>NC_092873.1:118937710-119274585 GCF_028372415.1 Notamacropus eugenii
GTGTGTACTGTTGCAACGTGGACAGCCATCCCAAGCATTTAGGAAGCGCCTACTAGGTGCCAGGCAAATCAAAGCGGAGCTGGCGCGGCTTGGCAGGGTGTCCCGACCCAGTAGGTCAGGAAACATCGGCCCTTCAGCATTAAATGGGTGCTGTGCGCCAGGCACCGGGGAAAATTTGAAGGGAAGCCAGGCACTGGCCCTGTCCTTGAGGACACTGGAGACAAAGCGCTTATCCAAAGCAGGATTTGTTCAGCACCTAGGAGAGACGCGATCTCCAGCCTGATAGCTTAGCACGGTGCCTGGCGCACAAGACCGACTGATGGACGGATGTTCAGAAAAAGAAAGAATATTTTCCACCTAGGAGAAATCAGGAGAGATTTGAGCAAGACCATAAAGGATGGATAGAATTTCAACAAACCAAGGTGATGGTGGGAAGCAGAGAAGTAGTTCCAACAGAATGAGTTAATCCATCAATCAATAAACGTTTACTAAATGCCTACTGTGTGGCAGGCACTGTGCTCACTTTTAGTTCTCCTCTTTTACTAGTCACAACTTATTAATCACCATCTTGGACATTCTAATTATTTTTAACATTTTTTTAAAAAATTGAGTTCCAAATTTTCTCCCTCCTACCTCTCCTCTCTTTGAGAAGGCAAGGAATGTGTCAATAATTATACATGGAAAGTCAAGCAAAACAGGTTGACATATTAGCCATGTTGCATAAAAAACAAGCAAGAAACAAAAGAAATTGAAAAAACTGTGCTTCCACCTGTACTCAGAATTCATGAGTTCTCTCTCTCTGGAGGTAGAGAGCCTTTTATATCATGAGATCTTTGGAATTGTGTTGGATCGTTGTATTGATCAGAGTAGCCAAGTCCTTCAGGGTTGATCATATTACTCTGTACAGTATTCTCCTGGTCCTTCTCACTTTACTTTGCATTAATTCATATAAATTATATGAATTATATAAAACTTTCCAGGTTTTCAGATACTCTTTTACACACAGGTACATATCTATCCTTTAACACCCTTCTGATTTTTAATTATTGCCCTGTTATAATCAAACAAATATAAACATTTATTAAGTGCCTACTGTACCTAAGCACTGGAAATACAAAAAGAAGCAAAACTGCCAAAAGATAGTCCTTGCCCTCATGGAGCTTGAAATCTAGTGAAGGAGAGAACATGCAAACAAATATAGACAAAGCAAGCTATTTACAGGATAAATAGAAATAATGAACAGAAGGTACTAGAATTGAGAGGGATTAGAGATGGCTTCCAGTAAAAGATGGGATTTTAACTGGGATTTAAAAGAAGCCAGGGAAGGAAGATTTTGAGGGCTAGAGAGAACGCTGGAAAGTCCTCTTAATACTTGAGCTGAGCCTAGAAGGGAGCTAGATGCTTCTGAGAGATGGATCAGGAGAGAACATCCTCTCTTTGCAAAGGCATTTAGGTCAGCGAAGAAATGTCAGGGTTAAGGGGGAACAGTAGGAAGGTCAGTTTGGATACAGCACAGCGTTCAAGGAGGAAGTCATGTATAATTAGTTGGGAAAGAGGATAGAATCAGATTGTAAAGGGCTTTCAATGTTAAATAGAGGAGGTGGTATTTTATCCTAAAGGCAATGAGATCCACTGATGCTTCTTGAAGAAAATCAGGCCCAAGCTTTAGGAAAATCAATCTGACAGTTTGATGAAGGATGGATTGGAGAGGGAAAAGACTAAATGCAAGGAGGTCAATTAGAAGGCTACTCCAATAGTCCCAGAGGGAATTGATGAGGGTCTGGACTATGATGTTGAGAGTAGAGAGGAGGACAGATGTAAAGGAATGTTGAGGAGGATGACACTTGAATCATAAGTAAGCATTATGAAATAAGACCTTTGAAACTATGAGATCTATAAATATACAAGGAAAAGGTAAGAATAATAACAGATTTATAACATTTTGCAACCTATGACCCATGGACAAAATCTGAGCTCTTGACTCACAAGGACCCAGGTCAATCCCAAAGGTTTATCTAACAATTAATACTCCCCTTGACCAAGGCCATATTTTTCAGAATCTCTGTGGGAAAATTAGAATCAGACTCATTTTCTCTCTTTCGTCTGGGGTAAGTTGTCTCCTTCCTATAAGCAGAGGCTTCTGATCCACACTTAATTACAGAATACTCAGGACAATGAGATACAAAGAAGGGATTAGCATTCCAAGCTCCTTCAGAAAGAAAACAGTTAATACATCTTACCTCCAAGTAAGGGCCATTTCTTATTTCCCACCTTTCCCCAGCATAGTTCTTTATTTGTCCTTTCAAAACTCATGACACCAGTAGGAAAGGTCTTGGGGAAGCCCCAACAGCACTTCAGTTGCTATTTCAATTGATGCATAATTTATGTCTCCCTGTCCCCAGTCTGCTGCTACCACCTCTGCATCTTCCTCTACTGCAGCAATCTACTGTCCCCTTATGCTCATCTCTAGCAATTTCTGTAGCTCCTGGCTCTTAGTTAGCCTTTTTAACCCCCAAGCCAATGACATAATGTGGAAACTCTGACCTTCAATTCATCTTCCTTCCTACTTTTGGTTTCCCTGCCACAACTACTCTCCAAGCAAGCCACAATTTTATGATTTCTCCTATGTACATTTTAGTCTTCAGATTTCTGAGAAATCTTTCTTATTATGGTACCTGTATGACCTCTTCTGTTTCCCTCCCCATTCCTTACCAAATCAGGTGAAGAAAGAAGAGATGGGGAAATGTTAGACCATTCTCTTTTTATTTTAAAGACTCTTCAGTCCCTGCAGATTGTATTGGGTACATATGTACATCATTTCTATCACATATTCCATATCATTCAAAGGACATGGTAGGGTGTTATCAAGTGAAGCAAATGTAGTAGTAGGTCATATGCAGGTATATATTGATCAATAAAGCAACTAATCAATCGATAAGCATTTACTCAGTGCCTGCTATGTGTCAAGGACTGTCCTAGGATCTAGGGATACAATACAAAAGTGAGAAAGTCTCTGCCTTCAAGGAACTTACGTTCTACTGGGACGATTTCACATGCTTACAAATAAGTCAATACAAGATAAATACAGTGTGATGGGAAGAGGGGTGGAATAATAATAGCTAGCATTTATATAACATTTTAAAGTTTACAGAGTACTACATAAATATATCTCATTTTATTCTCACAAAAAAACCATTGTGAGGTAGGTGCTGTTATTATCATCCCATCCCCATTTTAGAGATACAGAGGTTAAGTGAATTGTCCAGGGGTGCACAGCTAGTAAATTTCTAAGGCTGGATTTGTACACAGGTCTTCCTAACTACAAGTCCAGTACTCGGTACCATGTAGCTACCTCTAGTCAAGATAGGTATCTTGAAGGAATAAAGAATACAGTTATATAAGGTAGATTTTATGTAACTCTATTGCCCACCCCCCAAAAAAGGGCAATATATAGCCCTTCCTCTAGCAAGCATCTTTGGACTTCACGTAAGTGGCTTGCTTGCCCATCATATCTAAGGCATTATATTTCAGTGGTCAAATAATCCAGCCATTTCTGTGGTGACCCAGTGTTGCCTTGAACATTTGGTCAGTAAAGGAGGAAGGGAAAGAGAAAATTGTCTTCAGGTTTGGGACCTTGCAGTCCCACTTCTGGGTCTGGTGAGAAAAGAGGAAACAAGCATTAATTTATGAACCTAACGTATGCCAAACATGATAAGTACTTTATAAATGTTATCTCATTGTTTCTTCACAACTCTGGGAGGTGGGTACTGTACAGTCATGAAAACCGAGGCAGATAGAAGTTAAGTGACTTGTTCAGAGTCGCACAGCCATTAGATATCTGAGGCTGGATTTTAAGTCAGGGCCTTTAACTCCAGATGTGTGTTCTCTATCCACTGAACCACCCAGCTTCCTAGTTGATGGCCTATCCCCTAATGTTCCGCAGCTGCAACACTGGGCATAAAAGAATGCCCAGTCTAACCTCTGGATTTAGCTACCTCCAGTCTGGGTACAGTTCCCTACAAGTGAGGGCAGTCTTGGACACTCACAAGAACAAACAGTTTCTTCTTCCTCTGGAATTTGACCCAGTCCCTTCCCATAAGGGACATTATCTGGCATTAACTCTCCATGTTCAACTTTGGGCCTCATTCCTTGACTTGTCCAAATTTCTGTTCTATTTGCTAGGGAGTCTGACTCATTCACCTATGACTAACAGAGAGTTATGATGCATCATCTTTAGAGCACCTGGCAAGTCTCTGATACTATTTTGTAGACTGTCAGATTGCCTATCTTTCCTCTACCCCATATATATGACTCTGCACCCATCTGGTATCTGTTTTCTCAGAGAACCAAGATTTTGAGGCATGTCTTTGCCTCTATTTCATGACCAGAGTTCTAATAGCAAATCATACTACTGAGTGTTCCCCTGCTCTTCTGAGCTGAGGTTATAACTAGGCAATAGGCCTCCCTCAATTGCCCTCTCAGCTGAGTAACATACTGGTTACTGTGAGTCACTGTATCTTCCCCATCCTCAGAAACTTCAAAGCATAGGTCAGTAAGCATCAATGGCTCAAGCCCAGCCATCAGCACATATGGAGTAAAGCCTGTGGCATCATTCCTGATGGCACTAGAAAGGTCAAATGCTGGCTCTATTTTGCCTTCTGTTCTGACCTCAGCATCACCAACAGTGTTAGCTGAGTGCAACTTAAATAACTTCTCTGTTGTTGGTCTCCTTAAGAATAAGATGGTATAATTCTAGACCTGATTCCTATTAAGTTGAATATCTCCTTGAATGGCTTGCTTTCCATATCTCAACGCTAATCAGAATGAGTCCTAGCAGGGAAGTCATGTACAAAGAAATACTTCTATAACACCTTGGAAATTGTAGAGGATTCCTGAGTTCTGGTTGGATAGGTCTGGGAAAACCACATGAAATAGTCTGTCATCACTAGGATGGTGTTTATGTTGTTAATTTAAAAAGTTTTACTAACACTTTAAAAAAAATTGCTATTATTTCCCAAAACCATCGTGCTTCTTCCTCACCTTGATATCTCCCTTGGAAGAAAGAAATATAGTTAAACAAAACAAACCAACACATTCCCACCTCTGACAAAGCCTCCACTGCCTCCCTTCAAGAAAGAACGAGGATATATTGTACAGTCCTCTGGAGTCAGAATTAAACATTGTTTTAATCAGGGTACTGATGTCTTTCAGTGTTGTTTTCTTTTATGTAATTGTGGTCATTGTTTTCTTGATTCAGATTACTTTCTTCTGTTTTAGTTTAGGCAAGTCTTCACAAGGTTTTCTGAATTCTTCATCTTTGTCCTATTACAGTTCAATAATATTTCTTCTATTTGTGTACCACAATTTGTTCAGCCATCTGCCAGTTGATGGCCACCCAACTTGTTTCGAGTATTTTGCTACCAAAAAAGAAAAGCTACCATACTTATTTTTGTATATATGTCACCTTCTCCTCTGACTTTGACCTCTTGGTATTTATTCTCAGTAGAATAATTGAGTCAAAGAGTGTACACAATTTAGTAACTCTTCTAGTATAGTTACAAATTGTTTTCCAGAAGTTGGACCAATTCACAGAACCACCAACATCACATTAAGGACTGGTCTTCCCATTGTCTTCCAACATTTAACATTTTTTGTCTTTTCTTCTCCACTCTGATTGGCATGAAGTAAAACCTCAGCATTGTTTTTATTAGTACTTCCTTTATTATTATTAATCTGGGACATTCTTTCATATGATTGTCAACGGTTTGTATTTCTTCACTGGAAAATTACATATTTGTGTCCCATTGGGAATCTGTTTTTTCTATCCCCTTACAAAAAAAAGGACTCTATTCCAAACAACTTCAAAGACTTGCTGATGCTTGTACCTTTCAGAGAAGCAGCTTGAATCATTAGCACTTTCCACTGAACACACCAGGCACAGGACTCACACTTCTTGTATACATCTTTTACCATGTTCAGCAGTAGGATTTATTCTTTCCTAAATCTAGAGTTTCCTCCTGTCCCAGATGCTTAAAACCACCATGGAATGCTCTCATAGATATGAATCAGTAGATTTTAGGTAATACTAATTGCTTTCTAATAATAGTAACTGAAATTTGTGTAGGTATCTAAAATTGGCAAAATGTTTTACATGTATTATGCCATTTGAACCTGATAATAACCCTGTGGGTAGGGAAAGGAACTGAACTTATGATTTTGTTGGTACAGGGTACTCTTAGGTGAGGCAACTCCCTTTCCCAATACAGGTTGGCATCTTCAATTCATATTCTTAAAGAGTTTCCAGGGTAAGGGAGGTGGGGGTGAGGGGGGAACACAGAGCCAAGATGGTAGAGAAAAGGCAGGGATTCTCCTGAGCTCTCCTGCATTCCCCCTGCAAACAATTTTAAATAACATCTCAAAATGAATTCTGGAGTGGCAGAACCCACAAAAGGACAGGGTAAAACAATTTTCCAGCCCATGACAGCTGGAAAAGGTCAGCAGGAAAGTTCTGTCACACAAGGGTGAGAATGGAACACAGTCCAGCACCAGCTGTGCCAGCACAGAGCTTGGCCTTAGCAAAACAGCAGCAGACTTTTGGGGCAACTGAATCAGTGGTGGCAGTAACTTCTTCCAGAACTCTCAGCCCACAGATGGTAAAGGGTCAGACAACTGGTCAAAAGGAGATTACAGGGGTCTCTTTGCTGACAATGGGTGCAGGAATCTGTAGCAATTCCCATATTTGGGTCAGAGTCCCAGGGCAAGGAGGAGCACTACCATACCAGAATTGGTGATCATGGGAGAATGGGGTCCCTGGCCACAGTTCCAACATGAAAAGAGTACTTGTGGTCACTCACAGACCAGAGCACAGTCCAGGAGAGCAGTGACCACACCTCTCCTTAGATCATACCACCTTCAAAGAACTTGAACTATTTTATTACAAGAAATGACAAGCTGGATGCTCTCATAAAAAGCTGGAAAGACTTACATGAACTGATGTGAAATGAAATTACATGAAATGAGCAGAACCAGGAGAACACTGAACACAGTAACAGCAATATTGTACAATGATCAACTGTGAATGACTTAGCTCTTTTCAGCAACGCAATGATCCAAGACAATTCCAAAGCACTTATGATGAAAAGTGCTGTCCATATCTGGAGAAAGTCTGAACGCAGATCAAGGCATACTTTTTACTTTATCTTTTGTTCATTCCTTTTGTTGATCTGTGTTTTCTTTCACAACATGACTAATATGGAAATATGTGTTTGTTACATGACTGCATATATATAACTTCTATCAAAATGTTTACCTTCTCAATGAGGTAGAAGGAAAAAGGAGAAAGGCAAAGAATTTAAACTTCAGAATTTTATGAAACAAATTTTAAAAATTGTTTTTACATGTAATTAGGGGAAAATAAAATATTAAGTACTTTTAAGTCCCCTAGAACAATGGGGTCAAATTCAAATAATAATGAGGGTCACTAAACCATACATAAAGATTCCTGCTGGTCCATATTAAGTTAGAAAACCACATATTTTCTATTATATTTTTATTTGATAAATACTTTTAATTACATTTTGATTTGATCTCATATGCAAAAAATATTTGTAGCAACTCTTTTTGTTGCTTAAGGGAGTTCTTAAGGGGGTTCCCATCAGTTGTGAAATGGCTGAGCAAATTATGTATCTGATTCTAATGAAATACTTGAAATTGCACTCTGAGAAATGATGAAAGAGACATTGACAGAGAACCTTTGAAGATTCCTATGAACTGATGCAGAATGAAATGAGCAGAAACATAAATCTTAAAAAATAACAAATATTGTAAAAAACAAACTGTGAAAGTCTTAAAACTCTGATCAAAATAATTTCTGATACACTCAGAACTCAGAGTGGCCAGAGTATTACCCACCGTTGGCTAATGGCATCCAACTTAACATTTGTCAGGATATAAATCCATGGATTGCTTTCAATTCATACCTAAAATCGAGCTCCATATTCTTAATCTAATAAATGATTTGTCACTGCCCACTTCAAGACCGAGAATTCCAACTTGTAGGCTAGATAAAGGATTTTTCATATCAATGAATCCCCTACTGGCAGAAGCAGTTGATTTTGCCTGGCCATTATTTTGGTAATGCTACGTTCCCCTGAGGTCATTTAGGCTAGTGTCCATGCATAACACAGAGAAGTTACTTGGACAGACAAAAACCAATATTGGTATATGTGTAAGGCTACTAACCAAGTCTTTTAAAAGCCCAATCACATTTCTCATTCCAGTGATCTTCAAAAGATTACAAGGGGTCCAGACCAGATTGCTACTTTCTTCTCTTGTTACTGCTTCTTGTGTATACCCATAAATAAGATCAAGAAGCTTTTCAGTGACATCCCAACTCTTTACAAATCTCCACTAATAGCCACCTAAAACCTGACCCATCTTCAGTTCTCTAGAGTTTTTTTGACATGCCCAGGTGACAAGTGCTGCTATCATCTCAGGGTCAGACCTCACTCCATGCTGAAAAACTGTGCCCCACATGCTTGACAGAAACTCAGCAGAACTGGCAATCATCAGTTGACAGCATTTAGACTACCAAGTGCTGAACCAGCCTAATACTTTCAGTCATCCTTCCTCATGCCCTCCCAACTTCCCAATTACAATGGAAGAAACCCATCCTCGAGAAATAATTCTTATCATGAGACATTTTTTCCATGAGCTACTGAAAATTTGTAGGGCCCCCAAAAGGACCCCTCTAATCTTTAAAGAAGTAGCATAGAATTATGGACAATATGCTGGATTGGAGTTGAGGACTAAGGTCAAAATCCTGCCTAATTGCTCTTGCCATGTCATTTAGTTTCTCTGGATCTCATTTTCCTCAATTGGAATTTAAAGAGAATTTGAAAACCAAGATTGATTCAAGCTCTAAATTTATGATCCTAAGATCTAGTTCAAACCCCTCATCTTATAGGTGAGGAAACTAAGTCCTAGACAGGTGAGTAAATATCAGAGTTAAGACTTAGAGCCAGGTCCCCTGTCTCCAAATGCAATGCCCTTTCTGCTATTTACTTGCCCAAAGATACACATCCATTAGCAGAACAGGCATTCTGAGACCACTTACCTCCCAAATCCGTGTTCTTTCTACCATTCTACACTGCTTCTCAAGTTGTTGTTCAGTCATGTTCAACTTTTGTGACCCCATTTGGGGTTTTCTTAGTGGAGACATTGGAGCGTGTGGTTTGCCATTTCCTTCCTCAGCTCGTTTTACAGATGAAGAAACTGAAGCAAACAGGGTAAAGGGACTTGTCCATGGACATACAGCTTATGTCTGAGGCAGGATTTGAACTCAGGAAGAAGAGTCCTACTGACTCTAGGTCCAGCACTCTATCCACTGAGCCACCTAGCCCCTGTTTCCCAAGACTGTTGTGAATTGCTAGGTAGGGAAATACATACAGAAATATGAAATCACATTAAAAATGTCACAAAGTGGCTCAGTGACAGACCAAGAAATGAAAACTAGGACTCCTGATTCCCTGCTCACTATATCACACTTCTTTCCCACTCCTTCACTTTGGTGCTAGAATAGTATGTCAACTGACCCTGTAAATGTGTTTTTGTAATGGAAAAAGATTGGGGCTTTGGGAAGGAAGACCACAAAGCTTAGATCTCACAAGTAACTATCAAGATCCCAGTAAACAGGGACTTAGTGAAGTTCCATCAAATTCCTCTCTCTTCTATAAAGAGAAGACATGGCGTTTAGCAGCAAGGAAAGGAATTGATGTCATATTTTTCCTTGAGTTTTATAATTTCTCTTGAGTATCTTTGGAGCAAAAGCATCATGTGAATCCATAAATGTATTTATATTTCTTCAGATATCTATCTGTGTAACACCAGGGAAACAATACACACACACACACACACACACACACACACACACACACACACACACAAAAGCTTTACTGCATGAGCAGCCACAATTCTAGAAGAACAACTCTTGACAAAGAGGTGATGAATCCAAGATGCAGAATGAGAGACTTTTTTTAATTTTTGAAACTGTTTTTATTCATATTTTGTTTTTTATATTACCATAGCATCCCAAATATCCTCCCCCCCACAAAGAGCCACCCCATATGACAAATAAACATTTTTAGAGAGGAAAAAAACCCTGCCTAACAGATAAATACATTGAAAAAGTCTGAAAATAGGTACAATGTGTAACACCTGTGGAGTTCCTGCCTCCAAAAGAGGTAGGTAAGGGGTGAGTCATATATTTTAAACATGACAAATGTGAGGATTTGTTCTGCTTGATTAGGCTTATTTGTGACACGGATTATGTTTTTCCCTTCTTAGGGGGAGACGGAAAGATAAAATGGGATGTTGGAGAGGGGGAGCTATTGATAGAGGTGCTAAAAAAAAATAATAATAAAAGAGGGTCATTGAAGTGTCTTTAAAAATGTACAGAAGGGAAGGACTTTACAGGGAAACATAGGAACAAAAGCTTTGAAAGTAACAGGCTGAATTGATTCTAAATATTTTATTTTAAAAGCAAGTTCATAGCAGAGGCTCATGGTTTTACATATATTCCTCTTTTTATGTTCTGCTTTGTAATGGAAATGTTTTCTACCTCTTTTTTTCTGGTAAATTTCAGACATTTAAAAAATTTCCTGGCTCTGCTAAAAGAAGGCAAAATTAGTTAGGTATTCCCTATTTCCCACTTTCCTGCTATATAGATGGATTTAACAATTGATAGATAGAAACTTTCACAGCCAGCCTTGCCAGCAAATGGGAATCTGTACTACTCTAACTATGGTAGGGGTGTGCTAATAAATGTTTAACAACCAGCTTTTCTTCCCATTGTTCAGTCATTTCATTTGTGTCTGACTCTTCATGACCCCACTTGGGGTTTTTGCTGGAGTGGTTTGCCATTTCCTTCATCAGCTCATTTAACAGATGAAGAAACCGAGGCCAACAGAGTTAAGTAACTTGCCCAGGATCACACAGCTAATAAGTGTCTGAGACCACGTTTGAACTCAGGTCTGCCTGACTCTAGGTCCAGAGCTCTCTCCACTGTGCAACCTGCTACTCCCCCAGATATATGCACGTATCAGCAGAACAACAATCCACAAAACAATAAATCACTTCCTGATTTGTGGTGTTCATGCCCTCTGAGATGTAAATGCTTACAGCGAAAATTTAACAAGTCATTCAGAGCTGATTCTAGCACACCCAAAATGTTCCCTTGGACCCTGGGTCTGATGCTGCTTCTGACAAACAGATCCCTTTAAGAAGGAGGAAGGACAATGGCTAGCAAACATCAACTCACTTTTTAAAACTTTTATGTATTTCTTTTTACATGTATTTGTAATGTTCCTTTCACTACTCCCCCACTGAATAAAAATATAAAAATTCATTAAACCCTCACTACAAACATGCATAGTCCAGCTAAACAAATCCCCACGTTAATCACACACCAAAATACAGCTTTTTCTGCATTTTAAGTCCCACCATATTTCTGGCTAGAGATGAGTGTTGTGCTTTATCTTTAGTTCTCTGGACTTATGGATTATTATCTCATTGATGACATTTCTAAAGTCTTTCAGAGTTGTTTTTTTCTACAATTTTGTTGTTATCGTATAGATTGTTCTGGTTTTGTTCACTTTGATCTGAATCAGTTCTTGGAAATCTTCCCAGATTTTTCTGAAGTTATCCATTTTGTCATGTCTTATGACAATAATATTCCACCACACTCACATATCATAATTTGCTTAGCCAATCTCTGATAGGAAGACAGCTCCTTAGTTTTTAATTTTTGGCTCCTATGAAAAGACCAGCCATACATATCTTTGCACATTGAGATCTTTTTCTTCTTTCTTTGACCTCTTTGGGGACTAGGCCTAGGAACAGGGATCAAAGGGCATGCAGTTTAATAACTTTTTGATCATAGCTCTAAATTGCTTTCCAGAATGACTGGATGAATTTACAACTCCACTTTTTTGGCCTTTGGAATTCCTGTCCTGGGGGCTCCTCTCTCTGGAATGGTGGCATGATATAGTGGGGCCTCTTCTATGGTCCACCATATCAGACCAGGTTGGCTCCAGCCATGCTTTACTTTATTTCCCATCACTTCCCTTCCAGTCATTTCCTCCCATGCTACCCTTTACCCTTCCCCTCTTTTCTGCAACCAGCAGCAAATCAATACTGACTACACTTGTCATTCCTATAACTTTCCAAATCAAAATACCACTTCCTAGCCACCACTCCCTTCTTTGTCTGTTTACTGAGTTAGAATATAAACTCCTTGAGGTCAGGCAATGCCTTGTGTTTATATTTGTATCCCCAGAGCTTAGTATTTAGTTCTTGACACATAAGTAAATAATAAATGTTTTTTCATGCCTTCCTTCATGACTCTTCATCCCTCCTTAGCCTTCCTTCTGATTGCCTTACAATTTAGGTCTCTTAACTGAGTATCTCTGGTTCAACTGGCCCTCTGTTGGATACATCAGATAATAATCCCTGGTTTCTACTCAGGCTGGCTTATAGTCTGCCTTAAGGTACTTCAAAAAGCTATTAACCTCTGAGCTGGGGTAAAATGATCCCCATCCTTTTCTAGATTGCTCAGGGTTTGGACTGGGAATTGAAATAAGAATTGAAATTAGAGTAGGAAAAAGCTAGAAAAAAAAACAAATTTAAAATGCCAATTAAGCACCAAAATAGAAATCCTGATCAGAAGAGAGATGAATAAAATTGAAAGTAAAAACACAAACAAACACTGATCCAGTAAATAAAACTTGGAGCTAGTTTTATGAGAAAAAATAGATAAATGATTGGCTAATGTGATGTGAAGAAAAGGAAAGAAGAAAACTAAATTGCCAATATCAAAAATAAAAAGGGTGAATGATGACCAATGAAGATGACATTAAAGCAATTATTAGGAGCTATTTTATTCAACTCTATGCCAATAAAACTGACAATTTAAGGTGAAGTGGATGAATATTTACAAAAATATAAATTGCCTAGATTAACAGAAGAGGAAATGGAATACTTGAATGACCCTATTTTAGAAAAAGAAATTGAATAAGCCATAAATTAGCTCCCTAAGAGAAAGTAGAGTGAAAATGGTCTTTTACTGCCTCAGCCCAGCTTAGAATTCTTCTACAACCTTCTGGGTCATTAAAGCCAAACTCCTCTTCTAACAGAGAAGGAGGGACCTGAAGCCCAGAGAAGACTAGCTTAATGTCACACAGGAAGACAAGCTAATATTAGAAGTATGATACCCCTAAGTTAGCTAGTAGTCTCCTCCCTCCCTAAATTTCCTTGAATTTATTTTGTAATTATTCTGCATACACTTATATATACGTGTTATAATGGCAGGCCCTTGTGGATAAGGACTGTTTGTCTGGGTATCCCCCATGCTTAGTGTAGCTTCAGGCACACTGTAGGCTCTTGTTGATTTGAATATGAAGAGAATCAGTGGGAATAGGATGTGGGAGGGGAGAGAGAAGAAAAATCAATTTCAAAAGGGTGATTTTTGGTCAAAGTAACAGAGAGGAGAGATGTGAGGAAGAAAGAGAGAAGAGACAAAGGAGATGGAATGAGGTAGAGATACAAGGATGTGGGAGAGATTAAAAAGCAGCTTGTGTTCACAGCCCTGTGCCATTAGGAATAATATTATCATTATTGTGTCTGAACAGATGTGCAAACAGTTTTTACTATTTATTACCTAATGTGAAAATGGGAGACAATTCCATTGGCCTGATCAAATAACTTGACAGATGCTGTCAGAATGCCCATGTTACTACTTAGGAATCATTTTCAATTTGCCTCCTCTCTATTGTACTTTTAAAAACTAACTGAGGAAGGATCTGTGATTCTTTTCAGCGTGAGGAACCCTGCACCTCCATCCTATCTATGATTTACTAGATAAAGTCTTGGGAGTTGCCAGAGGCACATAGCAGTTACTTTACTTACCCAGGGTCACACAATTAGTGTTGCAGGTACCATTTGACTCTAAGGAAGTCTTCTTGACACCAACTATGACACACCATCCATTATGGCAGGCTGGGTCTGGAAGAAAAAATAAAAAATAAGAGAAATTTATTTTGTTCTTTCTTGCTTTGGAGTTTCTTGTCATTGATGAGATCTGGCTTTAGGGTCAATAGCAAGGTTTTTTCCTCTATTTGTCCCGAGTACTGGTGGTCCTTGAAGACCAGTTATGTGAGTTAACTCCAAGGTCTCATTTAGGAACTTTTATTAAATAATGAATGAATAACGAATCCTGTGAAATAGTTGCATTATTTGAATACTTAACTATCTATTTCCAGTGAGCTGGAATCAATTACTTTATTTTACGTAATTGTAACTCACAATAGTTCAAATTGAAAGACTCTACTCTGATTCACCAGAGAGATATGTGAAATCTGTCAGATCAGAGGAGGGGATAAACAACAGTTGACCCTCAGAGAACATTTTACCTGTCTCCTTTGTTTCTCACAATGTTCCTGTGAGTTATGCGAGGCAGAGATTGTTATTATCCCCATTTTACAGGTCTATAAACTAAGGTTCAGAGAAATGAAATGAGTTGGCTCAGTTAGTGACAGACAAGGGGTTACTCAAACCCTAGTCTTTTGACTTAGAATCTGGTGACCTTCCAACTTTTTACACTCACATCTGAGTGAGCACCCAGCTGGCACCTGTACTCATGATGAATCTTATAGACTGTCTGAATATTCTTTGCAAGGGTTTCAAGGTAGAAGTATCAACACCAATGGCTTTGAATTCAGAGGACCTGGGTTTGGGTCCTACTTCTGCTACTTAATGATCAATGATCTTAGGATTCCTTCCAGCTTTCATGGGGATGATGATGATGATGGTAGCTTTAAAGTTTGCAAAGTGACTTACCTATGCTATTTCATTTGGTCCTCACAACAAAGACCTTTGTGAGGTAGATGTTGTTATCTCCGTTTTACAAATTAGAAAATTGAGGCTGAGAAAGATTAAGTGACCTGCCCAGGGTCACACAACTAATAAATATATATCTAGGACAGGATTTGAACTCAGGTCTCCCTGACACCAAGTCCAGAGCTTATAAAAATATAAGCAAAGCAGTCACTGTTTCCTTTTCTCACCTTCCCTCAATTTCTCTGTTACTCTATGCTCTTTCATGAATTCTGTTCCCATTCATTACACCTCTGCCAAAAGTATGATTTCACTGTATTCCTGTAGCATGCTTGAAGCCTGGAGCTTAGGTAAATAGCATTTTGTCACAGCTGACTAAGACTCAGGAAAACTGTCAGCGCCAGCCCACTGAGGATGGGCAGTGGTCCTCACAGAACTAAGAACATGTAGTGTACAAGCTCCCCACAACAAGCACTACCTTCTCTTGGGAAGGCAGCCAAGGACTTGGAGGCCCAGAGAGGAAATCCCCTAGGAAAGGTGCTTCCACATCTCCTGAGCCCCACAGAAAATGGTTCTTTTCAGATGAATTCAGCCCTCTTCCTAACTAAAATACCTACATTAGCTCCTTCCTTCAAGACTTCCAGTCCATTCCAAGGACTGAGTCATAGTCAAGGCCCTCTCTTCCTCAATGGGGTGATTCACTAATCATCTATACTACCTCATTCCTTCCCTTCCTAAGCTACATTCCTCGCTTAAATTGTGAATTTCTCTCCCTCTCTTCCAACCCCAGAAATGGAGTCTTCCTTTTTTATGGGATCATAGAATCAGAGAGAGTTAGCATGATGTTTCGTACTGTGAGCTGATTTCAAGCTAGTAAGACCTGAATTCAAGCCTGCCTCTGACATACACTAGTTGTATGACCCTGGGCAAGTCGCTGAATGACTCATTGTCCCCAGGAAACTCTTTAAGACTATAAATGGCAGTGGACTTGCTGATCTGTATTTAGAGACAGTTCCTTCACCTAGGAGGCAGCTGTTGGTGGTGCAGAAAACAGAAGTCAAAAAGACCTGTGTTCAAATCTAGCCTCCAATATTTATTAGCTGTGACTTTGGGCTAATCTGGTGTTTTTCCTCAACTGTAAAATGGGATCATAAAAACCTTTGAACTACCTTTCAGGGTTGTTGTGAGGATCAAATGGTATAATAGGGAGAGAGTACTTAACACAGTGCATATAATAGATCCTATAACATGTTTATTCTCTTACCCTTCAAGTTCTCTTTATCAAGAAAAGCACAGGTCCAAGTCCATATCCTACAGAAAAATAAAGTTGTTTGTTGTTCTTGACTCCTCATGACCCCATTTGGGGGTTCTCTTGGCAAAGATACTGGTGTGGTTTCCCATTTTCTTCTCCAGCTCATTTGACAGATGAGGAAACTGAGCCAAACAGAGTTAAGTGACATGCCCAGGGTCACACAACTGGTAAGTACCTGAAGCTGGATTTGAACTCAGGAAGATGAATCTTCCTGATTCTAGGCCTGGAGCTCTATCCACTGCACACCTAACTTGCCCCAGGTTACTTCACCTTATAGTCCTCTACCAGCCCATGTTTCTGAGCAGCGCAGTTGTTGTAAAACTATAACCTGCCTCTTTCCCTATCCCCAAGTTGCTAAGCCAATGACAACCCTCCTCTCTCTTGTGATGGATGAGAGTCGCACCCTTCTTTAGGTGCATTTGCTCCCACAGTCAGTCAGACTGCCCTCTACATTTTTGCTTCTACCCCACCCTGCTTGCTGAATTTGTTTTACCCAGGTTAAAATAGTCCTAGTTATGGCTCTGTCAGGGAGTAATGTTCATTGAACCTGGGCTGTGTACAGAGCACTGTACTTTTTTTAAAACCCATCCCTGACCTAATATTTCCAAAGACTTCTCTCTGATTGAACGGACACCATATGTGGACTCTGCCAAATCAGCAGAGAGGGCAAATTCCACAGATGCCTCAGTCTCCAAGGTCTCAAAATTCAAAACTACAGACTGATAGCAGAAGTATTGTGACTGATTTCAAATCTAACCTCAGATGCTTACTAGTTGTAAGACCTTGCCAAGTCAACTAACCTATGTCTGCTTCAGTTTCCTCAGGTAAAGAAGGTCCTAAAATTTCTAGAAAGATACAGCACAAAGCTGTGGAGTAGTCAAAATTTGACTTCAGTGCCCCTTTGTTCCACCTTTCAGCATTAATCCTTCCAATCCTCTGCTCAGTATATTCGTGGTGGTCCCAGGATGCTCAGACTCCACTATCCCTTCACCTCCCACCAAGAGTATTGACAAAGACTTCAAGACCTCTCTTTTCCAAACTCTTTCTAGTACACAAGGCCTCTATTACATAACAGTTCATTTCCTTTTCAAAAAATTAATTTAATATTTTGTTTTTCCCCAATTACATGTCAAAAATAATTTTTAACATTGATCTTCTACATTTTTTGAGTTCTGAAATCTCTCCCTCCTTTTTTCCCTCTGCTCCCCTCACCCTATTGAGAACACAAGCAATGGGATATAGGTTATACATGTGCATAGCAGTTCATTTCTAAACCTATTAGCCTGTGACACTGGGATGTATAGTTTCTCTGATCAACACAGATCAATCATGACATCTATTCAAATTATTTTACTGATCTGTGTCATTGACTTAGCCCTGCAGGAACCACTTGATGTCACAGAATGAACACCACACTGGGAGTAGGATTAAATCGGCTTGCATCCCAGCTCTGATATTTCCTGGTTGTGAGATTGTGGATTCTGCTGCTGCTGCTGCTGTTACCTGGTATTCATTAGCCACTGTGCTAAGAGCACATTGTTATCTCATTGGGAGCTCATTTGGATATCATTTGGAACTCGGTGCTATTATTATTCACATTTTACAGATGAGAAAACTGAGGCAAACAGAGATTAAATTACTTGCTTAGGGTCACACAGCTAATAAATTTCTATGGCTGGGTTTGAACTCAGGTCTTCCTGACTCCAGGTCCAGTGATCTATCTATTGTACCCCCAGATCACTAAGTCATGTCCTCTCTCAAGCCTTAATTCCCTCATCTAAAAAGTGTGGGAACCAGACCAGCTGGTTTCAGAGGTCCGTCTGAATCAGCTGATATTAGAGCACTGCTACGATTTTAGTGCTTTTTTTTTTATTCTGCAAATAAACAAACCAGAGTAGGACCCCAAACAGAGATATAGCCACGCTAGTGCTCCAGTATGTGGCATTGTCCCATTTGGACGTGGGCCATGCCCAGGCCCCATTTTTTTAGCTATCTGCCCCATGTCTCCCAGCTATTTATTATTTTATGTACCTCCTAATTTGCACAAAATTCCTGCCCTTAGCCCTGATCTGGAAGCTCAAGGGCAGCTAATAGCAATTTCACATATGAAGCATCTCTGTGCCTTCCACTAAATGAGTTTCTAGGTTTGGTGACATTTTGGAAAAGAAATTTCATAGTATTTCATTTTTTTTCCAATTACATGTAAGTACAATTTTTAACATTCATTTTTAAAAATAAAATTGTTAGCAATTTGATACAGGCTATATATGTGCAATCATATAAAACTTGCTCACCCAAGTGAGGCAATACAATGGATTGGAAAGGATACTGAAATTAGAGTTACAGGACTTGATTTCAAATCTCAGCCCTGCTATTTACCACCAGTTTGACCTTAACCAAGTTAATCTCTCTGGACCTCAGTTTCCTCTTCTGTAAAATTTTGATATTAAATGACATGACTTGATGCTATTTAGATCTAGAATAATGGGGGCTCATTTTAAAATGGATAGGGAAGGATCCTGGGTTAGTATCCCATGATGAGCAGGATTCTTCAATGTGCCTGCTTTGGTTCATGTCAGCAGGTGTCCTGAGTTTGTGCTGCTTTTGGTGGGTTCAGGGGTCTTGATGGATATTCTCATGTTTGATGAAACGTAGCTAAAAGCTCATCCAATCCAAGCTATTCAACAACCACTATTAAACACTAATAATACAAAGGGGCAGGGAAAGAATATTTGCCTTCAATCAGTTTACATCCTGCAGGGAACAGAAAGGAGGGATTGGTAAACATATACAGAGAAGAGCAAATAGAAAATGTATAACTCAGAGAATCAGGAAAGGGAGTGGTGCTTGATCTGAGCAGTGAAGGAAACCAGGAATTTTTTGAGATGAGGAAGAAGGGAGCATTCCAGACACCATCAAAGGCACAGTGGCTTGAGACAGAATGGTATTTTATTTGCAGCAGCCAGTAGGCCAATTCTTTTGCAATAAAGAACAAATAAGGGGAAGTAATGGGAAATCAGTCTGGAAAAAGAGGCTAGAGCCAAATTCCCCATCAATTTCACTTCACATCATTTGCTCATAGAAATACATAAGTCATGGCTTATTGCCATTTGAGCCACCTGACAGGAAACCAAAGATGGCCAAATAAAATGGCTCAAAAAGTCTAGTAAATAAGACCATATGAGACCCTGGTTGTGTGTCCAAGTTATTCTAATATCCCAGTGGATGTTATTGGGATCTGATGCTGATTCAAGGGAGCACTTCAGTAGCATTTCTCTTGGAGAACAGTGATTTACAGACTATGAGACATCCCCCACCACCTGTTCCCTGGAAGTTTGTGATTAGTTTGTGAGGTGTTTGGTGCTTCTGAGAAGGAAGACAATATGTCGAGTGAGAACTACTTTTTTTCTTTAGGTTAATCCCTGTCACTTTATCAATATGGGGAACTCCAAGTGTAAAAAATTCCTTCCACCTGACTTATAGTCTCAGGGTTGCCTAGTGGTGCTAAGTTAAGTGACTTGTTGATGACTATACAGCTGGCATGCATCACGAATCTCTCTGACTCAGGAGGATTGAGACTTACTTATCTGAAAGAACAGGGAAATGTGATTACTAAGTGATATTTGAAAGACTATGGCAAGTGGGAGATGTACCAACAGACTGGAGAAGCACAGATAACTTGATTTTCGAGAGAGGGAAGAAAATAGTTGGCAAACTGTAGGCCAGTGAACTTGACTTTGATCCCTGGAAAAATTCTAGAATTGATCAGTAAAGAGATGGTTGGCAAACAACTAGATAAGGAAGCAGTGATTACATAGAGCCAGCTTGGCAGTATCAAGAACAGGCCATGTCAGACTAACCTCATTTCCTTTTTTGGCAGTATTACTAAACCAGTAGGTGAGGGGAATGATATGGTTGTAGTTTACCTAGATTTTCTAGGTAAATATCTAGATAAAGTATCTCATACTATTTGATAAAGTATCTCATACTATTTTTTACTTTTGTAGAGAAGATGGAGAAACATAGATTACATGTTAGTACAATAAGATAGATTTAAAACTTCCTGGATGACCAAAATCAATGAGAAGGTGATAAAGGTTCAATGTCATCATGACTTCAACCAGTAGGTCTTTTGGGTTTTTATGTTTGGCCGTATGCTATTTAACATTTTTATCAATGAATCAGACAAAGGCATAGATGATGGGTTTTGTCTTCCAATTTGCAGATGACAAAGCTGGGAATGATAGTTGGCATATAGTAGGTATTTAATAAATGTTTATTGATTGACTAGATAATAGAATCAGGATCCAAAAGGATCTTGAGGGGCTAGATCATTGGTCTAAATGTAATATGATGAAATTCAATAGGGATAAATGTAAAAACCTTGCACTTGAGTACAAAAAAAATTTTTTAAATCACAAATATAAAATGGGGTGGTATGGTTAGATAGCAGTGGTTCTGAATAAAGACTTAGTGGTCTTAGTGCATTACAAACAGTGTGACATAGTCCAAAAAGCTTATCTGATTGCATTAAGAACATAGTTTCCAGCTAATAGGGAGGTGATATCCCATTTACCTCTATTATCAGAGCCCATCTGAAATATTATGTTCAGTTCTGGGTGCCATGGATTAAAGATATTGATAAGCTCGAATGTGTCCAGAGAAGGCCAACTAGAATGGGCGAGGATGGGCTTTGAGTCTATGTCATATGAAGATTGGTTGAAGGAATTAGGGTTGTTTAATGTGGAGAAGAGAAGATGCAGAGGAGACAAGATGGCTTTCTTCTAGCATTTGAAGGACTGACTGACATATGGAGGAGAGATGAGGTTTGTACTATTGAGCCTCAAAGGGCAGATCCAAGAGGAATGGGTAGAAGTTGCAAAAAGAATAATTTCGGCTTGTTGTTAGGAAAAACGTTAACATTTACAGCCAATCCTAAGTGGAACTGGCTACTTCAGGAGGTAGTGGGTTCCCTCTTCTTGGAGATCTTCAAGTAGAGACAACTATGTTATAATGGGGATTCCTTTCATATATGGTTTGCACTAGAGGTTTGCTGAGATCTCTTCCAACTCTCAAATTCAGTGACTAATTCAGGTTCTAACTCCCATGAAATATGTAGATAATTTAGACAAAAAGCTAGGGGTCTTGGAGGGTTTGAATTATGCAGAGTCCTTTGTAAATACTGTCCTTCAAGGATTCATAATTTTATTGATGTGGACACTGCTTCTGCCTAGATAGGTCCCAACCTCCTCTACAAACTGATGTCTTCTGTTAGAGTGTTGACTCTTTGAAAGCAAGGAACCTTTCACTGTTATCTTTATGTCTACAGTGCAAAACACAGCGTCTGACATGTAGCAGGTAATACAAAGAGTGCATAAAACATGAGCCAGGTGTACTCAGATGTACCAGCACACCTGGCCCATGCTCTATGCATGCCTTATGGTAGACATTCAATAAATACCAGACTATTGAGATGAATGTAATTGAACTGAAATTTTTTGAGCTGTTACGGACCCTAAATTAATTACTCTGTGGTCAATTTGGTGATGAGTCTCTTGGAATTAAGCTGGGCTGGTACTTGGAGGATAAATATACAATCAACTGCCAGCCCACACTCCAAGATTTTTATAGCTTATTCAGATGTCCCAGAACTTATGCTGCAATAGCATTACTTTGGAGAACCCAGGATCACCTCTTCATCACAATGAGGAACCAGCCTAGGAATCTAGGGAGGGATTTTGTGTATAGAGACTTTTACATCTGTTGTATTCAAACATCCCTCCATCCTTTTCCTAGGAGGACACTGAAGAGTCACCAGGGATGGCTGGGGCCAGTTGGTGCCATTGTTAAATCTTCATTGTGAGCATTAACCCCTTGGAAACTAGCAAAAGCTAGAAATCAGGCTTTGATTCCTCATTTGGTTGATTGTCTAGACTTCAGAAAGTGAGAGAGAAAATGTCAATAATGCAGATTAAATTTTAAAGTGTTTCTGGTGTTTTCAGGGAGCCAGCAGTTAAACATTTACTAATATACCTCTGATTGCCACATATGATTTTGTAACCTGTGGATTGATCCAGTCCAAACCAACAAACATTTGTTCACTTGTTGTTGTTCAGTAATGTCCGAATCTTTGTGATCCTATTTGGGGTTTTCTTGGCAAAGATACTGGAGTGATTTGCCATTTCCTTCTCCAGTACATTTTAAAGATGAGGAAACTGAGGCAAACTGGCTTAAGTGACTTGCCCAGGGTCATAGTAGTAAGTATCTGAGGCCAGATTTGAACTCAGGAAGAGGAATCTTCCTGACTTCAGGCCCAGTGTTCTATCCATTATGCCACCTAGCTGTATTTACTAAGTATGTATTATATATAAGGAATAAGAGGATCTGGAAACATAAAGAAAAATGAAATAGACTCTGATCTCAAGGAACTTCCATTGGTTTGGGGGACAAGAATTGGAATTCACTAAATCCTCTTCCTTTCTAACTAGAATATCCATATTATATCCTATCTGTGCACAGATAAGGTAATTTGAGGAAGGAGAGAGAATTGACAAGGGAAGAAATCAGGGAAGGTTTCACTAAGGAGATGGCCTGAGTCCAGCCTTGAAGGAAGATAAGGATTTTGAGAGGCAAGATGAGTAAACCAGTTTGAGCAAAGATAATTCAGTACCATTCAAGGAACATTTATGAAATGCCTACTACGTACAAGGTAGACAGAAGTCTAGCTCAGGAAGAGTCTCTGCTGAAATCCCACCTTCTTTCTGCAAGAAACCTTGCTTAATCCTCAATTCTAGTGCCTCCCACCGCCCCCATGAGATTATCTGCAATTTATCCTATGTATATCTTGTTTGTACATAGCTGCTTGCAGATTGCCTCCTAGGTTATACTGTAAGAGAGTCCGAGGAACTGTTCCTGCCTTTCTTTGTAATTCCAGCAAGTACTTGGCACAGTGCTCGGCATATTGTTGATCAGTTGTTTTTCAGTCATGGTTGACTCTTCGTGACCCCATTAGGGGTTTTCTTGGCAAACATACTGGAGTGATTTTCTGTTTGCTTCTCCAGCTCATTTGACAGATGACGAACCAAGGCAAACAGGGTTAAGTGACTTGCCCAGAGTCACTCAGCTACTGTCTGAAGTCAAATTTGAACTCAGGGTCTTCCTGCTTCCAGGCCTGTCACTCTATCCACTGTACCACCTAGGTGCACATAGTATGTACTTAATTAATACTTGTTGACTTGACTTGAAAGAGCTAAGAGTGTGTGGATTGAAACATAAAGTTCTTAAAAGAAGAAATATGAAATGAGGTATGTTGGAAACAGATGGTGGAGGTTCCGAAGAACAGGTCATCATTGGTCTTTAGTGGAAACCCCCTGGAAAGTTCAATAATAACTGAGATTTATTATTATTTTTGTCCTTATAGGTGATTTCATTGGTTAAGCATCTGCTGCTGCAGAATGGTAACTTTTCTGGAACATGGAGTCTTTGAGAGCTGTCAGCTCTGCCACTTAGCACTTTGAGTTACTTTGGACCAGTGACTTTCATCTTGCTGGACCTCAGTTTTCTGATCTGTAGTGTGAGGAGGTTAGCCAAGATATATACTAAGGCCTCTTCCTATCCTGGATCTATAACCCTAAGCAAGTTTCTCCATGGTCACATACCTAGTCTAAGTCAGAGATGTGGCCCCAAGGCTGTTCCCCCCTTAACCATACCCAACTGCCTGTCAGTTGATATTCATATAGAACAAGGATTCTTCACCTGAGGGCTGTGAGCATTAAGATAATTGTTTTGATAACTACATTTTAATATAATTGACTTCCTTTGTAATGTATTTTATTTCATGCATTTAAAACATTATTCTGGAAGGGGTCCTTGGGCTCCCCTAGACTGCCAAAAGGTTCCCTGGCACAAAAAAGGTTAAGAACTCAGTACAGTTTTAAGATTTATAAAGAATATAGTAAACATTATCTTATGTGATTGGCATAGTAAGACCACGTAGGGTTTCATAATCTCTTTTTTTATAGATGAGGAAGTAGAAGTTTGTGGGGCAGCTAGATGGTAGAGCAGATAGAGTGCCAGGTCTAGAGGCAGGAAGACTCATCTTCCTGAGTTCAAATTTGGTCTCAGATACCAGTTATGTGACTCTGAGCAAGTCACTTACCCCTGTTTGCCTCAAGTTTCCTCTTTTGTAAAGTGACCTGGAGAAGGAAATGGCAAGCTACTCCAGTATTTTGCCAAGAAAACCCCAAATGGGGTCATGAAGAGTTGGACATGACTGAAAAAATTTCCCATTGTCTCATACTTGTAAATGTGAGAGGAGAGATTCTAATTGAGGACTCTTCCCAAATTCAAGTTCAACACACTTTCCACTTATTGTCAAGTCAAGATTTGGATGAGAAGAAAGAGAATCCTCTTTCTTTGGGTTCTTAAAGACAGTGGTTTTTACCAAGTCTGCTGCTCTGGTTTTCTTCAGATCATTGGGCTTTCAATAGTCTCTTCCCAACAGTTCTATAGGCAAAGAAATATTGTCTAGTCCCTGACCACATAACTACTCTATGTGTTGGGTTTTTTTAAATTTATTTTTCTGTGTGTCTTTAAGAAAGGGGTCTCCTTAAAGCTGCAGAATTCCTGCTCCAGAAATCTCAGAGCCCCCACTAGCTCCTCACTCACCCTCCCCTCTTTACCCCTTGCAAGCTGTCTCTTAAAGTCACAGTCAATTAGAACTGTATCCAAAGATCATCAGTGACCAGGAGGTCACAGAATCACTAGCCATTGGTCCTTTCTAGTCTTCATTCTCTCTCACTCCTCTGACATTTTTATCACTGTTGCTTATCCCTCCTATACTTGGTTCCCTTTCCTCCTTTGATTTCAGAGCTACCAAATACTCCTAGTTATTCTCTTATCTCTCTGATCACTTCTTCTCTGTCTTCTTCAATGGGTTTTCACTTTCTTCCCAATTCCTTGGTGTAGATATTTCTTGAGTCCCATCTTCATCCTTCTTTTTTTCTCTCTATATTTTCTCCTTGGGTAATTCCATTTACTTCTATGGCTTTAGCTAGAACTTCTCTGAAAATAATCCCTGAATCTTTAGCCTTGACCCCCCTTCTGAGTTCCAAACCTACACCTCCCCTTGGTTGTCCTACAGGCATCTCAAACTCAATATGGTCAAAATCAAACTTAATTTCCTTTCCCTCTAAATCTGTTCTTCCCCTTGACTTAACTATGTCTGTTAGGTGGCATGAGGATACAGTGCTGGACCTCAGCTCAGGAAGACTCAGCTTCATGAATTCAAATCCAGTCTCAGGCACTTGCTAGCTGTGTGACCCTGAGCAAGTTACTTTACCCCCTTTGCCTCAGTTTTCTCATGTGTCAAATAAACTGGAGAAGGAAATGGCAAACCACTCCAGTATCTTTGCCAAGAAAACCCTAAATGGGTCATGAAGAGTCATATACAACTGAAAATAACTGAACAACATTTTTGTTAGTGGCAACACTATTTATCCTTGAAGCTCACGTTTGAAATCTTGATGTCAATTTTGACTTTTTCCTTTCCTTCATCTCTCATACACATTAAGTTGACCAGTTCTACTGATTCTACTTCTAACATATCTCTCATATTGTTCTTTTCTCTCTGTTCTTACTGTTACCACCTTAGTCTAGGCCCTCATTGCCATCCACCCAAATTATTTCAATAGCCTCCCTGTAGGCTTTCCTCATGTCCTGTTTTTTCCTTTTCAATCCATTCTTCATGCCATTTATCACCATACTAATCTTACTTATTCATAGAAATGATTGCCACTCTTCTACTCAACATTCAATGACTTCCTATTAACTATTGAGCAAAATTCCTACTCATATTCAAAGTCCTCCACATTTGGCACCAGCTTTCCTTTTCAGCCTTATTTCACATGACTCATTCTACTTACTTTATGCAGTAGCCAAATTGTGCTATTTTCATAATGTCAAGCCCAGCTGGTACTCTTCCACCTTTGTACCTTCGTACAAGTCTTTGCCTAAAATATCCTCTGTCATTCTCTTTGCCTCTTCATTCTTATTCATCCTTGAAAGCTCCACTCAAATGATACTTATCCATAGTCTTTCCTGATCCCTTCTCTCGGTAAAAAATTTTCCTCTTTGGATCTCATATGATGCCTTGTTTTCCATTGCTCTAATAAGCTTATGTAAGGGAAGGGGGGTTCTTCTTACCTCCAAGCTATTAATCTTATATTTATTATGTTATATGTTGTCTAGAGATATGTCTTGTCCCTTTATTAGACTGTGAGCTCCATGGGAAAAGGGGCTGCATCTTATTCAAATTTTGTATGTCTTCCAGCACCTCACCTAGTCGTCAGCAAGTACTTGGTAAGCCCTTACTCTGTACCAGGTGCTGTGCTAAGTGCTGGGAATGGAGTGAAAAGAAGAGAGCAGAAAGGAAGTCTCTGCCCTCAAAATAGCTTACTTTCTAAAGAAGGAAGAAAACACACAAAAAGAAGCTAAAAAGGGGATGGGAGAAGGAAGCTACCTAGAGTTGTAGGGGAAGCCTATGAGAGTTAGGAGTAGCCTGGAGAGGAGTGAAGACATGGCTGGCCCAGGCTTCCTCCTTAAAATGGAGATTCTGGAAGAATCCAACCCATTAGAGCAAAAGGCTGAAGGGGCAGAAAGTACTTCCAATGTGTGAAGTCCAAGGATGGAGTGAACGCGCGGTGGGAAGAAATTTCTAGGGAATTGTATAGAAAGGGCAGGAGAGTCAGTAACGTAATCTACAGAGGAATGAAGAGAACCTAGAACAATATTCTGCTCCCAGTGGGTGCTTAATATTCATTGAATTCTACTGAATTGATCTAGGCACCAGGGTGGAGCCTCTGGGTAGATGACAAAGGCTAATTGAAATAGACACTCGAGTTGCTTCTGAAAATAAAGTTGTTATTGGAGGACAACTTTATTTGTAGGAGGAATTAAGGCAACAGTCATTCAGTGACACCTTCTAATCCAATTACCTTGGGCAAGAAGTTAGGATATTCCTGAGCTTTACCACATGATCTGGCAATAGGGACCTCCACTAGGATATGGATTCCAATCGTTATGATGGTAGGGGTGATGGCAATGATGGGTAACATAGTATAGTGGAAAAAGCAGTGGGTTGAAGCCAGCAGAGAATTGTGACTCTGCTAGCTGTCTGACCTTGGAAAAAAAAAAACACTTACCCTTTTTGGGTCTTAGTTTCCTTATATGTAAAACCGGGGATAGCTTGGATAACCTCTAGGGTCCCTTCCAACTCTAACTCTCTGACCCTAATCTTTCTCTGTGTTCCCTTTCTGAGCAATCTGATCTAATCCTGTGTAATCTATCTGCTCTATAGAGATGATTCCCCATCTCAATTCTTCAGCCCAATTTCTCCTCTAAATCCCAGTCCCACATTCCCAAATGCCTTCTAGGTTCTCCACCTGGTTTTCTACTGGCACCCAAACTCAGCAAAGGTTATGATAAATAAAACACTGGCCTTGGAATCAGGAAATCCTGCCTTACATACTTATTAGCTGCATGACCCTAGATAAGTCACTTAACCTCTCTGGACCTCAATTTTCTAATCTAGAAAATGGATTCAATTATCTTCAACATCCCTTCCAGCTCTAAATCTATGGTCCTCTGACTTATATCAGCCAACTCAGAGGGTAGGATCAAAACTAGGAAAACAATATATACAGTGATCACCATAATGTAAATAAAAGGAACCAAGAAACGGAAGACTGTTGAGAAAGAAGAGTTGAGAAAATGTATTTGCCTCTTCTCTTTGCATAGGTGGGTGACTATGGATATGAAATATTTTATATTATATTGTTGTATTGATTGGGTTTACTGCATTGTTTTTCTTCCCTCTTGCTTTTTTAAGTCCTTGTTACAAAGGATGTCTCAATAGGTAGGGAGACTAGGGATAGATTCAGAAATGAAGGTGATGTAAAAAAGAAGGGATATCAAGAAAAATATGATTAAGATAAATCCATTTGTCCCAGAAGCATCATCATCCAGGCTAGAAAACCTTGGAATCATCCTTGTCTCATCCCTCTCCCTCACATTCAATCGTCTAGTCCTACAAGATTCTACCTTTAAAATATCTCTGAAATCTGCTTTCTTTTTTTGTAGCCTATGCCTACTACCCAAGTTCTGGTCTTCACCATCTTTCACCTACACTATTATAACAGCCTTAATAAAAGCATCACTTTTATAGTAATTTAAAGTTAGCAAAGTACTTTACAAATATCATCTCATTTTATCCTATAATAAGTCTAGGAGGTAGATACTATTATTATTCCTATTTTACAGATGAGGAAACTGAAGCAAACAGAGGTTAAGTGACTGTCCTAGGGTCACATAGCTAGTATCTGAGGTGGAATTTGAACTCAGGTCTTCCAGACCACAGGTCTAGCACTCTATGCACTGTGTCTCCTAGTTGCCTTATCAGTGGATACCCTTCCTCTGGTCTTTCCTTTGACCCATCCATCCTTCACATTGCTGCCAAAGTAATTTTCCTCATTACTTTGACCAGTTTGACAATGACTGATTGATCAGTCTGACAATGACACTCACCTGCTCAAAAACTTTCAGTTGCTCCCTATTGCCTGCAGAATAAAACACAAATTCTCCTGGCTGACATTTAAGGGCTTCTCTCTTTGGGCTACCTTTTCAGCCTTATTTTGTCATACTCTCTAACGTGTGCTCTTTGATCTTATTTGACCTCTCCTACCTCTGGGCATCTGTGACAGCATCTCTGGGCTCCCATCCATCTCTCCCTATTGGAATCTTACTTCTCTTTCAATGCCCAGTTCAAGGTCACCTTTGCCAGGATACCTTCCCAGTTTCTGGAACTTATCCTTCCCCTTCTTTTTTAGTATCTCAGGCTACCATTTGATCTCTACTACTATCCTTCTGTAATGTGTATTGTAGTGATTTCTGCATGTCTACTGCCAACCCTGCCCCCAGCCCTAGTTAGAGTCCAAGTTTCCTGAGGTTGGGGGTATCTTTTCATCTTGTGCCTAGCCCAATTCCTTACCTAATAAATGTTTATTGAATTCAGTTGAAAATGTCAAATACTATGCGGTATAGAGGAAAGAACACCAGATTCGCCATCAGAGGACTGGGCTTCCATTCCCAAGTTGGCTTCTTAGAAACCTGGGTGACACTGGGTGATCCAGTTCCCTTCTTTGGGTCTCAGTCTCTTCCTCTGTAAAATGAAGAGGTTGGACCAGAAGACCTTTATCTAAGGTTCTTTCAGCTCTGAGGCTGTAATGCCAGGAATCCCTGGCTTCAACCTAATGATGCCCTAGTTCAGTTTCCTATTTGTTACAGTAGATAAAGTGTAGGTTTTGAGGTCAGAAGGCAGGGTGGTGCAGTAGAGTTGGCTGTTGACTGTAGAGGACCTGAGTTTGTAGTCCTAGCTATGACACATACTAGTTGCATGACCTTGGATAAATCATTTAACCTCTCTGATCTTGGTATCTTCAACTGTAAAATAAGAAGGTTGAACTTATTAATAATTATAGCTAACATTTATATAGCACTTGCTTATTATGTGCCAGGCACCATGCTAAGTGCGTCACAGTTTTTCATTTGATCCTCACAGTAGCCCTGGGAGGTAATATCCCTATTTAATATCTTCATTTTACAGATGGGGAAACTGAGGCAAACGGTGGTTCAGTGACTTGCCCAGGGTCACACAATTGGTAAGTATCTGAATCTGGGTTTGAATATAAATCTGTCCTGATTCTAGGTCTGGCATTCTATCTACTGTACCACCTAATTTGTTTTTAAGATACTTTTTAGCTCTCAGTCCTGGGCTCAACCCCATCTCTGTTACTACTCCCTGTGTGACCATGAGCAAGTCAGTTAGCTTTTCTAAATCTTATCTATAAAATGATGGGAGTGGATGAGATGACTTCTAAGGCAGAGATGTCTGGTTAGAAGGCCTAAGTGATCTGAGTGGAGTTGAACCAGATTAAAATGTGTTTGGCAAACCTTTAATAAGAAATAAAAATACAGTAAAACATAAGTAACATTGCCTTTTAAAACTAATGCTATATGTGGCCTGAAGGGAACCTCAGATACGATTTCTATTTGAGTTTGATGCACTGTTCTAAGGTCCTTTCTATGGCTCTAAGTCTAATGATCCAAAGGAGAAGATACAGATACACTTCTGCTCAAATGGTCTCAGCTTCCTCATCTGTAAAATGAGGAGGCTAGGTTAGAGGTCCTCTCTGAGGTCTCTTCCAGGAGAATATGGTATGAAGTCAGTTTTAAATACTCAACTTTAAATACCACCTCTTATATTTACTAACTGTGTAATCCTGGGCAGGGGTTGCTAGGTGGCTCAGTGGATAGAGTTCCGGGTCTGGACTCAGGAAGAGTTCAGATCTGACTGTGTGCCCCTGGGCAAATCACTTCACCGTTTGCCTCAGTTTCCTCATCTGGAAAATGATCTGGAGAAGGAAATGGCAAACCACTGCAGTATCTTTGCCAAGAAAACCAGAAATGGGGATAACAAAGAATCAGACGCAAATGAATAGCAACCCTGGGAAAGTCATTTAACTTTCCTGGGCTTGAGTTCCCTCCTTGTAAAATGAGAGTTGGACGAGGTAGGCTTTTTGGTCAACAGGGACAGGTCAACATGAAAACAAAAGTGATGGGTGGGGGGAGGTAGAAAGAGAACGGGGAGACAAAGTTAAAAGAACTCAACTGAGGTCCATGAGCCTTGGACTCTGACCAGGGAGAGAGTGGGAGGGAGGCAAGGAGTCATGCGCAGTTACTCCGTGTAAGCCCAGCCACTGTTCCTCCTCTGGTCTCTCCTCCCCCTGCCTACACCCACGGCCAGAAGAAGAAAGCCTTAGACGTTCTAGTAAACCCTAGCAGGATTGCTGGCAAAGAATGACGTGAAGGCAGAGCTGTAGGCTCCCAACGTTCCCCAAAGTCAGGGATTTCATGGGCTTAACCTTTTGTTTGGGTCCACATGCTGAGCGGGAACTGGAGTGGGCAGCATCAGCTTAGGGAGAGACAGCTGGTGAATCAGCTGGGTTGAGTTACAGTCAGCAGAAGCTCGGTGTTGTTCCATATATGGACTGGAGCAGAGAAAAGGCATTCCAGCAGATTTTCTTCAGGACTCCCCCAAAGTGTCCTCTTGGGATCATATAAGGCCAATCAGCAAAAGGGGAGACTCTCAACTGCCCCGCCCCAGAACTGTTTGCCAAGGTCCATCAGCCCATCAGCCTGAAGAAACTGGACCCAGTTGTGGTCTGGCTAGAAAAGGATGGGGTGGGTGTGGAGGGTAAGAGCAAAAAAGGGGACACAGAAAGAGATGATTAGACTCGAGGTGTTTAGGATCATAAATCTAGGGGAGACCAAAAAGCCTACCTCGTCCAACTCTCATTTTACAAGGAGGGAACTCAAGCCCAGGAAAATTAAATGACTTTCCCAGGGTTGTTGTTCATTTGTGTCTGATTCTTTGTGACCCCATTTTGGGTTTTCTTGGCAAAGATACTGCAATGGTTTGCCATTTTCTTCTCCAAATCATTTTCCAGATGAGGAAACTGAGGCAAACAAGGTAAAGTGACTTGGCCAGGGTCACACAGTCACATTTGAACTCAGGTCTTCCTGAGTCCAGGCCCAGAACTCTACCCACTGAGCCACCTAACCACCCCTGCCCAGGATTACACAATTAGTAAATAGAAGAAGTAGTATTTAAACCCGGGTCCCTCTGATTTCAAATTATATTCTCCTGGAAGAGACCTCAGAGAGGACTCTAATCCAGCCTCCTCATTTTACAGATGAGGAAACTGAGACCCTTTGAGGGAAGTGACTTACCTAGGGTAACAATAGCAAGCAACAGGGGTAGGAATTGAATCCAGGCTCTCTGACTTCAAATCTAGCACCTTTGCGTGGGGGACTGGTTGGGACTGGTTGCTCAGGGACAAAGACATTGGAGAATCAATCCCCACACCCACTACCTCATGCCCTTGGAATCTTGCACCTTCATCCTGTTCTCAGACTTCAGCAGTCTTGCTCGAATGCATACGGGGGGAGTCAGAGCCGAGGCCAGCCAGCATGGATTCTGGAGAAGGAGATGTCAGGGATGAGAAGAAACTAGACCATGTCAGCTGGAGAAGATAAGGCTGTGATGGTGTCATTGATGAAGAGCCATGCCTGCTTGGCAGGGGCTCAGTCAGAGCAACACTGTCCAAGAGGAGGCAAACCAGTGCTTTGAATTAACTTCTGCAGTCAGGGTTGGATTCACCCAAGCAGAGCTCAACCAGCTGCCTTTCCAGACAGGGTGAGCCCAACTTGACCCAGCTGGGGTGATGAGAACTAAGGAAAAGGAACACAGTTATGTCTAGAGGCTTGGGAAGAAAAAGAGAGAGTTTATACTGTGGGGGTTCCTTGACAGGTTATTTATGGTATGTAAATTGTATCCAAAATAGTGCAAAGATTATGAGCTATGACCATTGATTCAAGAATCTGGTGGTTGTTTGAGGTGGATGGGGGAGAATGGAAGAGAGTCTAGAAGATCTCTGATTTCATCTGTGTAATCCTCCAGTCATGCCAAGGGTTCTTAACTTCTTTTCTGGACCCCTTCGCAGAAGAGTGTTTTTAAATGCAAAAATACAAAAGGTTAGAAAGGAAAGCAATGCTTAATGGAAATAAAGATGTAATTTATTCTTCTCCATACAAGTTAATCAGCCCTCTGAAGCTTTATGGATCTATAGAATCCCTGAACTCTGCAGGTCATTTTATAATCATATATGTATACATATATGTATACATATATATATGCTTGCATGTTATGTATGTGCACATATAAGATAATATATAATTTAACAGGCACTCATTAAATGTTACCATGTACCAAGCATTATGTTACTCACTGAGATACAAAGACTGGATAAAACAATCCTTGTCCTCTGTAGTACCAGTGCAATATTCACAGCACCCACTGCAGCCATGAATATCCCAGCACAATTCTGAATCACAAAATACAACAGATTCTCCACATGGAAGACAGAACCAAAATATCTATTCAAACACCAGAAAGCTGAATCCCAACACCAGAAAGCTAAATCCATCATAGTAACAAAGAGATCTACACACAATAATGCAGGGGGCACCACCATCCCCAAACCTTCCCCCTGCTAGACTTCTCACAAAGGAAAACTCACAGCCAGCTGCCTGCTTTCTCTCCCCTCAGTTCTGACTACTCTGACCAATTGCCTCTCAGCTCTGCTCTAGCTCTGCCTCTTCTTACTCCACCCCTTCCAGTTCCATGTGACTTGACTCCTGTGACTCAGGCTTTCATGTGACTTAAGCAAGCTACACAGGCCTATTAATGAGTGGGAAAGATCTTCCCATTAAGAAGCAAAATTACATTAATAATAAGCAAAAATACATTATCAATACACCCCTCCAGGAACTTATTCTCTGTTAGAAGACAACATGTATGGGAATTCATCTGTAACTTATAGGCTTAAAGGGTAGCCTGGGGTACTAAGAAGTTGAGTAGCTTGCCAAGATCAGTGAAGTCAGTCACCTAGCGTTTATAAAGCACCTACCATGTACCAGGAGCTATGTTAAGATTGCCCAGTTAGTAGATAATCAGAAATTTAAGTCTAGATCTTTCTGACCCTAAGGCTAATGTTCTACCCCTTATTCCAGAATGCCTGTTATAAATTAGGCAACAAGCATATATTAAGTGCCTACTATGTGCCAGATACTGGACTAAGAGATAAGGTTACCAAGAAAACAAATAAACAAACAAAAACCACAAAAAACCAACTCCTGCTCTCAAGGATCACAGTCTAAGGAGAAGACAACATGATAACAATTATGTACAAATAGGACAAACATAGAACAAATTGGGGATAATCTTAGAGGGAAGGCAATAAGATTAAGGAAAACTGGAAAAGTCTTCTTCCAGACAGTAGGACTTTAGGGGAGGAGCCAGGGGAGCCAGGAGGCAGAGATGAGGAGGGAGAGAGTTCAATTCAACGAACATGTATCTGCTAGTTACTGTGCTAAGTACTGGGGATACAAAAAGAAACAAGACACTCCCTTCCCTCAAGGAGTTTATCATCTAATGGATCAGCCAGTGAAAATCCTCAGTCGAGAGATACAGCTAGGTGGTACAAGGAGATGGTGTCAGGAAGACCTGAGTACAAATCCAGTCTCAGATACTTACTAGCTCTGTGACCTGGGCATGTCACTTAACTTATGATTGCCCCAGTTTCCTCATCTGCAAAACAGGGATAGTAATAGCACCTATCTCCCAAGGTTGTTGTGGGGATCGAATGAGATAAAGCTGTAAAGTGCTCAATGCCACCTGAAAACAGAAGATCCCCAGAACTGCCTGCTTCATAAATGGCAGGGTGTGGGATAAGTGGGATGAGGTCATCCAGGGATTCTGAATTATGCTTCTCTCTCCCCATAATTCCTTCCCCTTTAGCACAGTCCTAGACATATAAGTGTGCCCCAGTTGAAAAGCTGGAATGAAGAGACTTTTAATTAGCCAAGTTGACTTTTAACATCCTTAAGAACATCTTAAGTTGAGGGGCTGAAATCTGGGGGCACAGGGAGATGGTAGGAACAATGATAAAGAGCTAGAGGGGTTGTCGGACTCCAAAGAGGAAGCAGAATTTGTTCAATCATTTTCAGTCATATTCAACTCTCTGTGACCCCATTTGGGGGTTTTCTTGACAAAGATACTGGAGTAGTTTGCCATTTCCCTGATCATTTTGCGGGTGAGGAACTGAAGCCAGTAGGTTAAGTGACTTGCCCAGGATCATACAGCTAGTAAGTGTCTGAGACCAGATTTGAAGTCATGAAGATGAGTCTTTTTGACTCCAGGCCTGACACTGTATCCACTACCACCTAGATGCCTTGGAGTCAAAGATAAAACACAATGCATATCAAGATTGTCCAAAACTCATTGATACTTTGAAAAGAAGAAACTGGGGGTGGAGAAAAAATGGCATTTTCTTAGAGGGGTAACTAGTCCTGAGAGGCAGATAATGTTGATTTTCATCCATCAAATCAAGGCCAGACGATGGTGATCTGTCAGATGGCATGGAAAAACCACCTTGGCTGAAGCACTCTGTTTCAAGTAGATACCTAACCAAAGGAACGCTTTAGCTGGCTTCACCCTCAAAGCTGTCCTGGCCCAGCACACACATCCTTACGGTTGGCAGGACAAGCCAATGGAGCTGTGTTGGCTGTTTATCCCTTGCCTATTATCACCAGCCTCCAATTCAAGGTTGTCTGGCTTCTCGATGTCTGGGGTGTTACGTCTCTTCCAAGGCTTTGCTTCTTGGTTCCCCCTGGTGGAAGAAACAAAGACTGCAGATGTTTGAATTGGGTGGGTGGGGGAATAAACTTAGAATCATAGAGTATCAAAACTGGAAGGGACTTTAGATGGAGATCATCTAGTCCATATTGCTTATTTCATAGATAAGGAAACAGAGGCTCATTGGGCTGAAATGATTTAGCAGATAGCTAGTCCTTGGCAGAGCCAGGAGTCGTCAACAAGTGCCAGACACTGTACCAACCCAGAGAACCCGAATACATGCAAAAAGAAAGCCAATCCTTACCTTCAAGGAGCTTATATTCCAGCTGGTACTTGAAATCGGTGGACCTATAAGCAGGGATGTGTTGGAACTAGTTTGAACTGGGTTTTGAGAGCAGATTGTTAAATTTTCACTGTGAACACAACTAATTTGGAAATTTATTTTGCATTTCTATACATGTGTGTAATGGTTTTTATTTGTCTTTCCTTCTCATTGAGGGATGGTAAGGAGGGGAGGGAATTTGAAACTTAAAACAAAATAATATAGTTTTTAAAATTCCATTTAAAAATGAAAAATTTCAGTGTGAATATTTACACCTTGGAAATTGCCAAGTGCTACAAATGAGGATTTGATTTATTGCTTTGTTGTCCAAGCTTAAGAACGTGATGGAAAAAATATTAATCATTCAAATTAAAATGAAAAATGTGTCTAGTGTTTTTTCTCTTGAAAGTCAATTGTTAAACATTTACCAGCATACTGCTGCCTATAGGACAGAGTTATTTCTCCTATAACACACTGCCTCTATTGATCCATGACTCCACTGCTTGGTTGAGAAATCTCTGTTAGCTGCCAGCAGGTAAATGATTTACTATGAATGGTTGCACAGCTGCCAGAGAACACACAATAGTACTGCCCCTCAAATGGAATTTGAGAGGGGCAAGGTGAAGAGTCAGCCTGTTCCCTTGACCCCCAAGAGCACCTCTCAGCCAGTCTGTGGAGAATTTAGAAGTTAACTCTGCCTAGGGTTTCCCAAAAAAGCTTTCCACTAGTGTGACTAGGCCTGAGCAAAAGTATTGAACTCTTACAGGAGTAAGATTCATTTAGAACTAGTAATGGCTACATCATGATCATGATCATCATGATCATGATCATCATCATCATCATCATCATCATCATCCTTATCATCATCACTAAGCATTTATTAACCACTTACTATGTGCTCAACATCTCATCATCTTTTCCTCCAGAACCTCCCTCTTGCTAACTTCCCTGTTGTTGTTGAGGGCACCACCATCCTTACAGTTCTTCAGGCTCACAACCTAGGTGTCATCTGGATTGCTCATTATCTCTCACCCCCCATATCCATTCTGTGGCCAAGGCCCAGCAATTTGTGACATCTTGGTCTATGTCCCCTTCTCCACTCTGACACTGCCACCATTCTAGTGAAGGTTCTCAGCACCTCACAACTGGATTATTGCAACAGATTGTAGGTGGGTCTGCCTGCCTCCAGACTCTCCCCACTCTAGCAAATCCTTCAGGCAGCTACCAAAGTGATCTTCCTAAAGCACTGGTCGACCATGTCACCCTGTTATTCAATCAACTCCAGTGGCTGCCTATTACCTCTAGGACCAAGTACCAAATCCTCTTTTTGATGTTCACTCCCTTCCTCTCCCCTTCTCTCTCCCCCGACCTTTCCAGTTCCTTATACCTCACTCTCCTTCACATACTAAAATCCAGTGACACTGGCTCACTTGGTGTTTCTTGACCAAGACTTTCCATCTCTCAATTCCAGGCATTTTTCACTAGCTATCTCCCAAGCCTGGAACTCTCTCCTTCTTCATCTCTGCCTCCTGGCTTCTCTGGCTTCCTTTAGATGTCATATAAAGAAAGGGTTCTCCATGAAGCCTTTACTGATCTCCCTAAATGCTGCTGCCTTCCTCCTGAGAGTACCCCTAATTTATCACATACACACACATATAGATATATACTTATATACACATACAAATATAGATATATACATATACACATATATAGATATTGATATATACATATATGTGTATGTGTGCATTTTGTTTGTACCTTGTTTTCTCCCTGTCAGTGCTTTTTTTTCCCCAGAGCTTCTTAAACTGTGGGTCATGCATGACCCCAGAAGTTCTGGTCTAGATGATTAGTTTCTTGGGGGCAAAGACCTTGTTTTTCCCTTTCTTTGTATCCCAAGCACTTAGCACAGTGCCTTACCCTTAATAAGTGCTTTTTGACTTGACTTGCCAGTTTGGAATAACAAAGAAAGGTAAAATACTGTCTCTATCTTCAAGGAGCTCACATTCTAAAGGGAGAGACAATATTCAAATAACTATGTGCATACAATAGATAGGTAGATAGATAGATAGATAGATAGATAGATAGATAGATAGATAGATAGATGATAGATAGGTAGATAGATGGATAGATAGATAGATAGATAGATAGATAGATAGATAGATAGATAGATAGACAGACAGGATAAATTGGAGATAATCTCCAAGGAAAGACACTAGTAGGGGAGGATTGAGCTTGAAGGAAGTCAAGGTAGCCAGGAAGCAGTGATGAGGAGGAGAAAATTCCAGTCATGAGGGAATACAACAGGGACCATTCTATCTGTGATACTTGTTCATTCAAGATTAAAAAAGAATAAACACAACAGAGACTGGAAAAACAGCAGTGCCATGACTTCATGTCCACATGGCACCTATGTGAGAGAGAAGGTCTGAGAACATCTCCTACTGGGAGGCCCACCACAGCTATTTGTCTTTACTCAAAAACTGTCAGTGAAGAGAGATTTTTTCCATCTGCTTGAGTCTTTTGAAAGAACACTTAGAACTGACTCAGTAGCCAATTTAAAAGACTTTTCATCATTCCTCAGTAAACCTGTGAAAGGAAATACTTGGATTATCTACACATGCTTCTGAATCAGTTTTGTCAGTCACCACCTACTGGCCACTGGTTCAGTGGGACATAGAATGAAGAGTCTGGGGTGGGAGAACAGGAATTCATGCAGGCCTCTGGTCCTGAAGAGTTCCCATCAAGGATTGGGACACAGATACTGATAAAACACCTAACCAAAAGTCTGGTTTATTCTGAGGCCCATGGGTTGGAATAGATGATTCTAAAATGAGGAGGTTAGAATAAAGGGGGCAGCTAGATGGCATAGTGGATAGACTGCTAGAACTCAAGTCAGGAAAACCTGAGTCCAAATCTGATGTCAGACACTAGCTATGTGACCCTGAGCAAGTCACTTAACCCCATTTGCCTCAGTATCCTCCTCTGTAAAGTGAGCTAGAGAAGGGAATGGCAAATCGTTCAGTATCTTTGCCAAGAAAACCCCAAATGGGGTCGTGAAAAGTCAGGCACAACTGAAATGACTAAATGACCACAAAAAAAAATAGATAGTCTGTGCAGTCTGTTTTTACTCTAGATTTATAATTCTCTGATTTTATGAGTCTCCCTAGGTTTGATCAATAGCAGTCTACTGGATCAATTTATTAGCAGAGCCCTGCACAAAGTCAGTGAGGATATCACACTCAAGTTCAGTCTGCCTACATCTGAACCCTTTCAGGTTTATCAGGTGCCACCCACTAGCCATGTGGAGAGTACGAGGCATTAAGAGAGGCTGAACTGCCCTGATCTTCCCAGAATCCTCAGGAGCACAATACCAGTAGTAGCCCAGAAACAGACTAGGTATTTGTAATGGTTATTTAAATGGGAAGATCTTTCCCATTCATTAATAGACCCATGTGACCTGCTTAAATCACATGAAAGCCTAAGTCACATGTGGTGGGAGGAGCTTGCTGAACGGGTAGAAGAAGAAGGGTAGAGCAGAACTGGGAGGAAGTTGGTGAGAGTGGTTGGGGAGAAGGAGAGAGGACTCAGGCAAGCACAACTAACCTCCTGAGTGCTTGTTTGTAGGAAGGCGGGGACAGTGGAGGGGTAGTCTTAGGTATGGCTTTGTCTTCTGCAGTGCTAATGTGTATTGACTTCTTGGTTACTATGTCGGATTTGGCTTTCTGATGTCTTAATAAATGTTTTTCTTCTGCCTCCTGTATGGAGAGTCTGTTATACTTTGTAATTCAGAACTATGCTGGCATATTGATAGTCACTCTCAGAGCTGTGAATAATGCCTGGGCAATACAGTGTTACAGGAGTTGGTTTACTCTGACTTGAGACTCCATTCAATCTAAACCAAAGGGCTTCTGCCAAAACCAAGATTCCTGAGGATTGATTGAATCAAGTTGAAACAAATCCTTTACTCCTCTCTCACAGATCTACACCTGACTCTCTAGATAGACTTCTTTACCATTTCTCAATGTTGAGGTCTGAGGGGTGCTAGGGACCTCAAAATACTGACATGCTGAGTCCTGCTTGAATGAATTCAACTCAAGCCTTCTTAAAGTCAAAGAAAAACAAAGTTTATTAAAGATTCTCCATATTGGGTTGGCTCTTAAGGAGTCTAAGTATTTGTAACGCTTGTATTCACAAGTGTGCCAGATAGAATCTCAGCTAGACAGAGTCTGAGCTGGATTGAATCTGAGCGCTTTCATGGAGGTGAGATGGAATTTAAATACAGAAAAAGACTGAAGGACGAATCCAGGTGCTGCCAAGGAGTCTGGGGCCCCAGGGATGGTCTTGATAGGGGCAGTATGGGAATGACCAGTACCCTGGGGTGAATACAGATTGAATCTAGGGAGGATCTTGATGGGAGTGGTCAGCAGCCTGGGGAATGGGGTTTTGATAGGATCAAGGGTGGGGAATGCAACAGAGACCTGGGCACAGAGAAAATGAAAAGCCCATGGGCTTCCAGAGACTGCTGGATCAAATGGAAAGATTAGATTTGAGTAAGAAAGGCCATATTAAGTGGGAAGATTCAAGGGGAGTCCAGGGAGTTTCCCAGAGTCTGAACCCCATCATCAACAGCCTTCTTAACCTGGAAGATCCCTGCACCCCACCCCGTCTCCCCTCCTCTAATGAGTGAGTTCCTTCTCCAACTTCCATTTTAAGTGTGCAGACCAGCCATGCTCATTTCTTCATTCCTCTCCCAGCTTCATTCACTTCTCCACCATGCCAACTGCCCTCTCTCCTCTGCCTGAAGACTTTTCACCCTGGAAGACACCTGCTCCCCTGACGACTTCTCATCTTGGGAAATGTCTTTTCCCTGAAACCTTCTCTGCCTGGAAGATGACTCTTCCTCTGTGACCTGCTCTTATGATTGGTGACTCTAGATTTCTCCTCCACACCTCCTCCCAACTGTCTGGTCCCTCTGTTCCCCCGTACTTTCCTTATTCCTTTTATGTATTATTTTTCCCCATTGGAATATAAGCTCCTTGAGGGCAAGGATTGCCTTTCTTTTTGTTTGTATTTGTATTTCTGTGCTTTTCACAGTGCCTGATCCATAATAAATGTTTAATAAATAAGAGAGTAATAAATGACTTTTTCTTGCCTTTAGTTCATTTGACTTGCTTAGTTAGACATTTCCTTCCAATTTTTAAAAATTATAAAGATGCATGGAATGACAATAGCCTAAGTAGATAATGACAATAACAGAAATTTATTTATCATATATACAAATTTATTGTTGTAGGGAACTCCCAGGGAGGAAACTCCCTCTACAACAACTGGTCAGCAACTTAGATGCTAAGAGGTTGCCTAAAGTCACTAAGTTAATGATGAGAATAGTCTAAGGTCATAAAGTCAGTATATGTAAGAAATGAGTTTTGAATTGAACTCTTCCTGACTTTGAGATCAGCTTCTATCTATTCTATAACTTTCTCTTAAGAATATGTTGCCATTACAGGTCGTATATAAATGCGTACTGGCCAAAATCAGATTTCTTTTTGGATTTGAATTTTACAAGGCAATCCTAATAATAAGGATAATTCAAATTTATTTTGTGCTTGTAGGTTTCAAAAGGCCAGAAGATATTGTGGGAAGAGGACTAGATTTGGAGTAAGGAGATCCCTGATTTCAAATCTTGCCTCTGACATTTATAAGCCATATTAATATGAGCAATCAGTCAGTCAGCATGCATTCATTAAGTGCCTACAATGTTCTAGGGGCTAGGGATACAAAGACAAAGATAAGAATACTTGTCCCCAAGGGGAAGGGAAAGGGAATAAGCATTTAGTAACTACCTACTGTGTTCCAGGCACTATGCTAAGCACTTTACAAATATTATCTCCTTTGATCTTCAAAACCTATCTGGAAGGTAGGTGCTATCATTATCCCCATTTTACATTTGAGGAAACTGAGGCAAACAGAGGTTAAGAGGCAAGTGCCCAGAGTCACATGGCTAGTTGAATGTTCCTCAAGGAACTCATATATTATGTGGGGAAATAACAGCATATATGTGTACAGGTACATAAATCCAAGGTAACTTCATGGGGAGATGAGGCTGGGAGAATCAGGAAAAACCTCCTGTGGGAGGTAGCATATCAGGTAAACACTGAGGGAAAATAGTAATTCTAGAGGTAGAAGTGAGGGGTTGGCACATTCCAGACATAGTGTTGGTGTTGCTTGTTCTTCATTTTTGAAAAAGACCAGTGATGCCACTGGTGATATCTTGACTCCAGGTGAATTGGATTTAAGTGAGGCAGAGCTGTACAAAGTTGCTGGACTTCTCTCTTCCAGAGTCACCCTAGTCCAGTGGCAAGACAAAAGTCAAGAAGACTGGTGATGGCTGGCATTGCAATGGATGACCTTAGCGTCTTTGATGTCTGACCAAGCTCTAAGCATTTCATAGCACCTTCTTTAATGGCCAATGGGACAAATTGTTCTCATCTGTCCATCCCACTGGGGGAAGTTTTCACATAAACATCCCCCTAACTCACTGATGCATTTGAGACCTGTCAGATACCTTCATCCTGGTTTATCATGTCTACCTAGATGGTTTTACCAGGATGGGGCTGCTGGGCACCCTACAGCTTTTTGGACCCACAAGTGAGAGTTGGGTGAAAGGTGGATACCAGAGGTGAATAAGCCCCTGAAAAGGGCTTGACAAGCCCTCTCACCAGAAGCGTTAGTTCTCTGAAGTAATAGATTCCATCAGAACTAGAACAGACCAAAGAGAAATCAATGATTCCACAAATCAGCAAGAAAAGTTAGAACAAAATCAAAAGACTGAGAAAAGAAGGAAATGTAAGATATCAAATATTGAAAACAAATTTCCTGGAGAATAAGACAAGTAGAGATAATTCAATTATCATTGAACCTCCACTAAAACCAAGGTGAGAAACAAAAAGTGCCAGGACACACCACATTTAAAGAAATCACAAACAAAAACTGCTCAGATATATGAGGAACAAGGGCAAAATAAAAATTGAAAGAATCCACCAGTCACCCCCTGAAAAAAACTCTGAAAGGAAAAAGAAAAGTCCCAGGAATGTCATAGCCAAAAATCCAGAGCTTCTACTTCAAAGAAAAAAAATACTGCAAGCACCAAAGAAGAAAGAATTCAAGTACCAAGGAGCCAATCAGGATCACACCAGACTTTGTAAGCTTTTATTATAAATGAGGAGATCTTGGACTACAATATTTTAATATTGTAATATTTTAAAGACAAATTATATAATAGACATAACTAGGGATGTGCTAGAGCCACCTCGTACCAACTCAAGAGAGTGGATTATTAAATTTCCAGAGTGAGCATTCATATCTCTTTTTTTTCTTTTTTAAGTTTTTAAATTTATTTTAAACTTGAATACAAAAGAAGGAAGAAAAAACATTGCCATGTACACAGCAGAATATGAGAGGATTCAATACAAATCAATAAATTTCCATTTCAAGAAAACCCACATCCTGAATACTACACATTAATTTCACACACACATACATATATGTACATAAACATGTGTATGTATGTCTATATATACATATATACACATATACATATACACGTACATATGCATATATGCACATATGTACACTCAAATGTATATACATAAGACCATATTATCTTTACTTCCATTTTTCATCAGTTTCTCTGAAGATGGATAGCATTTTCCTTCCTAAGTCCAAGTCTTTCCATATTTTTCTAAATCCAACAGTTCATCATTTCCTCCACCACAACAATAATCTGACCCAATCACATTCTATCTGAAAGATTATCTATGGGAAGTTTTACCCCTAATTTTCTTCATTACCTCTATTCTTGAGTACATAGGTTTTATTTATACAGGAAAACCTTCATTTAAAATAATCAAAATTATCCATTTTACACTTCCATCCTGTTCTCATCTTATAATACTACTAAATCTAGTTCCTTTATATCTTTTTCCTCTGTTTCCTTGAAGGGAACCTGTTATTTTTTTTTTTGATTCAGTAAGATAATTTTTTAGTTATTTAATTGATATGATACTATATAAATAGGTTAGGTAAAATTGTTGTTTTATAATTAAATTAGCTTTATTTAGCCATGCACAATAAATATTGCTTCAATTACTTAGATCTAACTTTGTATAAAAGGTGTTCTGTGTTTATGTCCATATAGTTCCTGTGTCTGTTCTGGCTGATATACTCTCATTTTTTTCATACTGTCTGGTTATTTTCTATGGTCTAAAACTTTTGATTAATATGACTGACACATAGTGTAGTTTCCCTGTTTTTCTCTTTTGATTAAATCTGATTTTAGCTTTAACTATGTCTGAGATCATGATTACGATTCCTGCTTTTTTACATTATAAATTCTACTCCTGACTTTCATTTTATGTTGTGGGTATCTCCCAGTTTTATAGCATTTCCTGAAAGCAGCATATTGTTGAATTCAATTTTTTTTAATCTGCTATGAGTTTCCATTTTATAGGTAAATTCATCTCATTCACATTCTAAACTATAATTACTTGTATATTTTTAGGTGACTTGTCCAGGGTCACACAGAAAGTGTCTGAGCTTGGATTTGAATTCAGGTCCTCTTGAAACTAGCTGGGGCCAACATTCTATCCACTGCACTGTTCACACCTCAGAAATCAGCAAATGCTACAAATCAGAACTTTATTTTTTGCTTTGTTGACTTCCTAGACTTAAGTGCTGGAGGAAATGCAGATTAAATGTAAAAGAGTACCATGCATACATTTTGTTTTGGAGAGTCAGTTAAGCATTAATCAGCACACTACTGCTCATAACCAAGAATAACTTACCCTACAAAGCTGAGTATAATCTTTCAGGGGGAAAAAACACCTCATTGGAACTTTAATGTAATAGAAGATTTTCATGCAGTCTAGATTAGTTGATTAGACCAGAGTGGGAACTTTGAAATACAAACACAAGAATAAAGTGAAACCTTGAAAGACAAATTCAGTTCAGCACTTGGAAGGAATTAACATTCAGAGTGGGAGCAGGTGGAGAACTAAGTGTCTTTTCAGAACCTGAATATGTTCAAAAGTCATTGAAGGAGTTAAATATGAAAAATAGAGGATGAGAAAGAGAGTGACTTGGTTCCGTTCTGAGGGTTTTAAGAAGGAAAAGAAAAAGGAAGAAAAAAGGAGTACACTAGTATAGAATGTAAGAAGGAGAAGTGGAACCTGCTATTTTTTATAATTGGAGTATATGATAAAAAATATGGAAATATAAAGGAAGGGGTGAGGGGAATGGGCATCAGATGAGTCTCATTCTATCTGAAATGAACAAGGGGAGGTTGTAAATACATACATAGTAATTTAGTGTAGAAATGCACCAAATTCAACAGGGACACAAATAGGGATGGAGGAGACAAAGGGGGTGGTTCGGCACTAGGTGAAGGATAATACTGGGGAGGGAAGAGACACACACAAAAAAACTCCAAAATATAAACCGACTTCCTGACCCTGAAGAGAGGCATGAGAAGAAAGGGGAGGGGAAAGGAGGAGAACCAGAATCTAATGCAGTGCCCATCAATGGGACAGTGGTTGAACAAACTGTAGTATGTGAATATCATGGAATATTATTTTAAGAAATGATGAAAAAAATGATTTCAGAAAATCCTGATTGGGATAAACAGTTTATACAAAGACATTATAAAGAAAAACAACTTTGAAAGCTTAAAGAAATTTGATCAGTACAGTGACCACCCATGGCTCTGGAGCACCTATGCCTCGGTTTGCTTGACTATGTTTACTTTTTATAAGAGGATTCCCCCCCCTCCCCTTTTTGATCGGGAAGTAGGACTGGGTGGGATTGAGTTGAGATGAGGTTAATAGTAATGATGTTCTTACAAAAAGGCCAATGAAACATTTTTTAAAATTGCACAGGAGAAAAGAAAATGAAGTCCAGAGGGAAGCACAAATAAGAAGGACAGTTTTGAAAGGAAGATAGAGAATTTATTTCATATGTATATATATATATGGTAGATGATTGCCTATATATTTAAAAGCAAGAGGTATGAAATGGGAAGTCATGATCTCACATACAGTTTTTCTTTTTGTGTTCTGTTATGTATATAGAAATGTTCTTTTTTTGTTAAATTAAAAAAATTTTTTAAATATTAAAAGAAGATAAGACCTGGTAACTTTATAAGGTGTGAGGTACAGTATGGTGTCAAGACTGATTCTAAAATTGCAAGCCTAGGTAACAGGCAGGACAATGATGCTTTGGAGAAAATTAGGGAAGTTGAGAAAAGGGATGAATTTTGGGGAAAAGATAATGTGTTCTGTTTTGGAAATGTTGGATTTAAGATGCTTATGAAGCATCCTGGTTGAAATGTACAATAGGCAATTGGTGGTATGGGACTGGAGCACAGGGCAGTTGGTAGTGTGGGATTGGATATATAGATCTGGGATTCATCTACCTAGAGACGATAGTTGCATCCAAGAGAGAGTGGAGAGAGAGAATAGAACTCCTAGGAGAGAGCCTTGTAAAGCTACATGTAATGGATAGGATATTAATAGTGACCCAGCAAAGGGATCTAAGAAGGAACAGTCACACAGATAGAAGAAAGATAAGCAAAATCTTAAGAGAATGTCACCAAAACCCATAGAAAAGAGAATGTCCAAGAGGAGATGGTGGTCAGCAATACCAAATATTACAGAGAGGTCAAGAAGGGTGAAGATTGAGAAATGGTCACCAGACTTGGCAATTAAGGTATCATTAAGTAACTTTGGAGAGAGCAGTTTCAGTTGAGTAATGAGGAAAGAAAACAGATCACAAGGGACTGAGAAGTGAGTGAGAGAAGAGGAAGTGGAGGCAATTTGTTCTAGGAATTTGGCTGCGAAAGAGAAGAAGGAATAGATATGCACTGAGCAGAGATAGGATTACTGATACAACCTGGGACAAACACTGTTACTGGCTCTTCTTGTGCGCCTAAAAGCAAGGGTCAAGGGAAATATTTCCCCAGTGCATGCCAGCTCACCCAGCCCAGCTTTAAGATGGCCTGTAGAAGAGAGGGAGAGACTTGGTTATGTTTGTAGGTAATGTAGGTCAGGTTTGTACTAAATCACTAGGCCGGCAGAGATGAAAGATTATAGAATATAGGGGCTGTCTCCCAGAAGAGATGGGAAGGGGTGAAATAAAGGCTATAAGTAGAATGCTTGGTCTTGGAAAGGTTTGCCTCTTCACCAGAGACTGGGGTAAAAGAGAAGAGAAGGGGGGGGGGGGGGGGGGGGGAAGAAGTTTTAAGATACTGAGTAGGGAAAAAGATATGATAAAAGACCTCTATTTTCCCAGCTAAGTATGAGACTGGGCCCTCTGCAGCTGGAACATTAAGAGGTTAAGTGATTTGCCCAAACAATCTGTATTAGAGTTGAGAGTTGAATTCAGGTCTTTCTGACTCTGAGGTGAACTCTGTATCTATTATATCAGGTTGACCAACTCCCAAGAGAGTTTTAATATTGAATGTAAATCAGATTTCTTTTGGCCCATGTAAGGAAAAGGAAAGGAATAAGTATTTATATAGTTCCTACTGTGTTTCAAGCATTGAGCCAAGGGCTTTACAAATACTACCCAATTTTAGCATGTGGGCCAGTAATCATTGGCCTAACAAAAATAGTAGCTAGCATTTATAATGCTCTAAGGTATGCAAAGTGCAATATACATGTTATTTCATTTGATTTTCTCAACAACCCTTTGAGATAGATGCTTTTAATTTTATCCACTTTACTGATAAGAAAACTGAGTTCCAGAGTCAAACAGCTAGGAAGTATCTGAGGCAGGATGCATATATGCATTTATTTCCCACATAGGTTCCCTATATGTAGCTTCACATATGTTCTAGGGTCATACATGTTTCCTCTGTGCATATTCTTTAATTATGTGCATTTCACTCCTGGTGGTATGATAACCTATGACAGATAGGAAAGTAGATCCCAGATGAGGATCATTTCTTATCACTTTGTCTGCTTGGCTTTTTTTTTTCTTTTTTGAGACCAGATTTCCCTATCTTACACAGGTTTACACATACATGTGAGTACATAGGCCACTCACAGGTCCAACCCTACCACTCATAGGCACCAGGATCTTTAACTTGCCATTTATGACCTTGGCCTAGGTCAGTTCATCCCTTCTTAGGCAGCCTGGTTGCTTCCTACCTCCCTCTCTCCTCACTATATTGGTGCTGGACTAAGCGTACACATCTAATCAGATTTAGTCCATGGCAGTTCAGAACTCTTCAGCTCAGGGAATCCACCAGCCTCAACCACCACAATAGCAAGGATCATAAAGTGTATGCTGCCACATGGAATCTTGTCACTTTATTTGTTATGATGTTTGATTAAATTTTTTAAATTTTGTTTTAAATTAATATGTCTACTGGGTGGTTGGTAAAAGTAAAATCATCAGTAGGGGCTCAAGAGATACGTTTCTGAGTAAGTGCTGACCCACAAATTGTCTTTTGTAGTTTTTCCAGAGGTCCACAGATTAAGGGAACCCTGTAGTAGTATTCTTTGCAAATTCCTTTGATAAAATAACAGGGCTACAATTGTCTCCTGTCACCCATTATCCAATATAGTGATGCATTGTACACTCTCAATGTTTTGCTATACAGTATTCTATTAGTTCAAACAGAAAAGTCCCGGGACACAATTTAGGATCATGGGGTCATTGGTCTAGAGCTGGATATGTCTATGTAGGCCACCTTTGTAGCAGAAGGCAGCTCTGCCTCTAGACTGTCCTCCTCCTTTGGTGTTTTTGCATCAGAGAAGAAAAGGAAAAGGGAATCTGTGATTTTCATTTTCACCTTTGTCTTGCTGGAAGGAACAGATCTATGCATTTTTCCTTTTTTTAGATGACTTTCCCTGTGTTCCTACCTTCAAATCTAGGCAACCAAGGTGGCACCACTTACCTTGTCCCTTTAGCTCAAGAACAAGAAGGTATTTTAGAACTAGTTGGGATGTGTTTTCCCTGTCTGTTGCCTTCCTCTGTGTCCTCTGAGCCCCATGAAAAAAAAAAACAACACTTTCTGCAACAACTTGTCCTATCCAATTTGTTCTCCAAGTCTGTCCTCTTCTACTAGAAGCCTTGCCACATGCTGCATCCTCCCTTTGTTAGAGAGGTATTAGAGAACTCGAAAGAGGATTCTTGTTCATTCTTTGAGTTGACTAGGGTCTTTGCAAGCTATCCCACACTACCCAGTGACCTCAAGATCCTGTGACTTCAAGACACTTACCAAGGTCAAACACAGATCCCTTGAGGAGTTCATCTGCTTCTCCATCATGGTTTCCTGCTATTGTCACAGTCAATATTCCAGTGACATGCTCTATCTGGAGCTTCAATAGTACTTTTATGAAATATGGTTGTTGGATTTTTCCTGAGGTTGTTGGATTTTTTTTTTCTATTCTGAAATTGGCAAGTACTAACTAAAGTCAGCATTTCCATATACATTGTAAAATGGGAGGGGATTGTACATGAAACTGTGAATCTCTTATGTAGAGCTTTCTTTTTCTTTTAAAGTACATAATCAATTCAACATGAACTTTCAAAGTTAACTTGCTTGTCTCTGACTCCTGGCTTTCCTTCTGTTCTTTCTCTTTCTTCCTCTCTTTCTTTCTTTCTTTCTTTCTTTCTTTCTTTCTTTCTTTCTTTCTTTCCTTTCTTTATTTTCTTTTCTGTTCTTTCTTCCTTTCTCCTTTCCCCTCCTTTTCTTATTCTTCTCTTTCTTCCTCTTCTCCTTCTCCTCTTTTTCCTCCTTCTTCTCTTTCTCCCTCTTCTCCTTCTTCTTCTCCTACTCCTCCTTCTTCTCCTTCTTCTTCTTCTTCTTCTTCTCCTCCTCTTCCATCTTCTTTCTTCTTCTTCTCCTTCTCTTCTTCTTCTTGTTGCTTTTCTTCTTCTCCTCTTCCTCCTTTTCTTCCTCCTCCTTCTCTCCTCCTCCTCCTTCTTCTCTTCTCTTTCTTTTGTTCTCTTTCTCTGAGGGTACTGATGAGGTATGAGTATCAGAGCTGATTCAATCTCTAAGAATGATGAGGTTCCTGGTGATGAGATTTCCTAAGGGGAAGAAGTACATCTGGTAGGATGCTTAGATTTTAAAGAAAATTCATGTTATGTGACTTTTTAAAGTGAATGGATGAAACTTTTATGAAAACATTTGTTCTACTAAGTCAAATGCTTTTTAAAAAATCAACAAGTAATAGAAATCAGGATTTCTCAACCTTGGATGACTAAAAGATATGGTCTGCTGTAGAAAACCATCTTTAAAACTCTGCCTGATCTCTTACCATGCTTTCATCAAGAGTTCCTTCAATGTATATGTAAATCATTCTCATAAAGATTTCATACAGATAAGAAAGATGGTATATGCAGCAAGATTGCTGAGATCTTTTAAGCTGACCTTTTTGGGGAGAGGGTCAGAGAGCCATTTGTGATCTTTTCCTTTCATTTGGAATCTTCTCTTCTTTGAGATATCTTTAAAACCAATACCCAAATGCCTTTAAGATCCTTTTGTCTCCTGCATGAATTTCTTCTGCGTAAAAGTCAACTATTATTGTTATTGAAACACATTCTTTGCAATAATTCTATGAAGCACTGAGATCTAGCTGTTCTTCTCAACTTCTGGGTGCTTTCCTCCCCAAATGTGTTCAGTATGTAGTAAAAATATATTATCCCTCTTTGGAATGGAGAGGCATGAGGGAAGTCTAGGCCTGTGTGAGTACTGGTAATAAGGAACTCCTGTATGGAAAATTCCTCCTCTGATGCAGATCAGCAACTCATCTGGAATTTATAGTCTTGAAGAGTAGCCTGGGACACTGAGAGGTTAAGTCACTTGCCCAGGGTAATAGAATATAGGTCAGAAGCAAAATTTGAGCCCAAATCTTCCTGACTCTATCCACAGTTCTATGTTACCTCTTGTCCCCAATTTTACAAATGAGGAAACAGACTCAGAGAGGATAAGTAATTTGTCTAATTCCAAACAGCCTGAAAAATGACAAAGACAGGACATGAATTCGTCTCCTGATTCCAAGATGCACTCTCTGCCTTGAGATATGCAAACCAATGAACAAGTTGCTCAAATAACATCTCATTTTGAGAAAAAAAAGGATAGATCATACCCATTTTGCAGATAATGAAAGGGAAACCCAAGGGACAAGAAGTAAGTTGTCCAATGGTACAATGAAGTAAAAATGAAACTAGATTTTTTTTATCCATATGATCCTAACTTTTAAAAGAATCCATATATCCTACTTGTTTTAATCTATATTCTACAATTATCTCTTCTCACAACTTTTCCCATCATGGTTTCGTTATATCTGGGGCCAACGTAAAAAATTAAATTCAAATATTAAAGTTTTTAAATTAATTTTTGGGGGAATTTTGTGAAAGCAGCAGATGACACAGAAAAAGTTTAGTAACTCAGATGCATAAAATATGTAAATAGTATTGTATAATACCAGTGCAATTTTTACAATAAGGTTCTGTAAACACCCCAGAAAAGAAAAAAGAAAAAAGACTTCTCTGCTACAAAGAGAGGGCCAAAATTTTTTATTTGGATTTTCCAGATTGCGGGGGAGGGGGGGCGCTGTGCCCCTAATCTCTATAATGTGGAAGTTTCAACCATACTTTTCAATCAGCAATTCCATTCTCTAAGCTAGGAATTCTGAGTTTGCTGTTGAAGGCTACCTAGTGCTGAATAGTTTTAGGAAAATACAATCCATTCTCAGGGGGGAGCAAGAGAAATTCTTGAGTTTTGGAGACCAAGAGGAAAAAGAGAACAATAAAAGTAGAGGGTTGGGGAAACATATTGGGAGGAGGAGGAAGGGATGGCAGGAAAAAGGGACCTGAGCACAGAAAAGAAATAAGATATAATCTAGAAAAAGATCAAAGTGTATCTAAATAACTGGTTCAGTAGTCATATGTTTCCTCCTCCCTTACCACCCAGGGAAGGTTCAGGAAGGAAAAATGCCCTGCCTACCTATATTGGCTCCTCCTGCCAATTTGTTCCTCTAACCTCATTCAACTCCCAGGCCTTCTCTGTTCTTCCTTCTTTTAATACCTTCATTAGGGACTGCTTTAGGTAAAATTCCCAGCTAGGCAAAAATTGTTCTCAGTGCTCCCCAGCCTCTTTCCTTTAGAGTCCTTTTCCCTCCTGTAGAATGATGGCTCCTCATCCTTTTCTTTGGGTGCCCAGAGTCCTAATAGTCTCACCTCCCCTGATATCAAGGTCCCAACTCAGTTATTCTCCAACCCTTATCACTGCTGCCAGCATGCATATCAATTGCCACAGTTTCCTGCGTACTTTTTAGAACCGTTTGGAACCCTGTGTAAGTAAAGCAAGATGCCAGACAACAGGAAAGCAGCCTTCAGTCTAGCCAAGAGTTGGGGATGTGAACAGAGGGAGATGCTGTATTTCTCCTCCTGGAGCCCCCAGTGGGTTTATGAGAACATTTTTCTGCTCAGCCTAAAAAAAAAAAAAAGTGTCAATGACTCATAAATAAGCCTTTGATGTGTCACAGATGTGGCAGGGCCCTAAACAAAAATAGGTAAAGTTTGTCTTCTGTATCCTAGAATCAATCAATGAGCATTATTTTTTTTAACTGAACATTTATAGAGGACTTGCTATGTGCTAGGCAACTGTGCTAAGTGTTTTATAGTTATTGTCTCATTTGATCCTCACAACAACCTGGGAGGTAGGTGCTATTCCTACCATTCCTATTTTACAGATGGAAAAACTGAGGCAAATAGGTTTAATGACTTGTACAGGGTAATATAGCTAGTAAATGTCTGAGGTCCCTTTTGAACTCAGGTCTTCTTTGTACCAGTTCCAGCATTATCTCCATTGTACTATCTCTCTATGTGTCAGTCAATGTGCTAGGATTTGGGGAAATTAAAAATGAGACAATTCTTACTCACAAAGAGCTTAACTTCTATGGGGAAAACAACATGTATGTATGTGTATACATACACACACATGTGTGCTTTGTTGATCATGTAAATGGTGTGTGTTCATGTCACTTGCAGGGAGACATGAATAGATAACTCTAGTCTCTTCCACCCACCCTTCTCCAAGGAAATACAGAAGATTGGTACCAGAGGCTGGCTACTCTGCTGTCCTCAGAGAGGCGGGATATTTGACTAGAATTATATCTATTTGCCCTCTTACATCTCTCTGCCAGCTAGGTGGTGCAGTGAATAGAATGCTGGACCTGTAGTCAGGAAGACCAAAATTCAAATGTGTCCTTGGACACTTACTAGCTGTGTGACCCTGGGCAAATCAGTTTCCTTATCTATAAAATGAACTAGAGAAGGCAATGGCAAACCACTCCAGTATCTTTGCCAAGAAAACCTCAAATGGGTTCAATGAAGAGTCAGACATGACTGAAGCAATTGAACACCAAACAGCAACCCCCCCTTAAATATTGTTAGTCTAGGGGAAATATTTTTAGGTTCTAGCTGTGTTCCTAATTGCCATCTCTTAGCAGGGAAGGAATGTCCCAAGCTATATATTCAAGGTTTGATTCCCTTTCTCACCAAAAGCCAGTTCCATAAAGACTGCACGTAACAAATAGCAAATAAACCAATCGTCCAAAATAATAAGCTGAAAGCAGAACAGATATACAAATGACAATGTGTCACATCAAAGTTTAGCAGTGTCTGCTTCTAGAGATACCTTACTGTCTACAAGGTGGCAATGGCTACCAATTAGTCAGTTAGATAAACTAATCTGCACTTCTGTGTTGTCTTATTTATTTTGATTCTTCAGTAGACCTATATCATCCCTCTGACTAGTTCTCCAAATGTGTAGATTGTTAACTCTTCAAACTTTTTTTCCTGTGCAAATCTTCCCATAAATTCTCCCAAAGGGATCTACTCAACACTCTAGAGGCTTCCTCTAGACCTTTTAATTAGATCAGTCAAGGCTATTTATTAAGTGCTTACTAATTGTGATCCTTTCACATACAAGCAAGGTTATGCTTGAGATTCTGCAAGCTAGACTTCAGCAACAGGTAAAATGAGAATTACCAAAAGCAGGCTGGTTTTCAAACAAGCAGAAGAACTAGAGACCAAATTGCCAGCACTCACTGGATTATGGAGAAAGTAAGGGAGTTCCAGAAAAAAAAAAAAAAAACACCTTCTGCTGCTTCATTGACTACCCTAAAGCCTTTGACTGTGTGGATCACACTTCTTTGATTACATTCTTTTATGTGCTTTTCCTGTGCGATTAATTCCTTGTTTGTAATCTTTTTGCAGTCTGCTCATACATACCATGATGAAAATGTGAAAATGGAATTGATAACAGTGGTTGTTGTAGAAAGGGAAGGCCCTTCAGTGCATCTTAAATTGCTCTTACATTGGTGACACCCTGAAGCACTTTACTTTTTTGTTGTTGACTATGATAGTAAAATGGAAAGAGCCCTGACTCTGGAGTTAGAGGATCCAGGTTTAAATTCTGCCTTTGCTCTGGGGAGATTAAAAAAAAGGGTTAAAAACAGCCCATGCTTTCAAGGAGCTCACTATCTAATGAGCGATACAACATGTAAACAATTATGATACAACATGTAAATAATTATGTATCCATACAAGGTAAACTAGAGAAAATCTCAGAGAGAAAGCACTGATATTTAGGGGGGATTGGAAAAGATTTCTTGCAAAAAATGGGATTTTAGCTGAGACTTGAAGGAAACCAGGAAATCCAGAAAGAGGAGATGAGGAGGAGAATTCTGGGCATGGGGGACAATCTGGACTTATGACATGAATAACCTTGGACAAGTCATGCAACCTCCCTTTGCAAAATGAGAAATTATATTAGATGGCTTCTGTGGTCTATATCCCAAAGCTCTACCTGTAGCACCTAGGACAGGGCTGGCTCTCCACAAGCAAAGGATAGTAAATATATATTGCTTGAAGAGATAGGGTGAAGGGTAATTTTCTTTCCTTCCTTGCTCAGACCCTATAGGCATTAGTGACACCTCAGCTGTGGGGACAGCAAATTGCTCAACAAATAAGACAGATAAGATGAAAACACACTTCCTGAGACAGATTACTGTTGGCTTAACTGTATTGACACTGCTCCGTTTCTAATCAAAGGTCTCCAGCTAAGCAAACTTCAGACAATCACCAGTTTTATTTTCCCGTGAAGTGATTCAGCACATGCCTCTATTCTAGACCTTTGCAGGTATGTTCATCAAATGCTGACCTTGGCCCACCTTGCTGTCAGTCTGGCAATGCTGCTAGAAAGAGAGTGTATGACTCTGGAGATGTTGCCTGGCAGCAGCCCTTCACCCCACCCATCATGCCAAAATCAGCCATCAATTAACTCATAAGCCTGTAATGCCTTACCACTGCCATCAAAAAGAACATCATTATTGATACTAAAAAAGGAAGTATCCCCATCCCAGGGAAAAGCCCTGGTCATGCTACCTAAGTTCAACAAACATGCATTATGCATTAACTCTGTGCCAAGCACTGTACGAGGTAACAGTGATACAGAGACAAAAAGAAAATAAAACCTTGATCTCAAGGAGCTTACATCCTACTTGGAAAAATAAATTTTCTAATAATTATAATCCCTGCTGAGACCAGGGGGCTGGGAAAATGAGCCTTCTTCCTCTCCACGAAGTGGCTTCTCTTCTACCTCTGGATTAGGTCAGTGGATGTCAGTGGATTAGGTTTGGTGTGGGGAGTATGATCATCTAAAGGACTAGTCAGGCTCCATTTCCCTCATTCTTTTGGTTTTTTATGACCCCACCCTGGGCCTGAGGAAAAATTACTTAAAGTTTCTACTTGCCCAATTCTAATCTTTATCAAATTGTTTTCTTCAGTTACCTTTTGCATCTCCTTTTCCATCTGTCCAATTTTTCTTTTTAAGGAGCTATTTTCTCCCGTTAATTTTTGAACTTCCTTTTCCTTTGTTCAATTTTCCTTTTCAAAGTGATGTTCTCATCAGTGAATTCTTTTTTTATAATTTTAAAATCATTGGCCAGTTTTTCTTCTATTTCCTTCTTCAGCTGTTCCAGGAGAACTGATTGTTCTTCAGAGCAGTTCATAGTCCCTTCTGAAGTTTCAGATGGAAGTACAGTCTCATTTCTGACCTCTTTGGTGTTTGTGTTTTGGTCCTTATCCCCACAGAAAGATTCTATGGTTTTTTTCACCCTTCATCTACTTTTTCTTGTTCATGATGTTGACTGTGTGTTGTGGCTTCTGGTTCTTTCAGTCAGAAGCTACAGAACTTTGTGTTGAGCTGATGTGTGAAAAAGCTAAAAGAAGGTTTTTGTTTTTTGTTTCCCTGATCAGCCCTGGGGTTAGCTTGTTAAGTGTGTGGGAGTGGTGGTCTGGTCACAGGAGATCTCCTCAGCTGAACTGAGGCAAAGGCAAGCTCAAGGGATGGTGATTCCAGCTTCCCTATTGTCTTCCTATTTCCCCTGGAGTGCTGAGGCATGCCTAGATGCTAATACGTGTTCCCACCCCTCCTGGGGCTCCTCTTAGGGTGCTGAGGCTTGCCTGGGTCCTAGTGCGAGTTTTCTCTGCCCTGGGTCCTCTGTCCTTCTGGTTTGCCTCTACCACAGTAGGAGGAATCCCCCTTAGCTATTTTCCTAGCCTCAGGTGTTATGAGACTATTGGCCCCTTCTAATGTTCCCGCTGATCCAGGATTTTTCTGGGGAAATATTTTATGGTTCTTTCATGGTCATCAAGGGGGGAGGAGAGAGCATTTACTGATCACTCTGCCATCCTGGCTCCCGGAAGTTCAAGTAGGTGACTTACTGATGTTTAATCTTCGGGCTGAAAGTCTCAGGAGCTGCTGCGCTGATATCTGGCACTCAACGGCTCTCACTGGCTTGGCTAGGCTTGTCTCTGGCCCTTGGGTGCTGCTCTGCCAGTTCCGCTGCTCGGTTTCCCGGGCCCCTTCTGCTCTTCTGCACTGGACCCGCTGCGTTGTGCGCTGAGGGCTCACCCCAGCGGAACAGATCCTTCCCTTGGACCTTCCAGTCTAACCTGGGCTCCGAATCTGTCACAGTCTGTCTCCCACTGGATTCTGCACTTCCAAAATTTAGTCAGATTCTCCTTTCAGAAGTATCCAAAGGAGTTTGTCCAAGAGCTTAGGTGAGTAGTTGCTCTCACTCCATCATCTTAGCTCCTCCCCCCCTACAAGTCTTAAAACATGGAGATCAATGAGAGAATCACCAAATGTCAGGTTGGGTGCACTGCTGAGATCCCTTCCCACTCTGACATTTGGAAATTCTCTCATTGATCTCCATGTTGTAGGACATCTCACTGGTGAGCTTATTGATCTCTAATCTCTGTTTGAAGACCTTTACTGTCTTTGGAGGCAGCCCATTACACATTTGTTGTCATTTTTAAAAATCGTTTTCAGTTGTGTCCAACTCCTTGTGATCCCATTTGGGGTTTTCTTGACAAAGATACTAGAGTAATTTGCCACTTCCTTCTCCAGTTCATTTTACAGATGAAGGAATTGAGGCAAACAAGGTTAGGTGACTTGCCCAGGGTCACACAGTTACTAAGTGTTTGAGATTGGATTTGTACTCAGGAAGATTAGCTTTCCTGACTCCAAACCTGGCTCTCTATCCACTGTGCCACCTAGCTGCCCTCATTGCACATTTGGAAAATTGCTACAAAAGTTTTCTGGACATCAAGCACATATTTGCCTTGGTGCAACCTTAATTCTGCCTTCTGGGGTCACACAGAGCAAGTTTCTTCTTTGTTCTGAGGAGCAAGTCTTCCAGGACTTGAATATGACTACCACAACCCTCCAACTTTTTTCTTCTCCAGGGGAACCATTCTTCCCCCTACTTTCCATCCCCCTCCACCCCAATCCATTCCTTCAAGTGACCTTTATGTGTTAGACAGCTTAACATAATGGAGAACACACCGAGTTCAGAAATAAGCAGGTCAAGATTCAGACCCTGCCTTAGATGCTCATTAAGTGTGATCCTAAGCAAGTCATTTGATTTCTCTGAGTTTTCATTTTCTTATTTGTAGGAAGTTATGATAATTGTCTGGGGCAGCTAGGTGGCTTAGTGGATAGAATGCTGGGCCTGGATTCAAGAAGACAGCTGCCTGATTTAACTTCCTGAATTAAAATCCAGACTCAAACACTTATTCAGTATATCATCCTAGGCAAGTCATTTAACCCTTTTTGCCTCAGTTTCCTCATCTGTAAAATGAACTGGAGAAGGAAATGACAAATCGCTCTGATATCTTTGCCAAGAAAACCTCAAATCGTGTCACAAAGTCAGAAATGACTGAAAAATGACTAAACAACAACAAAAATTATAGTGCCTACTTCATAGAGTTGCCATGAGGCCATAATGCATACAAAATGCTTTTCATGCCTTAAAGTGCTATGTAAGTATCAGTTAATATGAGCATATGAAATGAATTTGAGTCTCTCCACCCTCCTGGTTCATTATTTTTAGCACATCTACATGCTTAATAAATCTTGATTCATTCATTCATTCATTCCTGATTGCCTTCCTTTGAACACTCTCCAACTAATTAGCATCTTTCCTAAAATGGGATGCCCATTTACTTGGGAAAAGGTAAGAGACTCAATATTTGGGGATACTTTTAAAAACTCTTCATCACCAACACCATCCAGGAGATGATAGTCTTTAAAAAAACATGATAGTTAGCTTCAAATCCTCAAAGGTCTTTGGGAGAAAGATTTTCACATATAAAGGGATCAAGATGTAGGGGCATCTCATTAGCATCTTGTGATTACATTCTGGGGTTAGTGCATGTGTGTCTGTGGATGTGTGAGTGCATACGCACAGGCACGTGCATGTGTGTTTGAGACTGGCTTTTTCCATCTTGCTGGTATAAAAGTGCCATTTATGACAACTCATGGACAAATCCCACTGCTAATTTTCTGACCTGTGTCAGTTTGATCCTCTTTAGGGAGCCTGGTTATCCTCTCTCCCTCACTTCCCTGTTTCTAGGGACTCATCATAATGGTGCCTGACTTACTAGGGACATCTAAAAGGCTTTAGGCTTACATCAACTCACAATTTCTGATCTCAAGGAATCTACCCACCTTCCCTCCCTAGTAGCAGGGATTATGGGTATGCACCACCACATCCGATTATATTATGCAAGCAAGAAACCCTATTACCTATATTAATGGAAACTATGACATATCTTACATTGCTTTTTCTTTATTTTTGGAGATAATCCAGGATTATGAGGGTATTAGAGAGACAAACTAAACTTCTTGGGTGTCCTTGGGACTGAACCTGGTCTATGTAACCCCGGAGTCCTTCAGGGAGGGCTGGGCTTGGGCCACAGATGCCGGGTGACCTATATGTGCTAGTGTGAGAGCAGGTTGGGGTAAGTGAGCCAACCTGGAGAGTGAATGGATGTTACCATTCTCAGGGGTGAAGCCTCTACAAGAGCGAGGATGTCGATACCATCTGAGTTACACAGAGACAAAAATGGTAGACTATAGCTAGATAGAGATAAATAAAGATGTATCAGTAACTGCCTTGTCTCCCACCGCCTGAAGGCCAGGAATGTTAAATTTCACCCCTCTCTCAGGACTCTCAAGTACCTTTAAAGAGGTTTTGGGAATATCTTGTCTCTTCACCATTGGATCAATTCTCCACCAATGATTTTCCACAATTTTGGGAACTCCCTGCACCCCAGGTCCATTTTACCATTTAATAGCCAGATTAACTTTTATGAAGGAATATTTACTTCAAGCTATAGCAAAAACAAACACATAAACACTCCCTCAAAGCCTGGGGGGTTAATTGCAAGTCAGTCTCTGAGGAGGAAAGAAATATTAGGTTCACAGCTTCATTCAATTCCAAATAGCAGCATTCCACCAAGTTCCAAGTTTGATTCACTTCTGGCCTTGCTACAAGCAGGCACCATGGCTGCAGAGCTGGCTGCAACATCTGGCCTGGAATCCTGCATCCAAGGTCACATAGCTCCAGCTCTCAGTCCAGGGACTCTACTGACTGAGCTCAAATGGAAAAGGACAAATAAAACAGACTGAACCCCTAAGCACATTTCTCAGGGCCACAATGCCTAATGGTGTGTGAGGTTGGGGGAGGTAGCCCTTCCCCACACCTAATTTACTGCGTGGCACCTGTAGTATTAGTGAACAGGACCTTGACCTCCTACAATGCTGCTGGAAAGACAGAGACCATTCCAGTCTGGCAGTTTTAAAGACCCAGCCTGTTCTGGCTAAGCAACTAATGTGAAAAGGTTGATCCCATAAATGTGCTAGGGAAATGTGGCACATCTTCCCCCAGAAGCAGGTCCCTGCATTCTCCCACTTGAGCATCTCCATCTTAGGTGATTTGGGCATCTGAGGCAAAGCCCACAGTGATATAGATGCAGGTGTAGATGTAGATATACAACTGTAACTATACATACATATATATGTATGTGTGTGTATGTGTACAAACATACATATTTATACATAAATGAATGTAACCCAAAGTGACTACTTCAAGGTAAACTTGGGCTAGTTCAGGAGTTGATTTCTAAGTAATTGGTTTTATTTGTTATCCAGCCAACTTGCCTGGCAACTGGTCACCAGAGTAACTTAGACAGCTGGCACCAACCATGAAACAGTCAAATCCATCAGTCTGTGCCTAGACTCCTCTCAGTCTGTATCTCAATGCCAGAATTAAATGTTAATTCAGTGGGAAAAGTAATCAGATCACTTGTTTGATATTAGATAGACTGAACAGCCAGTTTTTGAAGTTCCGGCTTTGGAGCTAGTCATTTCAGCATCTGTAGATAGAAGCTTTGGCCAGATTTATAGAACAGCAAAGCAGCCTTGATTATTTTTTCGACCTTCTCTTCCCAAATCTGACCCACAATGATCTTTCTCCCCTACAAATTCATGACACATTTCTTATGTATCACTCATTTGGCTGCTAATTGTGATGCCTGGTGGCAGCACTTACATTGTTGCCTGGTTATGGAATTCTCATGTTTTGTCGTTGTTGTTGTTAATATATAATTTATTTAATTTTCAGTTTTCAACATTCATTTCCACAAGAATTTGAATTCCAAATTTCTCCCCAGCTCTCCCCACCCCCCACCCCAGGACAGCGTGCACCTCCTCCACCCCTTCCCCCATTCAGTCCTCTCTTCTGTCACCCCTCTTGTTTCCATCCCCTCTGTTTTCCTGTAGGGCAAAATAGATTTCTATGCCCCATTGCCTGTGCATCTTATTTTCCAGTTGCATGCAAAAATAATTTTTAACATTCATTTTTAAAGCTTTGAGTTCCATATTCTCTCCCTCCCCACCCACCCTCATTGAGAAAGGAAGCAATTCGATACAGGTCATATATGTGTAGCCATGCAAAACACTTCCATAACAGTCATGTTGGGAAAGACTAACCACATTTCCCTCTGTCCTGTCCTGCCCTTCATTTATTCCATTCTTTCCCTTGACCTGTCCCTCCATAATAGTGTTTGCTTCTGAGTATCCCTTTCCCCAGTTGGCCATCCCTTCTATTATCTTCCCTCTTCCATGTTGTTTTAAGAGGCAGAATGTCACAGTGGATTTTGTTGTTGAGTTGTTTCAGTTGCATCCGACTCTTTGTGACCCGATTTGGTGTTTTCTTGGCAGAGATACGGGAGTAGCTTGCCATTTCCTTCTCCTGATCATTTTACAGATAAGGAACTGAGGCAAATAGGGTAAGTAAGTTGCCCAGGATCACACAGCTAGTAAGTGTCTGAGGCCAGATTTGAACTTAGGAAGATGAGTTTTCCTGACTCTGGGCCTAACACTCTATCAGCTGTACCTCCTAGTTGCCTGTCACAGTGGTTCAAGTATTACTAACCTTGGAGTTAGGAAAACCTAGGTTCAAATCCTTAGGTATTTATTAGTCATATGACCCTAGGCAAATTACTTATGTACCTCCAGCAACAGCTTGGGCCTATTTACTAAGTTATGGACAATTACTATCTGTTTTGGGAGAATGGAGATTCCTCCATGTGGATGAAGTCATGGTATGTCTTGTCTGCTCTACTGGCTCCATTAGCTCTGTGAGGGCGGGGAATATAACTTATGATGCAGACTTTGTTATTATGATACTTCTTTGGTTTTCATCCAGTCTAACATAATGCTGTTCCCATAGTAGGTTCTGTGTAAACACATGCTGAATAAAAATGTAAATAAATAAAATATGTACAGTGCAGTCCCCAGTGGCCCAATCACCAGCAGAAGAGCATTGAGTTCCTGGCCCAGGAGCCCCATGGTATAAAAGAGAGGTAGAAAAGTTGGTGGGACTACATGGCTTAGTCCACATCTGGTAGGTACTCCTTGAAAAACCCACCCCAAGTATGTAGAAATTCAACTTTGCTTATTCCTCTGCAATCATACATTTTAAAATCCCTGATTGAATTATAACTGTAATCTGCTAAACCCCAAATGGGCCATACCCATGCATATAGTCAGGCTTCACTTGCTCTACTTTTTCCTTGGCATAATTTGAGGGTTTTCACCTCCCCCTCTTTACTAGATAATAATGTTCCTAGAAAAGGAACTACTTGTCTTTCCCTCTCTTCTTGGCAGAGATGGAGGACTATGGTGTGGAATACTTCCCATAAATATCCGATTTCGTTGATCAGCTAATAAATTTTGCTCAACTGTTTTTTTTTCCTCTTTGTTATAAAGGATGACTCTCTAAAAGTGGTAAGGGAGGGATACGTTGGGAATTGTAGGTGATGTGAAAACAAAAGATATTCATAACAATTTTTAAAAGAAAGAAATTGCTGGGAAGTTCCCACTAAAAACAGAAAGGCCATATATTCAAGGCTCTACAAAATCTGCCTCCAGTCAACCTTTCTACTTTCCTCCTTCGTAAAGCTTTTTGATTTGTTCAGACCTCCTTGTCCTGCTATAAGCAGGGGGTCCCAAAAGTCTTGGTGTAGTTTAAACTCCAGTATTAAATTGCCCCTAAGACTTTTGGGACACACTCTAAGCTCATCCTTTAAGGCCAAACTCAAGTACTGTCTCCTCTATGAAGCCTTCTTTGACCATTCCACCCTATTATGACCTTCCCCTCTAACTCCTATGCTATTTACTGTCTGTACCACTTCCTTGGCCCTTATAACATATTGTGTAGTAGGTATGTGTGTGTCTTCATCTTTCATTGCCTAAGAAGACCATGCCATCAGAGAAATAATTATATGACGTGCACTTGACTATGTTTTCAGTGAGGGAGGTCTGTACGGGTCACCAGCCTCACTTCTCCTCCAGAGCCATCTGAATCCAGTGACTAGATATTCATCAGGATGACTGGAGATGACCCAGGATGAGGCAATTGGGGTCAAGTGACTTGCCCAAGGTCACATAGATAGTGAGTGTCAAGTGTCTGAGGTAAGATTTGAACTCAGGTCCTCCTGACTCCTGCATTGGTGCTCTATCCACTGCACTATCTAGCTGTCCACAACCAGGTATGTGGAATTATCCCAAAATGTAGTATCCCACAACTTTCCCATGGACATATGGACACTTATTCTCTGGACTGGCTCACTCGTTCCAATGTGCCCAACTTGATCTCACACTACCAAGTATGGGTTCCCAAAGAAGGACCACCCATCACCACAGAGTTATATTTGAATTCTCTCAGAGTCCTATTGTGAGGAAACAAACGCCCCCTTACTCATCATTCTCACAATTCTAGTTCTAGAGTCCTCATCAAAGTGTTTCTATCCTAAAAAAAAAAAAAAAAAAGATTACACTTTTTTACATAATTATACTTTTAATTCTTACATGTAACCATTTACTTAACAAGAAAGCAAAAGAGATAATAATAGTATCACAGGTATTTATATATAAAAGGAAATACCCAAATAATAAAAAAAATCACAATCAGAAGACAAACCTAGATCTTCCACCAATACACTCAACATCTGCAGGGGAGAATGGCAAATGAAGAAATATGCCTACAAGGCACATGAATGAGGAAAATCCATGTGCTTAGGGTAACTGCCAGTTCTGGGACTGTAAGCTACAATGTCCTCTTTCTAGCTGAGGAATTGCCTATAAAACTTCTCTGATGAATGGTTCTTCTATGATGAATAGATGCTTCTACAGTTAAGCTGAGTGAACATAAGCTGTGCTGGACTCAACACCTCACTGGCCTCGTCAGTCTACTAAGTGACTTCTGTTATTTTCTGTTTCTCATCTGTTCCTCCGCCTAGCTCGATTTAGTCCTTAAAAGCAACTGTAGAAGTCATCATTTCCCACTTTAAGTTTAAATGACAGAGTTTTAAAGTCTATCCTTTGACCTCTTCTCTTTCTGAGTTCAGACAATAAGCTGATAAATTACGTTTCTCCAATAATTATGCAGCAGGTTTTGGTCCACATCTCCCCAGTTTCTAACAGCTTATCTTTGCTCTATCAGAGTTCTCAGTCAGAGTAACTGTTACCGCAATGGTTATAATTCTTAGAATTCTGAGCAGACTTAATTAAGCAACAAACCTTAAAGACCCAGTACATTACACGTTGTTTTATTAATAAATTTTCATATTCATACTTCTGGTCTCACTAACTAGACTATAAATTCTTCAAGGAGAGGAAAACTATCTTCTGCTTCTTTAAATCACCAATAGCTTCCAGTTACAACAAAATGTTCCCTCAAAATAGACTCTGAAGTAGACAGGACACATATTATATTCTTCATTTTACATATGTGAAAACAGCATCTCAGAAAAGGAAAGTGATTTGCAATGGAATCAGAATTGGAACTCAGATCTCTTGATTCCTCATCATAGATCCTAGATTCAGAAATGAATGAGACCTTTAAGGTCTACTACCCTCATTTTTCCCTAGGAAACCAAGGCTCAGGGAGGTTAAGTGACCTGTGTTGTGCTTTGTTTTTTAAACTGCCTAGCACCAGTGATGTTTTATACGTACTTGGTGGGCAAGAAATGTTTGCTGAATGGAATATTCAGGTTATTTGAAAATTCTGGTTATGTAAGACAGCCAAAAAAGCCTTTTTTTGGTTCATCTCTTGTTATCTTTAGAAAATATATATCTTTATAAATATATAATGCATATAAAATATGCAATATATAAATAGATCTTTATAAATATATGAACATATCTTTATAAGATAATATAAATATACATCTTTATATATACATGCATATCTACATGCATATATGTAATATATAAATACATGTAAATATATACTGATATACTTTTGTTTTTTGAGCAAATCAGTGATTTCCAAGGTGTAGGAAGCTCCAGCTGAGTAAATTCCCTCAACAATGCTGGTCAGAATCTGTCCTGTTGATTCTACCTCCACAGTTCCTTTGCTCCTTTCCAAATCCATTATCTCAGTCCTGCCCCCCTTCATCACTCACATGAAATATCTCAATACCTTCTTATTTCATCCCGCTTTCATCTATGCTTCACATAGCTGCCGGATTAATCTTCCTAACACACATCTCTGATCATGTGACTTCCTTCCTCAAAAACCTTTAATAGCTCCTTATTACTCACCAAATCAAATCCAAACTCAGCCTAGCTTTTAACCTCCTCCACAATCTGGCACCAACCTACCTTCTCTCATTATTTTTCCTTCACATTCGGAGCTTTATTGAATCTGTACCACTCATAGTTCATTAAACATATCTTTGCTCACCATTATTCCTATTCCAAGAATACTTTCCTTTCCTCATTTCCTGCTGAAATCTATTCAACCTGCAAGTTTTCACACAAAAGCCATCTTGTTTCTGAAATCTTTCCTTAGTTGGAATTAATCTCTACCTCCTCTGACCTCTCATAGTATTCCATGCATACCTCCGTTTAGGCCTGTGTTGTAAGTGCATATATGTTCTTTCTTCCCCTCTAGACTATAGATGTCATGTCTTATGTGCCTGTGGATCACCTTTACCCAACATGTTCCTTTACCCATTTATTGTTTAGTCATTTTCAGTTGTGTCCAGTTCTTCATGATCCTTTTTGAGGATGGCGAAGATATTGAAGTGGGTTTGCCATTTCCTTTTCTAGCTCATTTTATAGAAAAGGAAGTTGAGGCCAAGGTCACATAGTTAGTAAGTGTCTGAGGCTAGATATGAACTCAAGAAGAGAAGTCTTCCAGACTCTAGACCTAGCACGCTACCCAGCATACCACTTGGCTGCCCCTTTGTGTATAGCAAATTCTTAATAAATATTTTGTTTATTTTTTAAAGATGAATTGAGTTGGATTTTTGTTTTTATGAACTCTTCACTATTAGGAAGTAGCATGCTACAGTGGAAGGATGAACTCTGGAGACAGAGGACCTGGGTTCAAATCCTCCCTCACTTCCAGTATGACTTGGACAAGTCACCTAACCTCCCTGGGTCTCAGTTTCTTTATCTGTAAAATGAGAACGTTGGACTCAGTGGCCTTTGAGGTCCTTTCTAAATCAATAATTCTTTTCTTATCATTTTTCTTATCTTACAGGAAAAACTGAGCACAGAAGAAAATATCCAGATAATTGTGATTTTAATATATAAATTTAAGGTAGTCTTGGACTGGTCTTGAGGAGCATGGAGGGGGAGGAAAGCTAAGTTTTTCCTAACTGTTAGGGAAACTTCCTCACCATTAGAGTTCCCTGGAAGTGGAGGAGAATGTCTCAGGAGATAGTGGGTTGACTACTTATTGGCAACCTTAGATCTTACAAATTTTTAATTCTTTTTCAGGTACAGGTGGCCACTGATATCTCTTCCAACTCAAATTTTTTGAATTGGAAGGGACCTATGAGTTGAAATTCTGATATTCTAGCTATTTCCCTGTTCAATATCCCTGACCATACATCCTCCTTGTAGATATGGTCTGCTTCTGGCTAGTTTAGTAAGAACCTAATAAAGAAATTATTGAATTAGGATTAAACTGAATATAGAATTAAATTGGATCTACCCAATTAGATATGGGAATACAGAAAAAAGAAGGGCAAGTTAGGGTGAGAGGGGGTTCTGGGTTAAGGTAACCCACTTAGAAGTTGGGGGTGCAGAATTTGAGTTGTCCCAAGGACAAGAGCACCATTCCTCCTTATCCCCTTCAAGCCTGGGCCTTATATGAATAAGGAAGGGAATGAGGTAAAATTGTTTCTCCTTTCTAGTCAAAGCACTAACTACTTGATGAATGGTCACTTACATAACATTTCCTTGTGTATACCATGACTGAACACACAGGATGAAGTCTTCCAAAAGCAGAGGCCAATGTCAAGATTGGAAAAACCACCAGACCACTTCTACCCAGAAACAGCCATTCATCTCCATGCATAGGAGCTGGCCTCATGGAGAAGTTCTCCAATTCAAACAGTTCAAGGAAAAAATAACCCCAAAATAGCAATAACTTGTGTGCTGGTGATGTTTCCAGGAATTAGGCTGCTTGATAAAGAAAACAGAAGTCTTTGAATGGGTTGGTTAACTACTTCAGGTCTGAAAGTATAGCAGGAGACACTTAAACAATGGGAGGAGGCAACTTCTTTCTAGAAGCCTGAATTCTGGAATTTTCCAGGAACTTGGCACTGTCCAGAAAATCCTCACCACCATCCAGGAGTCTAGCTCTATCTCTCCAGATTCTGTTAGTCCTTCATGTACTATCTCTTTCATCATGAAACCTCTGTGTATATATCTATATCTATATCTATCTATATAGATAGACAGATATCTATATTATATATAGATATAGATATATATGTATATATCTATATATATATACATATACACATACATATATGTGCATGTCTGCATGGTTTTCTATATATGGTTCATGGGGAGGCACTGATAAATATTTTTGGAATCTGGCCCATCCTCCCCATGGGAGAATTTTATTTCTGCTTGGATGGGAAAAGGAGAAGGGCCATGAGACTGGCTGCTCTCTTCTTCTCTGAGGGCAAGGTCCCAGACTAGAATTATAGCCATCTGCCCTGTTAAACATTACTAGTCTAGGGGCAAGCTGTAGCTTCTAAAGCAACAAAGATGCTAGCTTTTCTTGTTGCTACCCCTTAAAGAGGAAAGGGTAACCCCAAGCTTATAATTTCAGGTTTGACTCTTTCCCACCAAATGTTAGTTATTCAAAAAATTCATTGCAAATAATGAATAGTGAGTAAATGAATTTATTCTAGTAAATATTGTACTGGTGGGACAGAGTGCCATAGATTTTTTAAACCAATTGTTCCTATTATAACCCTTTAGTAAATACTGATTTCTAAAAATAATGCAGTCTGATATAAATTTAAAAAGTTTTTATAGTTTTTTTCCAATTATATGTAAAGACAATTTTCAATATTCATTTTTTTGAAAAATTGTGAGTTCCATTTTTTTGTCTCTCTCTCCTTCTTCCTTCCCTTCTCCTTCCCCAAGATGGCAAGATATCTGATATAGGTTATACATGTGCAATGATGTAAAACGTTTCCACATTAGTCATGCTGTGAAAATAACAAAATTAAAGGGAAAAAGCACACAAAAAAGTGAAAATAGTTTGCTTTGATCTGCATTCAGACTCCTTAGTTCTTTCTCTGGATGTGGATGGCATTTTCCATCCTGAGTCTTTTGGAACTGTCTTGGATCATTGTATGGCTGAGAAGAGCTAAGTCAATCATAGTTGATCATTTTACAGTATTACTCTGAGTGTGCACAATGTTCTCCTGGTTCTGCTCGCTTCACTCAGCATCAGTTCATATCTAAGTCCAGTAATCTGCATGCTCATCATTTTCTATGGCACAATCGTATTACATTATATTCATATACCACAGCTTGTTCAGTCATTCCCCAGTTGATGGGCATACCCTCAACTTCAAATTCTTTGCCACCACAAAAAGAACTGCTATAAATATTTTTGTACACGTGGGTCTTTTTCACTTTTTTATGATCTATTTGGAACACAGATCTGGTAGTGGTATTGTTGGATCAGAAGATATGCACAGTTTGATTGCCCTTTGGGCATAGTTACAACTTACTCTCCAGAATGGTTGGATCAGTTCACATCTCCACCAAAAAGGCATTAGGTCCCAATTTTCCCACTACTTCTCCAACATTGTCATTTTCTTTTTCTGTTATATTAGCCAATCTGAAAGGTGTGAAGTGGTACCTCAGAATTGTTTTAATTCACCTTTCTCTAACCGATAGTGATTTAGAGCATTTTTTCATCTGACCATAAATACCTTTGACTTTTTCATCTGAAAACTGCCTGTTCATATCCTTTGACCATTTATAATTAAGAAATGACTTGTATTATTATAAATTTGATTCAGTCCTTTATGTATTGAGAAATGAGGCCTTTCTAATATCAAATATTAATGATGAAAGAAGTACACTGATGGGAGTATATGAGTTAAAGTAATAGAAAATTATCTTTGGTTTCTCAGGATCCTTTAGAATACTGAGGGGAGAAGTAGCCACTGCTTTCTGAGGACCTGATCTGTTAATACAAATAGAGATTGAGAGAGTAAATCTAAAATATTTCCTTTATTACCCAGGCAGCTCAGCAAAACCAACTAATGCACTGACGGCATATAACACATGCAGTATTCCATACCTATCGTCCACCATTTCTCCAATAAAAAGAGAGAGGGAGTTCCTACTATGTTCAAGGAATGATGTTAAGGGAGGTATTCAAAAATGAATGACATTCCCTGTCTTCAAAATCCTTAAAGCCAAATAGATCCCTCTCATAAGGGATATCTTGTGATGGGAGAGGCAGCACAATGATATTGGAAAAGTTCTGGTTCTGGAGCCATGAAGATCTGGATTTGAATTCTGCATTTGTTACTTAACTAACTAAATGTTTCTGAGTTGTCCAAGTACCTCTCTGAGTCTCTTTCCTCATCTGTGAAATGGGGATAATAATAAGAACTACTTCACAGGGTTATCGTAGAGATCAGAGGAGACTAGGTATGTCAAGTACTTTGCAAACTTTTAAAACACATATAAACTATTTACAGAGAGCAGGGAGGTGAATAGGGTGCTCTCAGTACGAGGGGTGGGATTAAAGACTGAGAGTTTTTGAAGGGTTTTGCCATCATATTATATAAGGGTGATGGCATCAGAGGATCACAGGACTCTTCCGAGATTCTTTGACCATAACTGAGAAATGCCAACTGTGAACTGTGTACTAAAGAGCCATGCAGAGCAGTAGGAAGTCAGAGAGAGTAAATGCTACTCCAATGGGTTTTCTCTTTTATAGCAACAGGAAATTGGGAGAGGGCGCAGATAGGACTTGTAGCATAGGGGCTCTGAGAGAAGAGCTCTTCAATATGGAACTGAGGCCACTCTGAGGATTCACACTTATCTTTGGAGCCAATGATCGCTTAATCAAGAATTTCTGTTTTGTTTTTTCCCTTATATTAAAAATGTATGCCATAACACTGTGAATAGGAACCTGCCAGTAGACAGTCAGATCACATTGTTCTTGTGTTTCTGGGTGGAGGCTGAGAAGCCAGGAGAGTGAGAAAATCCTCCAAAACACACCTGGGTCTTTCCGGTCACAAAGGGGTCTCTCTCATCCAAAGAAAACACAAAGATGTTATGACTCTATCCCTGTCCTCAAGTTGTTTGCTGTCTAGTTGTTGTTGTTCAGTTATGTCCAATTCTTTGTGATCCCATGGACCATGGCACTCCAGGCTCCTCCACTATCTTCGGAAGACTGTCCAACCTCATGTTCGTTGCTTCCATGACACTATCTATCCATCTCATCCTTTGCCATCCTCTCCTCCTTTTGCCTTCAATCTTTCCCAACGTCAGTCTTTTCCAGTGAGTCCCATTTTCTCATTATGTACCCAAAGTATTTAAGCTTCAGCTTTAGTATTTGTCTTTCAATGAACTGATTTCTTTGAGTATTGACTGAGGTGATCACCTTAGGGTCCAAGGGATTCTCAATAATCTTCTCCAGCACCACAATTCAAAATTGTCTATCTTTTTTATTATTTATCATGTATCTATGTATATACACATATATGTGTAATACATGTGGTAGATATGTATGGTGTGAGGTGTATATGTATGATATGTAGATACATTTCATTAATATAGGGAATAATTAGGAAACACTCTTTACCAATCGATTACAGATTGCTAAGCGCTCTACAGTTTAGTTTTAGGAAGCCAGCTAGAGCACTGAGAGGTTAAGTACATCTCCTAGGGTCACATAACCAGTATGTGTCTGAGGCAGGCCTTAAATCCAGGTCTGACTGACTTGGAGGCCTGCTCTCTAACCACTTTGCTTTTCTGCCTCAAAAGGTATGAATGAAAATTAAACTCATAATGCAAGGTTATGACACTCCATGCCAAATAAATTGGACACATAATAAATGCTAAAAGAGCTGGCACTTTTTTTTTTTACATCTAAATAAGGTTTTAGCATTTACAAAGCATTTGGTCTACATTATGTATATTATCTGATTGACCCTCTCAGCAATCCTGTTAGCAAGATTTAGTCAGTACTATCTTTAAAAATCAAATTGTAAATTGATTTAATTCTTTTTTTCAACAGATTAATTAATTTATTTGTTTTCAGTTTTCTATAATCACTTCCATATGTATCTTAGATTTTTTCTCCTCTCTCTCCCACCTCCCCACCTCTCTCTCTCCTTCTTCCCCAAGATGGCATACAATCTTATATAGGTTCTACATACATTCTTATTAAATATATTTTCACCTTAGTCATGTTGCAGAGAAGAATTAAAATGAATGGGAGAAACCATGAAAACAAAACAAAACAAAACAAAACATAACATAACACAAGAGAAAATGGCCTGCTTCATTCTGCAATCCAATTTCATAGTTCTTTCTCTAGATGTGGAAGGCATTTTGCCTCAAGAATCCATTGGGAATTTTTTTAGATCCTTGCATTGCTGTGAAGGGCTAAGTCTACCAGAAAAATTCCTCACACACTGTAGTTGTTGCTGTGTACAAAATTCTCCTGGTTCTGCTCCTTTCACTCAGCATCAGTTCATATAAGTCCTTCCAGGCCTCTCTGAAGTCTTCCTGTTCATCATTCCTTATAGCACAATAGTATTCCATTACATTCATATGCCACAATTTATTCAGCCATTCCCCAATTCATGGGCATCCCCTCAGTTTCCATCCCCTCAATTTTTGGCCACCACAAAGAGAACTGCTATAAATATTTTTGTACAAGTGGGACCCTTTCCCATTTTTATGATCTCTTGGGGCTACAGTCCTAGAAGCAGTATTGCTGGGTCAAAGGGTATGCACATTTTCGTAACCCTTTGGGCATAGTTCCAAATTGCTCTCCAGAATAGTTGGATCAAGAACTGGCACTTTTTGAATCTGAAATGGAGATGTATGAGTCTTTTCTTTCTATTTATTTGAAAGATGAATGTTATTGTGCTCAAGAGTGATTAAGGATTTTAGATGTTTCCTTGCTTTGCTGGTTCCATTTCTTCTGGATAAAATAAAAGTGCTTTCTGCTTGACTGCAGTTGCCAAACAATTTACATCAAGGAGCCCATGTAGTATTGCAAAAAAAAGTGAAAAAAGTCAGCCGAGCCTCTGTGTCATCAGTCACTCAGAAAAGTTTGTCATTGTATTGCTTTGCCAAAAGGCAAAAAGACCGTGAAAGCTGTATAAACTCTATCCCATCCCTTCTATGGGAAAGGAAAGAAAGACAGAAAAAATCAAGCCCAACCCTCTATAACAAAGATCTATTTTCATACTCTTTTCAGGATTCTCAAGAGAGACCAACATTGGACTAATCTGGAACTCTTCCTGGAGACAACCCATGTCCAAATAAAAGAGAAAAAATTTACAAGCAGATTCCTAGTCTGCTCCTAGAAGAAAAAGAAGTGACTTTTGGCTCAGGGTCTTCTAGCTCTGTACTTACATGGGCCAATTTCAGTGCTAGGGGCTACCCCTAAGACTAATATTTCCTCTTGGCTCATTATGCTCCATTCAGATTTATTCTCTGAAACCTCCAAATACAGCTCATGTATCTTTCTCCTATGGGAAAAGTTATCATGTGTAATATAGGAGGAGTTTGGTTCCCAACGGTAGCATTTATTTTAGGAGATGTGTTGTCCTTTAAGAGACATCCCACCAGTGACTTGGATGAAGGAGATGGCAGGCAGGAGCAGTGTAGGATGCTTGAGCTCCTGCTCTAGTGGCAGGTTCCTCACACTGGTAAAGTATGTAAAGAATTTGAGAAATGCTTTCCTTGCGGCAGGAGCTTTAGCCGGTAGTTTCCTGAAAGGATAGCATAATTCACTTTTGCAGAAGATTTTATCTTCACTGGGTGTGGGGGATCTGTGTTTGTGTACGTGTGTTTGTATGTATGCAGGTATATATATGTGCATACATTTGTTTATATATAAACATGTATGCATATATGTATATATTTATATGTATTTGTATGTGAACACATATATAAATATATGTATTTATATATAAATATGTGTATGTGTATATTTATGCGTGTTTATATATCAATATGTGTTTATATGTACATAAATATGTGGGTATATATTTATTTACCAACATTATTATTCTCTCTCCTTATAGGCTATCCTGTTTATGTTGTTGATCAGTTGTTTTTTTCAGTCCTGGTCAGACTCTTTGTGACCCCATTTAGGATTTTCTTAGCAAAGATACTGGAGTGGTTTCCCATTTCCTTCTCCAGTTCATTTCACAGATGAGGAAACCGAGGCAAACAAAGTAAAGTGACTTGCCCAGGGTCACACAGTTAGTAGGTGTCTGAGTTTGGATTTGAACTCGGGCCTTTCTGACCCCAGGCCACTTTGCCACCTAGCTGCCCTTTCTCCTGTTTCTAGAAACTTCCATTTGCCCAGTGGGTCTCCCTTGTGTTTAGCACTTCCAAATAGAGTCAGCCTTGGTTTCTTTTCCACTTACACCTCCACCTCTCCTGAAGGTAGGGGTATGAGTTGGGGAGGGAGTGAGAGATGAATCTCCCATCCCTCTACAGAGATCCAAACCACTCCCCAGCTCTCTGTCCATTGAAGCATTAGTCATACTAGAAAATGATACAGCAATTGCCAAAATGTCCTCTTTATAGAGAGCAAATAAAATGATAGCCATGAAAGGATAATGGACAATGTGGGGGGAAATTCATCTGGGTAGCAGGAAGACTGGTTCATTCTGTCTGCTGCTGAGGCAGAAACAGTTTCTTCTCTGGAGCCAGTTCTCTGTCAAAGGATAAGAAATTGTCCAAAGACTTGATGGAGATTCAGTCTTTGAACTAATCCTTCCTTAATAGTTAAGAGAGAAGAAACTCTGAGTTTCTTCCGGTTGTTCTATGTTCTCACCATGTATATCAATTTCCAAGCAGGAAGAAAACAGGGATGGACTGGAAAGGGGGAGGAGGAGACCACTCTTCTGCTTCTAGTGCTCATTATCTACAACTGTAGCTGTCAGAAGCAGAGGAAATCATACATCACATTCAGTTCTACATATTTCAGTACCTCAGAGCTATGCTATGTATCTCCATCCTGCTGGTTGTTTGGCACAGGAGAGAGAGGGAGGGAGGGAGAGAGAGAGAGACAGAAAGAGAGAGAGAGAGAGAGAAAGAGAGAGAGAGAGAGAGAGAGAGAGAGAGAGAGAGAGAGAAATTTATTAAACATGTTCAACGTCTCAGGTTCTGGGCTAAGCATTGGGAATAGAAATACAAGCAAAAAAGACAGTCCCTAACTTCAAGGAACTTACATTCTAATGGATGAATGCAATACATAAAGTAAAACTGGAAATGGGGAGGATACCCCGAAAGGAGCAAGGCTGCTCATGAAATAGTGGAAAAGTACAAAGGGTGTGGAGTGGAGCCACAAGTGAAGTGAATATGGCCTGGAAACCCCATGAAATGGTGGTCTAGACCAGGAACTCATCAGTTATACTAAAAAGAACTAGTAAAGACCAGCAGAATGCTCCCAAGCTAAAATTGTCTCCCTCTTTTTCCCTAAACAGTATTTTATTTTTTCCAATTACAAATAAAGATAATTTTTAACATTCATTTTTTAAAAAATTTTGAATTCCGGATTTTCTCCATCCCTCTTCTCTAAGATCATAAGCAATTTGATACAGCTTATATATGTGCAATCATGTAAAATATATTTCCATATTAGTTATGTTGTATAAGAAACAGAATTGTCTCTTCTTTTAACTGACTATGGCTGGTACTTATTTGAAGTCCACAGTCTCAGGAAACTATCTGATTTAAGGTTAGGAAATTCCTTTTAACTCTTGTTAATTTCTGATTATAATTCTGTGTTACCACAACTTCTTTTCCCAAAGGAGCTATCTGAAAGTTAGGGTGAGAAAGCCCATTTCCTTCCCAAGACCTGCTTTGATTCACGTGAAAATGAAGCTGGATAAGAACAAAAGCTAAGCAAAGAAGGGAAGGCTGCCATAGACTCCCTCCCACCCCTCAGCCCAGCCTTGCCTTTTTTATGTATATCTTCCAGCAAGTAAAGTCCTGATTTGGAGTTTTAAAAATTTGTATGTGCTATGTTCTAGCCAGGGCAATGCTTCGCTGTCTTCCTGCACATGGAAGCAAGAGATGAGAGGTCAGCACTTACAAGCTGTGGCCCAGGGTAAGTCGTTCATCTTCAGTTCAGCCTCAGTTTCCTCATCTGTGAAATGAGGATGATACTGGCAATACTCACTCCTCAAGCTTGTTGTGAAGAAAACCTCCTAAGCAGGGTTATGTAAATGCTACTATCCTTATTTTTCTCACTTGCGCATCAGACCACAGACTGAATCATAGAATCTAGATCTGGGAGGAGCCTTTAAAAGTCTTCCAATCTAATTTCCTCGTTCGAGGAAAGTCCAGCCCAGAGAGGTGAAATAATTTCCTCAATGTAACACAAGTAGTAAGAGAGTCAAGGCTTGAACAAAGGTCCTCTGACTTCAAATCCAATAGGTAAGAGTCATTTCAATACCCTTTCCAGATTCCTTTAGTTGGTTCCTACAGTCATGTCTGGAGGCAATGTACTTAATCAAAAGGTTGAATCTAAAATCAAAGGTTGAAGATAACTCAGGGGTTTCTTCATAAGTCTTCAAGTCAATAAATGGAAATTACACACTGCTTCATGACCAACTATTCTCCAGATCTACTGAGAAATGCCTTCATTTGTAGTTAACAGGATTTAGATCCTTCATAATTTATAACATCCTAGTGGGGTTATTAATGACTATTACTGATGGAAGTTATCAAAGTACTTCTCCACCTCCCCACCCCCAGAGGTCATTAAAAATGAGGTAGAGACTCATCTATCTAGGAAAGTTTTGCCCAAGGCAAAGTTCAGGGTTCTGAAGGTCCTTACAGAACTTGAGTCTTCTTCTTAAGAACGCTGATCAATACAAGGATCAACCACAACCTCAGGGGACTGATGAGGAAAGATGTTACTCACCTCAGAATGGGAAATAGGAAAAGATGTTCTCCTGACAAGGAGATGATACTTCAAGATACAGAATCAGACAGATTTTTTTTCATATGCTAGAATTTGTTTTGCACGATTATGCATATGAGTGTTTTTCTTTTTTTTTTCCCTTGATGGTAGGTGCTTAATAAATGCTTGTTAACTTGACTTGACTTGAATGGAGAGGGGAGGAGGAAGAGGGTGTAGGAGGGAGAAAAAATAAATCCTTGTTAATTTTTTTTTTAAGAAAAATAAAAGAACTAGGAGTCTTTGTGGAGTGGAGTTATTTATGCCAGGTTAGAAATGGCTTTTTGCCCTAAAAAATTTTAAACTTGAACAAAGCCAAATACCTCTCTCTCTCTCTCCCCAAGGGCTAGGCTGACTTGACAGAGGTGAACCACACAAATCAAGCCTCATTCCATGATCTGCAAGCATAGTCAATTTTATTTGTGGAGGGTACTTTAAATATGAGTCAAGACTAAGAGCACAAAAAGTTCCCCCCTCCAAATATCTTCTAACCCAGAACCCCAAAATTCTTTGCATTAGAGATTCTTTGTTTTTGTTTAAACAGCAGTTTTCCAGAGTTTTTTTCTCAACATGCAAATGATGCGATGGCTGAGACATCTGTGTGTGTGTGTGCGTGTGTGTGTGTTCATCCTTCATTGCCAAAGAAGACCATGCCATAGGAGAAATAATGACATGACTTGCACTTGACTTTGTTTTGAGTGAGGGAGGGGTGGAGAGGACCCAGAATGAGGCAATTGGGGTTAAGTGACTTGCCCAATGTCACACAGCTAGTGAGTGTCAAGTGTCTGAGGTGAGATTTGAACTCAGGTCCTCCTGACTCCTGCACTGGTGCTCTATCCACTGCACCACCTAGTTTCTCACTATGGCTGACACAGCTAATAGCACAGTGAATGAGCTGAGTTCAAATCCTGTCTCAGACACTTACAAGCTGTATGATACTAAGCAAGTCACCTCAACCTCTGTTTGCCTTAGTTTTCTCCTCTGTAAAATGGGGATAATAATGTCTCCTACCTCACAAGGTTGTTGTGAAGATCAAATGAAATGGTATTTGTAAATCACTTAACATGAGGCCTTACATATAGTAGATACGTTAGGAATGTTAACTGCTATTATTATTATGTCAGAGATGGACCATTAACACCTAGTGAATCTGTGGTAAGGGATACACAGAAGTACCCAATCTAAATGAGACACAGAAGATAATAAGTTTTGGCAAAAGAGAAGAGAAAGAATCTAGATCGAGGTTGTTGTTGTTTGCTTATTTCAGTTGTCTAACTCTCTGAGACCCCATTTGGGATTTTCTTGGCAGAGATCTTAGAGTGGTTCACCATTCCCTCCTCCAGCTCATTTTACAGATGAGGAAAATGAGGCAAACAGAGTTTAGTGACTTGGCCAGGGTCACATAGTTCGTGTCTGAAGCTAGATTTCAGTTCAGGAAGATGAGTCTTCCTGACTCAAGGCCTGGCACTCTATCTACTGTGCCTCCTAGCTGCCAAATTTGATCAAGGCTAGGAGCCATTATGTGTCAGGGCTAGCCACAAAAGGTGACAAAACTTATATATTTTTTCTGCTCAAAATTTCCTTTTATGATTATGAAAATATTTTCTTCTTAGTGCTTGTTTAGAAAATCTTCATGTAGCTCTACATTCTAATATTTTAAGTTGCTCAAAGTTGCTCATGCCAAATTTTTTCTTCCTTCTCAGGTTCCTATTATGTGCCAGGCACTGTACTAGACTGAGGGTACAAATATAAAAAAGAACCAATTCCTGCCCTCAGGGAGATAATATTCTTCTATGCAGATATGACATGCACAAAAATAAGCAAATAATATATGTATATATTTACATATTAATGACTTAAAAATCACACTAAAATTTTTGGAACACTTTGCGTATGTGCATATGTATATATACATGTGTGCATGATGCATATCAAATGTATACATGTATGCATAACACACCATTTGTGTGATATGCATGTGGGTTATATACAGATATATATTAGGTACATCCATGTGAGTGTTATATGTTGTACATATGTGTCTATCTATATACACATGTATGTACTGATGCAGTCACAGAAAGCTCAGGTTATAATTACTAGGTAAAATCAGTTGACTTAGAGAACTGAACAACTTGTCAATTGACTTCTAAGGGCCCAGGGAATTGTCCCTCTCTTATTCAAACAAGAGCTTCCAGCTACCTAAAGTGTCAAAACCTCATTAACACATTAACAAATCTAGCAACTGGTTCATTACAGCCTGGGCTACTTATACCTCCTCCTCTTGAGATGACATCCTGACCTTTCTGTGACAGCTATGGACCAAACTATGTCCCCTTATGTATAAACAAATATAAATATAGGGGAGGAGGGCTGACAACTGATGAAATCAAGAAAAATCTTTGGAAGGAAGTGGCATTTGAGCCTTAAGCAAGGGACCTAAGGATTTCAAGATGCTGAGGTGATGATGGAGAGAGCATTCTAGAATTGGGAAAACAGCCCATGCAAAGGCAGGGAGAGAGGAGATGGAATCTTTTATATGAGGAACAACAAGTAGGCCAGTTTGGTTGAAATATAGAATTAGTAATGAAGGATGAGGAATAAGTCTGGAAAGTTAGGTCAGATTGTGAAAGTATTCACTGACAAGCTGAAGGGTTTGTATTTATAAACTAGAGAGCCAATGGAGATTTTTGAGCTGGAGAATGGTGTTGTAAGAGCTATGCCTTAGGAATATCAATTTGGCATCTAGGTAGAGGAAGGGTTGAGGAGGTGAGAGACTTGAGACACTTGGTTAGGAGGCTTTTGCAATGGTCCAGATGAGAAAGGATACAGGCATCAACTAAGGTAGTTATGGTGTGACTAGAGAAAATGTGACTAATGTGAGGTGTATTGATGAATTTCAAGAGATGCTGTGGAGATAGAATCAAGAAGAACTGATTATATACATGGGGTGGGTGAGACAAGAGAAGAGCATCTCTCTTTGACTTCAAATTTGGGTGGCCAGAATAAAGGGAGTATCCTAAGGAGGAACGGAGAAAATAGGGAAAGGGAAGGGTTTGGGGAGGGGGAAGATAATGTATTTAGTTTTAAATGTGTTGTATTTGAGATGCCTATAGGACATACAGGTGACCAGCTAGTAGTTGGAGATGCAGATGTATAGCTCAGGATAGAGGTAATGGTTAGATATACACATTTGGGAATCACTGCATTCATGATAGTTGAATCTGGGAACTGAGCTGGAGACAGAGAGACAAGGAGGCAGAGACAGCAACAGAGAGATAGTGAGAGAGACAGAGAGAGACAGAGAGGCAGTGAGAAGGTATTGTATTTGGGAAGGGAACATTGGGAATGAGAACTCTGCTGAACAGAGAGTTATGGAGTCCAAAGGAAATTTTTTATATTTCTCAATTTGACTTAGTGCCAACCTTTCATCCAAAGTTGATACAGATCCAGGCAATCATATTTTTATGTCCTGAAAAATTGGTTTAGGTCTGTAGATGACAGTGAAAGCCAAATCTCCAATGGCCTGAATTGTGGTAAAGGCATCCCTATACCGAGATGTTTGTGGCTTAACAATCCCAAGAATAGACAATCCAGCATTATGTCCCATGAATGAAATGCTTCTTTTACTGTGGTCTGATGAGGTGGACCAGAGGTCTTGATGTAGAAAGTACAGGAGACTTAGCTGAGGTCCCCCTCTCTAATGGAAACCACCTAGTATTAGTGGTACAGACATTCAGGTACCAGGTTAATAAATATATTTTCCTCCAGAAAGAAATTATACAAGTCTAAGTGATGACCTTTGAAACTGGACAAACAGAAAAGGCACTACACCTACCTAGAATGCCTAGTCATGTCCCACTTAAGTGAAAGACTTCTTCCTTGACAGGAGGTACATTTACTTTTCCTTGGGAAAAGGCTACCCAATGATTCCACTGGAATGTCAACATTTCAACCACTGACACTTACTGAGCATTCTTGGTCAGTTTCAAGTACCTGGAAGGGTTCATTTATTTATTTATTAAAGGCTTTCAATCAATTGACGTGGCCATTTTAGAAGGAACAACTCAGAGCTGGAGATTTTTTTAAAATGTTTTTTACTGATACTTTAAAAAAAAAGTTACCTAAATTTGCCAATGTATTATCCCAACTCATAACAGAGAGACTTTTATAATAAAGAATTTTTAAAAGCTCAGCAAAACAAATTAATATATATAGGCTCCCACCTCTGTAAAGGAAGTGGTGGGAGATATCTTCTCATATCCCTTTTTTAGGCCAAGCTTAATCATATTAATTTCATAGCATTCTTTATTTTATTACTTTGTTGCTGTTCTCTCATTTATATTTTGTTGTCATTGTATATATTCAATCGACCACTAATTTTTATTCATCATGTGCTAGGTGTTGGAGATAAAACGGTAATGAAACAATCCTCGCTCTCAGGAGAGATAACATGTATATCTATGAGAATATACAGAATAAATAACAAAATAAATACAGAGTAACCAAATCCAAGGTAGTTAGGGAGAGGAGGCATTGGCAATTGTTGCAAAATGCTTCATGCATTAGGAGATGCTTAAGATACATCTTAAAGGGAGTGAGGTATTTTAAGAGGTAAAGAGAGGAGGGATTGTGTTCCCAGCAAGGTATACAGCTACTGTAAAAGTTTGGAAATGGGAGGTGGACAGTGTAAGGAAGAGAGAGAAGCCAGTTTGACCAGACCAGAGAGAATAGGAAGGGGGACAGGAAGTTTTCCCATTTATATAGTTTCACTGTATATTTTTCTCCATAATTCTATTAATTTTTCCTTTAAGTATTTAGATATTATACTTTTTAGTGTATAGATTTTAAACATTGATATTAATTGATTACACATGCTGCTTTTAAGTATAATGTAGTCTGCCTACTTATCTCTTTTTATTTTTCTATATTTACTGTAACTTTGTGTTTTCTATTTCACTTGCTCTGTGCCTTCATTTTAATTCTGTGTGAATCCTTACGTTTCAAATATGTTTGTTATAAACAATAGTCTTAGATTCTGCTTTCTATTCCATTCTGCCATTCCCTTCCACTTTAAAGGTAAGTTCATCCCATTCACATTTCATGATTTTGATAATTATTTGCACTTTTCCTTCCATCTTGACCCCTTGTACTTTTTCCTTTCTTTGCCCCCACCCTCTCTCTATAAAAAAAAAAAAAGGAAAATGGTTATAAAAGAGTAGACTTGTGATCTATAAATGAATTTGTCTGTTTCTGCTAAGCTTCTCCTCAAATCTTCCCTTTGTCCTGTTCCTAATCACAGTTTTTTATTCTTTCTTCCTTTCTTCTTAATTCCCGCCTTCACAAATCCCCATCTGACATTGGAGCTTATTTTGCTTTATTCCCTTACCTAACCTGTCCTCTCTCTTCACCCACATTCCTATCCCATCTCCTCTTTCTAGCCTATTTCCCTGTTAAATTTAATGTATCTATATGAGATAAAGTGTACCCAATTTTTTTTTGTTTAGTTCAGATAAAAGTGAGGTTAATGGGATATTTTTCCCCCATACTCCTTTCATATATTAAAAATCTTCATTTCATGAGCCATTATTACATAAGAGAGTGAGTTCCCTCTCTTTCTCCTTCTCTTGTCCCCAGTATTTTATCTTATTCCTCTTATCACCATCTTTTCCTAAAATCATCAAAACAGAGCTAGATTACTTTCAGGTCTTTTGCCTTATTTAGCTTTCTCTATGACCTTTGAAGGAAAGAAGCATTTATTAAGAACCTGCTATGTGCCAGATGGTTTTTTTTGGTCAATGTGAAGACCAACCACAGTTGCAGAGGACTGATGAGGATGCTATTTAGCTCTTGACTAAGAGATGAAAGACTCAGGTGCAGAATGAGATGTATTTTAGGAATTTATTTGTTTGACTATGTATATTTGTTACAATGATTTTGCTTTTTTTTTTCAGGGGGGAGGTAGGAGGAAGAGAAAAATACAATTTTTTGTTAATTTAACAAAATTTTAATTTAATTTAGTTTAGTTTAATTTTGAAAAAGACGTTAGGATTTTCAGAAGACACTTGTTTGTTCCTGACCAGCCTCATGCAGAGTCTAGGGTTGCCCTGACTGTTGGACTGGGTTGCTTCACACTGGGCTTGCCACTTATTCTAGCTTGTCTCTCTGTTCAGAGCTTTCATGGAATTTTGGCAGTATTTTTTTAGTGCAGTCCTAGATTCATTTTTCTTTTTACTTTGCCCTCTGGTTCTAAGAGATCTGAACAGTTTTCATTTATAATTTCTTGAAATATGATATCCAAAAAAATGTTTTTGGTCACGATTTTCAGGTAGTCTAATGATTCTTGGATTCCTTTTCTTTGACCTATTTTCTGGGTCAGTTGTTTTTGACATTATATTTCCTTTTTAAAAAACATTTTTTATTTAAAGTTTTGAGTTCCAAATTCTATTCCTCTCTCCCTCCCCTACCCCACCCACCCCACCATTCTGAGGTGGTAAGCCATCAGATGTAGATTTTTTTACGTACAATTACGTATTACATTTCCATATTAGACATTTTGTACAAGAAGACTCAAATAAAAGAAAAAAATGAAAGAATGTGAAAAATAGCATGCTTCTGTCTATTCAGAAATACCAGTCCTTTCTCTGGAGGCAGATGGTATGCCTCATCATTAGTCCCTTGGGATTGTCTTGGATCATTGTAATGCTGAGAACAGCTAAGTCATTCATAGTTCTTCATCCAATAATATTCCTATTATTGCATAAAACGAATCTTCTTGACTTCAGGCCTTGGCGATCTAGTCACTGCGCCACCTAGCCACCCTCACAAATTATATTGTTATATTATATATACTGTATAGATTTTTTTTTACAATGTAAAAAACACCTTCCTTCCAATAGCCCTGGAGGGCAGATAGTATTGTATTATATCTAGTATGTATTTATATTATATAGTTGTTTTTCATAGTGTACAAATCACTTTCCTTCCAACAACCCTGGAAGGAAGATAGAGCAAATATTAATTCTATTTTTCATATGCAGAAACTGAGGCTTGGCAATGTGAGGTGACTGAGTTACGGCTACATGACTAGCAGGTATTGGAGGTGGGATCTGAATCCAGGTCTTCCAGCTCCAAATCTTGCTGTTGCCTCTTCCTCCCGCATTCCCCACTAAATCAGGAAGGGAGTGTGTGAAAAGACACATATCAGAGGATGTGGTAAGCCTAGTAGGGCATAACAGCTAAAAGGCCCATTTCATCAATCTACTGATGTCTTCAGTTGTTAGAGTTTTTTATGTTCAGTGTCTTGATTTACCTTCTCTGATAGCGTTTTCCCTTCCCCAAATCCACAATGCATCACCAAATATTTTAAGTTGTGCTCATATGCTTGTTAGGTCTACAATTTCAAGGAACAGTGACAAAGCCTCTCACTCAGTTGACTTAATTGTAAGATTTATTGGAAGCATATGAACATATGAACTGGTAAACATACATATTCATACACGAAGGGTCCAAGAATACATAGATATCCTACTTTGCCACCATTCACTCAGAGAAATATGGTGGTGCTCCCAGGAAGTTGCCTCCACCCAAACACAGTAGGCTTCCTATCATGGTGGTGGTCTGTGTTTGTTAGGGGCTATTATTTAATACTGAAGTTGTCAGCCTCACTCTCTCTTCCAGAGTCATCATAGTCCAGTGGCAGGACAGAATCAAGACAACTGGCAATGGCTCAGGATGCAGTGGATGACCTTGGAATCTTCAATGTCTAACCAAGCTCTAAACACCCCACATTGCCTGCTTCAGCTGCCTTCACGCCCATTAGAACAAATTGTTCTCATCTGCCCATTCTACCAAGGGAAGTCTTCACATACTTGGGGTAGACACTCCCCTAACTCACCAATGGGTTTGAGATTCCTTGGTTACCCTCAACCTGGTTTAGCCCTTCTTCTGAAACAGTTTACTGGGGTATGGCTGTTGTGCATGCTGCAGTTTCTTAGAGCAACAGGTGAGAGTTGGGTGGAACAGGTGGACACCAAAGGTGGAAAGCAACCCTGAAAAGGGCTCAACAGCCATCACATCAAAGGTACTGGTCCTCCCTGAACACACCTTACACCCCTATATACTGAAGTAGACATAAGGACCAAGAGTCTCTCATACATACATCTATCTCAAGTGGTTCAGACAAGACTAAATAAGGGCTCGGTAGAATTCCACTGGAGTCAAGAACTACACTCATGAATATTCATTGGGTATTCTTAGCTGTCTCAACAAGCATGTGCCCTCCCTATTTCGCTGGTACCCCCTTCCTCCAATGGAGACAAGGGAAGAAGACTTTGTCTAACTAGCCAATAGCAACATACCATTTTAGTTAGAAAAACTCAGTTGATGTTACCTTCAGAAGAATTGATTCCAGCTTGCAATGATAAAATTTTTTTTTAAGCTTGGAAACATTTCTACCATAATATGCTGTCTTCTTTTATAAGACCTGAAAAATTGACAGTTTAATTTATAAAATGACCCCTTTTCTGATCACTCTACAATGTGACTGCCATTCCAATAACCCCATCTTCGACGTCATATTGCTTCAACATGCTCTGAAAAACTCTTCTAACTACAGAATAACATTGCATACTGCCAGGATGTTTGAACTTCAAAAAACCTAATCTTTTGCTCTCCTTTTTCTTTGTCAATTTGTTTTCCCTTGAGTAATTTGTAATAAAAGTCTGGCAGGGCTTCATAAGGGAGTCTAGTATGGCTGCAAGTGGTGATAGAGCTGACGAGTCAGGAGGATCTGAATTCAAATGTACCCTCAGACACTTACTGTATGAGCCTGAACAAATCACTTACCTTCCATTTGTCTCAGTTTTCTCATCTGTAAAATGAAGATCTAAATAGCACCTATCTCTCAGGTTATTGTAAGGATCAAAAGAGATAATGTTTATAGAGTGCTTAGCACATTACCTGGCACATAGTAAGTGTTATATACATGTTGGGCAGCTAGGTGGCACAGTGGCTAGAGCACCAGGCCTGGAGTTGTGCCTGAAAGACATGAGTTCAAATCTGGCCTCATACATTTACTAGCTGTGTGATCCTGGGCAAGTCACTTAACCCTGTTTTCCTCAGTTTCCTGATCTGTAAAATGAGCTGGAGAAGGAAATGGCGAACCACTCCAGTATCTTTGCCAAGAAAACCCCAAATGGGGTCACTAAGAATCAGATACACTTGAAAATTACTGAACAAACAAGTAATTTGTAGGGTCATAGTATATAGAGGAGGAAGAAATCTTAGAGCTGACTAAGTCCAATGCCCTGCATTTCACAGAAAAGGAAAATAAATCCAGATTGACTGTCACTTGCTCAAGTTGCAAATGACTCGTGGGTTAGGATTTGTGCATCCAGGTCCTTTTATTGCAAATCTAGGACTCTTCCTCCTACATCATGCTTTTATGCATGTCTATCATGCGTCCTCCCAAAACTATACATTATTTTAGGGCAAGGACTCTGCTTCATGACTCCTTTCATCCCTGTGGTACCTAAGATAGCATGGGACACATGTTAAGTACTCAGCAAATTGAATTGAATTGCTAATATTAGCATAATAACTGAAATCTGTGTAACTCTCAAAGGGCTGCAGAATGTTTTCCTCACAATAACTTTGTGAGGAAGCCAGTGCAAGTTTCCACTGGCTCTCTCTGATGCCTGAACACATTTTCTCCTCATCTCTGCCTCCTGGCTTCAAGTCTCAGCTAAAGTCCCAGCTTCTGTGAGATGTCCTTTAACGTTAATGCCTTTCCCCTATGATTGTATTCAAGTTATCCTATTTATAGAGGCAGCTAGGTTGGCGCAGTGTCTAGAGTATTGGGACCTGGAGTCAATCAATCAATCAATAAACATTTAGTAAGAGCCTATCATATCCCAGGTATTGAGTTACGCATTAAGGATACAAAAGAAGTGAAAGTGCATGTCTTCAAGAAACTGACTGCTTCATATGGGAGACAACATGCAAATATATACAAAAAGAGCTGCATATTCATCCTCCATTGCCGAAGAAGACCATGCCATCAGAGAAATGATGACATGACTTGCACTTGACTTTGTTTTGAGTGAGGGAGGGCTGTGCAGATCACCAGCCTCACTTCTCCTCCAGATCCATCTGAATCCAGTGACCAGATACTCATCAGGATGACTGGAGATGACCCAGGATGAGGCCATTGGGGTTAAGTGACTTGCCCAAGGTCACACAGCTAGTGAGTGTCAAGTGTCTGAGGTGATATTTGAACTCAGGTCCTCCTGACTCCTGCACTGGTGCTCTATCCCCCACACCATCTAGCTGGCCTACAAAGCAAGCTATATAAAAGATGAATATGAAATAATCAACAGAGGGAAAGCACTGCAATTAAGAGGGATTGGAGGATGCTTCCTGGAGAAGGTGAGATTTTAGCTAGGACTTAAGGAAAGATGGAGTAGATGGAGTGGAGAAGGGAGAGCATTCCAGGAATGGAGAACAGTCGGAAAAAAATGCCTGGGGCCAAGAGATAGAGTATCTCGTTTGTGGAAGACCTGAGTTCTAATCTGACCTCAGATGCTTACTAGTTGTGTGACCTTGGGCAAGCCACATAACCTCAGTTTCCTCAAATGTAAAATGGAGATAATAATTGCACCTACCTCCCAAGGATATTATGGGAATCAAATAAGATAATATTTGTAGTGTTTAGCATAGTGCATGGCACATAGTAGAAGCTAGATTAATATGTTATCTATTATCATTATATAGTTTTTCTGTGTTTGCATGTTGTTTTTCTTAATTGAGTGTGAGAAAATCCAGGAGGAACTGGATTTTTCCCCCCTTCTTTGAATCCTTAATGCTTTGCACAGTGCCTAGCACATAGTAGGTACTTAATAAATGGTAGTCTTCATTTTACAGATAAGAAAAGTGAGACCATCAAGTCTCAATAGGATATTTTGATATAATGGTTTCTACTTACCCAAATTCACTGACACCATTTTATGGATGGTTGTATGAGTTTCCAGGAGGAGATATGTGAAAATTTGAAGAAAAATCTGAGGGAGCTATTAAACTAAATTTAAATTCTGAGTCTTTGAGTTAAAAATTTCAGAATAGAAGTTGTTGCTGATTGTTAACAACAGAAGCAAACAGCTCACCAGGAGAAAGAGAAGCTCTCCATCCCCCTCTCTTTTGAATTATGGATCTCATTGGATTACATAATGTAGTACACAAATGGAAAGAGCACTTTGAATTGGTATCACAAGGCCCATATTTGAAATTCCACTCTGCCTACTTAACTGGCTGCATGACCCTGGGCAAATCACTTCCCTTCCCTGACAGGTCTCAGTTTCTCCCTTGGGAAAATGACGGGGCTGGAGTACAGGTTACTTCCGGTTCTAAATCCTATGACCCATGAATTTACTTGGGCAACATGAATGAATTTGGAAGGACTCAGTGAAATACAGCTGGTAATAAAAGGGGACATCAATGAAAATAAAGGTGTATATTGTTAATGTGTTAGAAATATCCTGGAAATGGTGTTTGAAGACTAGTTTTGAAATAAATACTAAAAATTACCTCCTGACAGAGAGTTTTGGCCATTAGTCCATTCAAAATGAAATACATTTTTTGAACATGGTCAATGTGGGAATTTATTTTGATTAACTATCCTTATTCGATACTTTTTTTCTTTTCTCTTTTTTTGGGGGTGGGGTAGGTAAGAGGCAGTGGGAGAGAAAAAATAAATGTTTGTTAACTAGAAAATTTTTTAATTTAAAAATTTATTAAATTTAAATTTTTAAAAAGAAATTAATACCAAAAAAATCTAGATGAAGAAATATTCCCAGTCAGAGGTTTCCCTCCAATGCCACATTTTACTTATAATCACCCAGCCTCCACTTTCTCCAGAATTGGAAACCAGAGAACACTACTCCCTAGTGCCAAAGTTCAACCCAGTTTATAAAGAGCATCATTTGGTCAGCACTGAATTAATTGCTGGGAGAATGACAAGAAGCACCTGGGGGAACATGAAAGACTGGGATCTGGGCCCTGGCTAGGGCCAGCCTTACAAACCCAAACCTGAAATTGGCAGCAAATGTCACATAGTTACACAATGACTCCATTGTGAGAGAGCAGACTGTGGCTTTTGACATATCGGTTACAGGTGTGCAAATTACTTAGAAGTCCAATGTGCCTTTATGCAGTAGATATATTTTTAAAATTAAACCAACAAGCAAGCCTCCAACCCAGTGTGACTGAGATTGTAAGCGGTAAAGCTTCATGCCTGCCCTCGGGTGGTTTGTGGCTTAGTTTCATTTTATTTTTGGCAGGGCCAATCCTTCACAGAACAACTCTTCAGGTATTCCATCAATGCCTCCTTTTTCTTTCCTAACTCCCCTCCCCTCAAGATCCCTCCTCCAACCCTGGGAAATGTCATTCCTTTTATTGATATACTCATGTAACAACCAGGCCTTGTGAGCTCTTTTTGAAAGGGACTCACCCAAGGTTGGTTCCCTGATTTCTCAGCAGGGAGAGGTGGGAGAACCAAGGGGAAAAGGGAGGAAGGAGAAAGGGAAGGGAGGGTAGGGTTCAGATTAGGAATGGGGTCTGGTTTTTGTGTTGTTTCATTTAGGCAAGTAGACCATAGGGAGAGAGCCTTTTCAGGAAGGGGTGCAGAAAGGTAGGGGCTGGAAAGGTTTATCATGGCAATTTGCCTCCTTCCACCCCAAATGAAACACTGTCTGAATGCCCTATATGGTCTGGAGACAAGAAGGAAAGCTCATAGGATTGTAGGAATTTCAAAGTGGAAACTGTCACCAGCTTCTCAAACAGTAGTTGCTGTAGCATTGAAAGCAGAGAGGGAAGGGAAGGGAATGTGACCACATCTCTACTTTCACTCCCATCTCACCTCTAGATCAAACTACCTGTCAATTACAATTTCTCTAGGATAGAATCAAAGGATGCATAGCAAAGACAAGAAGGCAAGAGTGAGTAGAATGGGGGCCAAGCCAATGCTGCAAATGGAGAATGCTCTCCTTCCTCACCAATGTCTCCTGCTTTCCCTGGCTTCCTCCAAGACCTGTCTCAGGAGTCCCCTTCTAGAGGAGGCCTTTCCTGCCCCACCTCTCAATGCTAATGCCTTTTCTCGGAGATTACCTTCCATTTACAATCTTTTTTATGTACAATATTTTTTGCAAGTTGTCTCTCCCATTTGAATATAAGCTTCTTAAGGGCAAGGAGAGTGTTCTTGCCTTCCTTCATTTCCCCAGGGCTTAGCACAGTAAGTGCTAAATAGTAAGTGCGAAACAAATGCTTGTTGACTGGTGAAAACACAATTTTGTTACTGTTCAGTTATTTCAGCCATGTCTAACTCTTTGTGAGTCCATTTGGGGTTTTCATGGCAAAGACAGTGGAATGGTTAGTGTGATGCTAATGTAAGGTTAATGGTGAGTGGGGGGAAGAGTTAAAAATCTTCCCAGACCATTAATAGACCTTAGGTGAAGCCCATGAAGGGAAGCTTGATTAGGGGAGACTTGTTTTGTAAGAAGGCCCACACCTTTTGTTTCTAATGAGGCACTGGGTTACCAGGGTCATGGCCTCAGCACTGAAAAGTGAGGTGAGATTTTACTTTGGGGCTTACTCTTTGGAAGAAGGTTCATGTGTCAAATAAGACTCTGGGTAGCCGTTAAGAAGCCCCCTGGTTTTGAAAACCCAGATGTTAGTGCTTCTCTCTCTGGTAGTTATGTATATATGTAATGGTCAGAGAGTTGGATCTGTCTGTTGATCTGTGATATATGTATTGCTTATGGTCAGACAGTTGGAAGCTCTGTCTTTTTACTTGTATTATCTCTATTGGTATGTAATTAAAAAAGATTGTTGATCCCTCAAAAGTTGCTTTCCTTTTAGAAAAGCAAATCTAAGAACCCATGTAGCAGGCTCTCCTATGTATGCTGGGGTGTTTACTGTTACAGTTAGGCATTTCTTTCTCCAGCTCATTTTATAGATGAGGAAACTGAGGCAAACAGGGTCAAGTGACTTGTCTGGGATCCCACAGCTAATAAGTGTCTGATACCAGATTTGAACTCAGGAAGATGAGTCTTCCTGCCTCCAGGCAGTGCTCTGCTGTGCTGCTCTGAAAACACAATAGACATACCCATACCTTTGGCTGATGAGAATGACACCAGTCACAAAAGGATGGAGCCAAAGGGGTGAATGGTAGTAAGCTTCTCTGAGAGCCAGAGAGGCATCAGAAGGTTGGTGATGATACCAGAACATCTCAGTTGGGTGGTCCATAAGGGTGAACATTTGATTGATAACCACATGCCTTGGGTCCTTACTGCTTAAAGGAATAGGCACTTGTCAACACATCCCCATGTGTCACATAGCCAACCTTGTGACTTCCATAGATGAGGAAACTAAAGTCTGAAAGGCTTGACCAAGGTCACCAATGGTCATATTTAGGCTCTTTCCATTTTATCTTTAATTAAGCAACAGGATGCACTCCAAACCCATTTTTGTCCTTTAGGACCTCCACTCTTGTTCAATATTTCATAAATCATTAACAGAGACAGTCCCTGGCAAAACTGTGATATATGGTAGGCAGGGAATGAATTCCTAATAGTAGAGTAGCTGGTAAGGAAAATATTTTGGGTGGAGTTACCATAATTGTAGGCTAAGTACCTGTCAGGGAATAAACAGCTTTTTGGTTGGTGAAACTGTAGCCACAATCATCTAAAACAAAGAAGGTAAATGTCACACCTGTTGAAACACCAGGCTTTCATGGATTGACTGCTTTGAAGAAAGGAGCATGATTGTTACATGCCTACTTGTAGTTAAAGACCTCAGTTTTTTCATCTATAAAATGAGGGGGTTGGCCCAGATTAGGGGTTCTTAATCTTTTATGTGTCATGGGCCCCTTTAGGGGTCTGGTGAAGCCTATGGATCTTTTCTCAAAATAATTTTTGAGGTCTACATTCATAATTGCGGGAAATGCTAAGTTTTAGTTAGAGGGTAGTGAAAAGAAAGCTATCTTTTTCCCATCTAAGTTCACAGAACCCCTGAAATTTATCCCTTGGTTAAGAACTCTATCCTAAATAATTTCTAAGGTATCTTCTTCCCATAAGGATTGCTATAATTTCACTGGACTCATTCATGGAGTGGGTGCTTTATTTGGCCTCACAGCTTGGTTTAGAGCAAGGACTCAGGTTTTAGGATTTATAGAAAATCTGTGTTTTAGAAGCTAGTACAAGCATGAGCTTTATTACAACAGGTAGGTAAAAATAAAACACACATGCACACGCCATGTACATTATGTGAAAATACAGAGAGATACAGACTTGGCAACACAGCTAGCCAGGGTCACTCCCGTAAAGAAGAACGGATTCATGGAGAAAAGCTCTCAGTAGGAGTACATGCTCAGTGTGGGGTCTGAACGGGGAAGTTTTATACCTTAAAGATAATCTTGGTTGAGAACAGGTAATAGACACCAGATATAGGAGGGAACATTCCTAACTAGGAGGAAGCAGAAGGAACAATTAGGAGGGTATTGCAACAGGGTAAGAAAGAAGAAATACCTATCTGAACTAAAGTGGTGGTTGTGTGAGTAGAGAGAATGGAAAAAACATGCTAGTTTGTGGATGAAAACTGAAAAGATTTGGCAACTGATTGACTATGGCTTATAAGAGAGAATGGGGAGACAAAGATGGCTCCAAGGGAAGCCTGGGTAACTAAAAGGATGGTGGTATCCTCAACAGAAATATGAATGTTTGTAAGAGGAATGAGGTTGGGGAGAAATATGAATTCCATTTCTGACATATTGAATTTTAGATACCTATAAGATATCCAGGCAGAGATGTCCAGCTGGCAGATGTTGATGTAAAATGATGTTCAGGAGAGAGATGAGCCCTGGATATAAAGATCTAGGAATTACCACATTTTATCACATAATCATCACAGATTTTATGCCTTTTTTTTTTTTTTAAAGTGGGATATGACCATTGTGTGAAGCTTTAAAAATATTGTGCTGGTATTACTTAAAAATCATTTATTATTAATCTCTTTGGTACAAGATTAGGATACATATAATGCTTGTGAATATATGTTAGAACTGAACATTACCAATACATGTGTGCTGAGAATTCTATGCTTGCAGCCAAGAGAGATAAATGTGTATCCATATGCTACTGGAGAATACATTGCTGCTTTGTCTGCCTTTCAAGCATTGTGACCAACAGAATCATACAACATGACAATTATGCAATGAAAGGTGATAAACCAATTTTTGTACTAAAATAAAAACAACAGGGTGTGACGATTATGTAGTAAATTACATATGTGTATAGATAGAGATCATTAAACCCATAGGAATTCACAAAGGAAGACAAGGAGAAGATGATCCAGGATCATGTATAAGGAGCAGGATATAGATAATGATAACCACAAGGAGCCTGAGAAGGAAAAGTCTGACAAATTGGAGGAGAACCAGGAAGGAACAGAGTCCTAAAAATTCAAGGATGAAGAGTACTCAAGATGGTGGAGTGATCAATGCCATCAAATATTGTTGACAGGTCAAGAAAGATGATGAATGAGAAAAGGCCATGGAATTGAACAATTAGATCAGGGGAATGCTGAGTACATAGAATGTCTAGATTTTAGCAAAGCATTTGACAGTCTTATGATGTCATTGTAGACAAAATGGAGAGTTGTGAATCAAACGATAGTGGAAGATTGATAGGATTTATTCTGCCTGGATCTGGATGGCATATTTAGATGGAAGTTACAAGGGGGCAGATTTCACCTCAATTTAAAGATACATTATATTAGACTAACAATTAAACTTAATTAAAAATGAGGCACCTAAGTGGTGCAGTGGATAGAACATTGAACCTAGAGTCTGGAAGAGTCAAGTTCAAATCTAGCCTCTGACACTTATTTGCTTTGTGACATTGGGTAAGTCACTCTGTCTGCCTCAGTTTCCTCATCTGTAAAGTGGGAATATTAATTGTAGAGGGCCGAGCTCTGGACCATGGCCCCCTGGTGAGCCCGGAGACGCCCGGGGGTGAGAACCCGCCTTCGGGTGCTGGGAACGCCCCTTCCAGAGCTGAGCTCTGCCTCCAGGGCGGAACATGGGAGGAGCTACGGCAGGGTATATAAGGGGGAACACGGGAAGGTCGGGAGGAGTCGGGGTAAGCAATAAAGTGCAGTAAGCAACTCCTCGAGTGCACTGTTTGGTCATTCCCCTCCCCCACAGGAGGGGGCCAGAACCGTTGGAAGACCAGTAAAGCAGTTGGAGCAGTTGGAGAGGTAAGCTCCAGGCGACAGCTCAGGGCAGGCCCTGAGCATAGCACCTACCACCCAGGGTTGTTCTGAAGATCAAGTGAAATAATAGTTTTAAAGGGTTTTACAAACCTTAAAATGCCACATAAATCCTATTATTGTTGCTATTAATTATTGTTGTCCAGTTGTGTTCAACTCTTTGTGACCCCATTTGAGGTTTTCTTGGCAAAGATACTGTACTAGCTTGCCATTTCCTTCTCCAGCTTATTTTACAGATGAGGAAACTGAGGCAAACAGGTAAGTGATTTGCCCAGGGTCCCACAGCTAGTAAGTGTCTGAGGCCAGATTTGAATTCAAGATGATGAGTCTTCCTAACTCCAAGTCCAGCACTATCTACTGTGCCACCTAACTGCCCTGTTATTAATTAGAACTTCCCCTAAGTGCAGTAGGCTACCTTGAGAGAAAATAAGTGGACCATTCCTGAGGTCTTTCCTCAGAGCCTGGATGGCCTCTTGTCAGGGATATTGTAGAGGGAATCCCTGCTTTAGGTGTGGGTTGAACTAGAAAACCTCTGGGGTCTTAGCGAATTTTAAGATTCTATGCAGTGATTGACAGGGCAGTGGTGTGAGCCACAGTCAGTCATTATGATGGGTTGAGAGTGAAGCAGTATGAGCCAGGGAGCTGCCAGGTATCCATTCCTGGACATTTACAACATGAACAATAGACTGTAATATCAATGTTGGGAAATTAAAGTAATTCCTCCCACCTTGGTGCATTGACCTGGAGGTAGGGAAATCAAGAAGAAGGTCCTAAAGACAGAAAGTTTAACTAGCACAAGCTGGTGGGCAGTTACCGGAGTGTCTGGGAACAAATGGAGATGCATATTTCTATAAGAATTTTACACAGCCTTTAAGTGACATTACAAGCCACAAAAGGAGCTTTATCAGACAAGGTTTCTAGGACAATTTTCTAATTTGGAGCTTGAATGTTAAGGACAGGATGTCAGATAATTTGAGAGAGGTTGTGTTAATCTTAAATTTTGACATAATGAGTTAACCTTGGGGTCTATCAATGATCAAGTTTGTTCCAGTGGAGATGTTTTCCCTGTAGTTAATATCAGAAATCCTGGTAAAACTAGAAATCAGAAGACAGTGGAGGTCTCCTTCAAGATAGAAGTCAATATGGTTCATCCTCTCCTTTCTCACTCCTCTTCAGAAGAAGCAATACTATGACACTCTCAATGTCTCTCTAAAGAACTTTGGAATGGATTATGTGATATGGGAGACAAAAGACCTCCCAACATGGTGTGTCTGCATCAAATAATACTCTGTGCTCTATGAGTAAAATAGAATGGCACTAGCTCAAAAAAAAAATGTGATGGACAAATTTAGAGAAATTTCCACTCCAAATGTTCTTGCAAACTATTTGTGCTGACCTGTGGTAGAGTCTTCTGAGCTCATATTGATCAGATCAGCCACAGTCAGTCAGATGCATTGTACCTTGACTCCAATATAGTGATGTCATTTTGGTCCTCGTCAAAAATGAAGGACAAAAACCATGGTTTTTAGAGCCAACTCAGATACTGGATTCCTACCTTGAGCACCCTTTTCCCCATTACATCATGAGTACTAAGTTAGTTCCCAGTTGGAATCCTTTGATAAACTAGAGTAATTAGACCCATTTTAATATGGACTTCAGTTTTATATACATTTATTTAACATATAAATGTATACAATAAATAAAGTACATTATATATTAATACATATATTAAATATATATTTAAATAAAACTTCAGTTTTCATTTTCTAGGAAGACAGTCATTCTTAATATTGTTTCTTGGTCATGCTAGAAGAAATCTGAGTTGTAACCTGTAGAGGAATGAGGCAGTGGTAGCAAATTTGAGCCCAGGTCCTCAGATTTCAAATACAGTGCTCCATCCACTATATAATCCTATTTCCAAATGTGTACAGAATGGAATACTATGATATAGATCTAGACAGAGAAGCCATTTTGTATGAATCTATGTAGAGGGTCATTCTACTTCTTTGAAGGCTTCTAGCATCTTCAACAATCTAGGGCATATCTGAGGAACTAGAAATAATAATTTACAAATGGCCCAAATGGTTATCACATAGACACTATCCTGCACTTCTCAGGTCTTCATTCAGAGAGTGACTCACATACAATATAGTCCTGAGAAAGCCTGGTTATCTAGTTGCTGAGCCCATAGAAAATTAGAAATGATAAACTATAAGGGAAAAGGAAAGAGTATGTATCTGGAGGATATAGGGTGAGAGGGCGTGACAGTGAGTGACAGTAGTGACTACTGACATCTTGGCATTCTGAGAGAGGAGAGAAAAACACAGATATTAACACAGCTTCGTGTCATTGAGAAAACATAAGGTGATTTTCAAAATCCCATTTAAGGAGGAAAGGAAGTTTGTAATATGTCCATCCAAAGTGGTCAGATATTGGTTTTGTTTTGTCTTTTGTAAGGTAAGCTTCAGCCACCTGAAAAATTAACTGCCACAGTCCACTGCAGTTGCTTTGAATACTTGGAAATAGTTCCTAGAAGAGGCAAATCAGCCAATAATGCGGAAAAAAAAAAAAAGCAATAGATCTTTGTTGTGTGAATAGTTTAATTCAGTTCCGAGAGGGCTTGATGTTTGAAATAACACACTAGGGGAGGGGTTGGGCAGGGGCAGCCAAGGATACGCCCAGGAGGAAAAGATCTGAATTTTATCTGGGAGGTTGAGTCAACCTGTCCTAATTTGGGTGAATTATCCTTCATACATGAGGGTAGCTCAGGGCAGTGGAAGACACATGGTGGATCCACATACATATTAGGACATTCCATTTACCCCAGCAGTAATGAAAATCCAGGCCTGGATTATGCATTTCAGAGGGAGCGGGCATCTCTAGTAGGTGTGTTTGAATGGTTTCCTGCCTCTGATCTCTGAGGTCACCTGCAAGGAGCAGAGGAAACATAAGAGATGGACTAAAATAATCTTTTCTCCCCATCACCATCCTGCCTCAGGAATTTATGCTCAAGTGGTAAGAGGGATACACCATGTGGAGAGAAAAGTAAATGAAAGGTAATTTAAGGAGGGAGAGAGCCTTAACAATTGGGGGAGGGAGGAGATTTCTAAAAGGCACAGGCAAGAAAGGAATGCATAGCCTTTCTGAAGGTCTAGAGATAGGCCATAGAATGCCAACCAGCAGAATAGGAAATAAATTTGGAAAGGTAACCTAGGGCCAGGTTATGGAGGACTTTATAATGCCAAACATTTTAGTCTAAATAGGAATAGGGAACCACTGAAATTTCTTGAGCAAGGAAAGGACATGGTCACCATGGATTAAGAAGATAATTTAGTAACTACAAAGAGGATAAACTGGAGATACGGAGACCAATTAGGAGACTGTTGTATGATCCAAGACAATTCCAAGAGACTTACAAAAAATGTTACCCATCTCCAGGGAAAGAATGAATGCAGTCTGTATGCAGACCAAAGCATAGATTTTTAAAACGTTCTTTATTTTTCTTGTTGTTGCTTTTTTAGGTCTCTGTTTTCTTTTGCAACATGGCTAATATGGAAACACATTTCGCATGACTGCACATGTATAATCTACTTTAAATTGCTTGTCTTGTCAAGGAAGGGGAAGGAAAAAGAGGGAGGGAGAGAATTTGTTACTTAAAAATTTTAAAAACAAATGTTAAAAATTGTTTTTATACATAGTTGGGAAAAAATGTAAATTTTTTTTTAAAAGGAGGCTACTCTAATAGTCCAGGTATGAGATAATCAGGGCTTGAACTAGTGATGACCATATGAGTGGAGAAAAGGGGATAGAGATGAGAAATGTTGTCACATCAATAAGCATTTATTAAGCACTTATTATATGCCAGGCACTGTGCTAAGGGGTAGGATACAAACATAAGCAAAAAGAAAGGTGGTCCTTGTCCACAAGAATCTTACATTTTAATGGAGAGAGACAATATGCAAAAGGGAACTGGAAAGAGTCAGGGAAAAGAATGGTGGTATCAGTGCAAAGAAATGGTGGTGAAGCCTAGAGAATGAAAGACATTTGGTCTGAGCCCTTGCTCAAAATGGAAATTCTAGGAAGAATTCACCGATGAATGATGGAGAGATGGTGGAGGCACCAAGTGTAGACAGCTTTCTCAAGGAGTTTAGTTATTTACAGGGGGGAGAAATATGAGACTATGAGAAATTGTAATATAATGGAATGGGATATATATAATATAAAGATGTAAGACTAGGAAGAAATATAAGCTAGCGGGGATGTGATGATCAAGTGAGCTTTTTTTTAAAGGATGAGAGAAATATATGTGTGTGTTAGTAGGCAACAGGGAAGCAACCAGTAGATAATGAAAGATAGCAGATTAATAAAATGAGTAGTTGTGATAATGGGGGCAAACTGCTGGATGGGATGGGATCAAGGGTGCATGGATAGGATTTTGCCTTAACAAGTATAGGGCCACCTCTTCATTTGAAACAGGAATGAAGGAGGAGATTGTGGTCAAAGTAATTGTCAAGTGATAAGGAGGTAGAAGTTTAAGTAATTACATTTAAGTAATGTCAAGTGATAAGGAGGAAAGAAGAGGATGAACTTAAAGAATCGCTTTAATTTTTTGGTGAAATATATGGCAGGGTCCTTTGCTGAGATGGGGGGGGGGGTAAGAGAAGAGGAGATTCTGTGGAAGACTTGAGGTGGAATGAACAGGATTGAAATCACAGTTGTAGTTAGTGAGATAGAAAATTGCCTATAGGAACATAAATTGATTGTCTTGCTGCTGTGAGGGCCCAGTTAAGATTATGTAACAAATACGTATGCATATATATATGTGTATATATGTATATGTACATATATACACACATATATATATATAGTGTCCTTAGCACAATTTTATCATTTGTTCAATCTCCATTCAATATCATGTGAATAGGAATGAAAGTGGTATGTCATAGGAGCAATCTCAGTTTTGATTTTACAAAAGCAAGGGATTCAACCACAGGGGATAGTGTAGAGTTGAAATAACTGACCAAAGGGTCAAGATAAGGAAGGCAGTAAAGTATAGGGACGCAGTACAGAGTCATGGCCTACAAAAGAACTGAGGTATGGAGAGTTTGAAGATCATAGTAAGGATGAAAAACAGAGTTAATAGTCACAAGGAGAAGGGAAAATGGAATGATAAAAGATTAGGGTCAGATAAAGGAATTTTGGAGTTCATGAAGACAGAAAAGGAATGTTTATGGATGATGACATGTTCAAATGTATGGCCATCTCTCTGTGTAAGTGAGGTAGAGTGGAAGAATAGGTCATAGAATTGAATAGATTGAGGAACTGAGAAGTTAAAATATTTAAGAGAATTTTTTTTTGAGGCAATTCGAGTTAAGTGACTTGCCCAGGGTCACACAGCTAGTAACTGTCTGAGGCTGGATTTGAACTCAGGAAGATGTCTTCCTGACGCCTGGGCCGGTGCTCTATCCACTATACCACTTACTTGCCCCCGATAGACTATCATTATGTATGTTGAAGTCCCCCAGTAGACCCCTAGAGGGCAGGAGTTGGAGTGAAGAGCAAGTTGGCACTGAATCCATTGAGGAAGGCAGGAGAATGTCTTTGGGGTCAATAGATAACAGCCACCAGAACTTGATTGGGAGATACTGTTGGAGAGAGTGATCCTTAAAGGAGGAGAAGTTGCTGAGTGAGGGGTGTTAGAGGCATAATCTGGAAGTAGCAGTATTCTGTCTCCCCTGTGAGACCAATGAGTTGGAGGGTACTGCAAATGGTGACCAGGAACTCAACATCAAGAGGAAGGGGCCAGGTCTCAGTGAGAGACAGAAGATGGAAGGAGTGAGAAAGGAAAAGGTTTAAGATGGCAACAAGTTTGTTAATTATGAAGTAGGCATTTCAGAGAACATGGTGCAAAGGGGGAGTCTCTATATTTGGAGTAGGACATTGCCTGAGTTGATGGGTATGAACATAAGGAAGCTGGCATCCAGGGGTTCAGAATCACTAGCATGGGCAAAGTGGGAAAGGAGTGAAGTATGGTAACCACTGAAGAATGAGTCCAGGTAGAGTATCAGTGGCTGTCAACATTTATCAAATTTGCAAAGCTGGGAGTCAGAGTTAATACTGGATAAGAGAATCAGGATCTGACAGGGGAGAGTGTTGAGCTCAACCTAATAAGATGAAATTCAACATGGATAAAATGTCTCACATTTTATGTGCAGATGGGGCAAGATTGCAACCCCAGTTACATAAAGAATTAGGAATGTTTAGCCCAGAGAAGAAAAGACTCCAGAGGAACATGAGGGCTGTTTCCAAGAATTTGAAGGGTTATCATGTGAAAATAAAAAAAGATTAAATTTATTCTGGCAGCTAGGTGGTGCAATGAGTAGAGTGCCCAGCCTAGAATCAGGAAGGCCCATCTGGCCTCAGACACTTACCAGCTGTGTGACCCTGGGCAAGTCATTTAACTCTTTTGCCTCAGTTTCCTTATCTGCAAAATAAGCTGGAGAAGGAAATGGCAAACCACTCCAGTGTCTTTGCCAAATGGAATCACAAAGTCAGACAGGACTGAAAAGACATGACATGAACAATTAAAGAGTAGAGAGGAAGACTTTTGTAGAAGAAAGAGGAATCGGAAACCATTTACAGCTAGGATATATCTATGTTCACAGCAATCTTGCTGCATGACCATGGTCAAGTTACTGAACCTCTCATTGCTCCAGACAGGTCTCTCATATTATGTGTCACAGAAGGCTTGATAATTTATAGCTGTGCAATGAGTTTCTACACTAGGATTTCCTTCTAGCCCCTCCCCAAAACAATTTTGCATAAATCATTCAACCTCTTTGGGAACTTAGTTTCTTCATCTTTAAAATGAGGGAGATGGACTAAATGACCTATGAGATAATTTTTAGCTCTAGATCTATACCCAGTGATCCTATGGAATTCTGACATTTTCACTTTATTAGTTAAAATCTGGCCTCAGACACTTACTAGTTGTATGACTCTGGGCAAGTCACTTAACCCTATTTGACAAGAAAACCCCAAATGGAGTCACAAAGAAATGGATATGATTGAAAATAACTGAACAACAACAAAATTCCCGGTATTGGTGAAGGTAGTTAGACATGCAGTGTCTTTAGGATGCACCCAGGTTTCCATAAGCACAAGAAGATAGAGTGTGAAAGGTAAAAGTCTAGGATGAAGGAAGACTTGTTAACAATGGAGTTGGAATTCCACAGAACATAATGGAAAGATGGGGAACGAGGAGGTTAGGGCTAGGGAGGAACTAGAGAGAAGTGAAGGTGGAAGTTGTAGCCGGTGAAGAGGGTTTTTACCTTGGTAGGTTGTGATTTTGAATTGAATGTATGGTGAGTGTTTATGGGAAATACCATTTCACTGAGTTCCCACTTTTCAAGGTTCCCTGATTATTACAAATGACAGACTTAGAGCTAGAAGGGACCTACCCCTTCATTTTACAGATGAGAAAGTTAAGGTCTAGGAAAGTTAAATGACTTACTCAAGGTCATGCGGGTAGTAAGCATCAGAAGCAGGACATGAATCTAGATCCCCTGACTCCAGAATTTGCATTTTCTACTGCTGAGCAGTGATATCAGCCTGTTCCCTCTTCCAGTAAAAAGGAATAAAAGATGCAGGCAGCAAGGGGTTTGATTAACTTTATGGGTTTGGGAAAAAATACTTTGCAGCATAATTCTCTGTTAGGACTTTTATTTCCAAGATATATAAGGAATTGATTCAAATTTGTAGGAACAGAAGCCATCCGACACTTGATAAATGGGCAAAGGACATGAATAAGTAGTTTTTAAAAGAAGAAATCCAGGCTATCAATAGCCATATGAAAATATGTTCCAAACCACTAATAATTAGAGAAATTAAAATGAAAATAACTGAGGTTTTACCCCACACCCATCAATTTGGAAAAGTTGACAAAAAAGAAACATGAAAAATGTTGGAGGGGCTGTGGAAAAACAGGCATGTTAATGGACCATTGATGGAACTGTGAATTAGTTCAATCATTTTGGAAAATTATTTGAAATCCTGCCCCAAAAGTTATTAAACTTTGATCTAACAATATCACTAGTAGGTCTATACCCCCAAAAGATCAAATAAAGAGGAAAAGGACCCATATGAACAACAATATTTATAGCAGTTTGTGTGTGTGCGTGCATGCGTGTGTGTGTACATGTTGGCAAAAACCAGAAACTGGGGAGGAATCTTCATCAGTTGGCAAATGTCTGAGAAAATTATAGCGTATGAATGTGACAGAACACTATTGTGCTGTGAGAAATGGTGAAAAGGATAGTTTCAAAGAAATCTGAGAAGACGTGCAATGAGACTGTGTTTTGTGCATGCTCAGATTATCCTAAATGGAGAAACCCACATGAGAAATGCCAGGGACCAGAAAGAAAACAGTCTGTTTCCCTACCCCGTGGGTGGAAACAGCTTCTTTCCTTGGATTATATACATCCAGAACAGACCGAATCTTTGAAACTACCAGACTGGGAGAGTTGTCTCTTCTCCTGGCAGTGTCCAAAGGATGAAGGTCCTATTCACACACAGCATAGGCACAATGAACAGGAGAGGGGAAAGACTATCTTCTTTTTCAGCCCCTGTGGGATTGGAGTTTGTGCCAGGTCTGTTTCATTTGTCCTTTCAATTCTAGATGCAGACAGTGGATTCCCCAGATTTGGACTCAAATCTTGGCAAGTTTAGAGGAGGATTCTAAGCTGGTTGTTTCTGCCAGACTAGCAGGGAAACCCTGAGAAGCTAGGGTGGGCATGGGATCCAAGTCCAGGGGGTTTTTGGACTCAGAAATTTGTGAGACCACACTACATAGGAACTGAGTTAAGCTGTGAACCTAGTCACCCTCCCCAGAGACTCAAGTGGTAGAAGAGGGCATTATGCACCCCCCTCATCTTGGGAGGGGTATTTATAAATCTGTCCTTCTGCTACCTTTGAAGTAAATTTATTAAGTTGTTTCAGTCATGTGACCTCATTTAGGTTTTTGTTTTGGTTTGGTTTTTGGTAAAGATACTGGAGTGGTTTGCCATTTCCCCTCTCCAGCTCATTTTACAGATGAGGAAACTGAGGGAAAGAGGGTTAAATGACTTGCTCAGGGTCAACAGCTAGTGCCTGTGGTTAGATTTGATCTCAGTCTTCCTGACTCCAGACCTGAAACTCTTATCCATAGTTAATCTGACTGTTAAGTGATTAAACAGAATTAAGGGGCAGAGAACCCCTTAAAATAGGAGGAACACAATCAGTGAGGATTTGGGCCAATGGCAGAGACTAGAAGACCCCAAACCTCCTTGAGGGTACCAAAGAACCCTGAGAGAAAGGGGAAATATAACTTTCAGGCAGTAAGGGCCTGGGTAGTTGGGGCTCCACTTGTGTAAACTAATGCAGATAGAAGTGATCAGAATCAGAACGATTTTTTGCAATAACAGCAGCATTATAAAGACAATTTTGAAAGACTTTAGAACCCTGACCACCCACAATTGTGGAGAACCAATCATAAACATGTTACCTGCCTCCTGACTGAGAGGTCATAGACCTAGGACACAGAATGATGCATGTATTTTTTGGATGTAGCCAATATACGAATTTGATGAATATTTATTTCAAGGGGTTTCTTTTCTTTTTTTAAATGGAGGGAAGAAGAAAGAAAATAGTGGGGACAGTGGAGGGGGTTCAATTATAAAAAACAAAAGATACCTGGTAGTTGGTTTCCCAGGAACCTAACTCAGTTCACTTGAATCAACTTTATTTCTTCTATCTCCTCTCAATATGGAAGGAGATGATGCACACAGAGAAGGCATCGTGTGTGCATAGAAAACATGGAGATGTGCACTTAGCTGCTGGCCTAGTCTAGTCAAGTGGTTGGGACAGCATCCTTTCTGCTGGAGGCCTGGTGTGAAAGGAGTGAAGAAGCATTGCTGTTTTTCTCAGCCAGTTTGTTGAGGAAGGGTAGAGCAGACACTACTTCCACATATGGCAGTAGAATCCCCCCTGGAATCCAGGGGGAAGAGGCCTCCATATTCAGTTGTGGAGAGAGGTCAGGGCTGGAACCTTACCTTCCTGGCCTAGAGAAGGTAAAATATACATATCACCATTGTCACTCTTTCTGTGCTACCAAATAACTTCCATTTGAATGAATGAATAAAGCATTTATTAAGTGCTTACAATATGCAAAGCATTGTGCTAAGTGTTGGGGATATAAATAGAAACAAAAGTTAGTCCCTGTGCTCAAGAAACTCATATGAGACAACATATATGGAAGGTTTTACTACATGTCAGATCAAAAAGTTCCATGATTCTTAGGGAGCAGGGCAAAGCAGATTTTAAGGCCTTTTCTCTAATGTCATTTCCAATAACAAAATCATAACTGTTTCTGTTTGAATCTGTGCATTATCTATGCGATAGCCTTCAGGGCTTGTTACATAAACTCTAGAATCAAAAAGCCTAGCAGGGGTGGGAACCTTTGGCCTCCAAGCTACCTGTGACCCTCTAGGTTCTCAAGGGTGGCCCTTTGACTGAATCCAACTGGATTCAATGGGCTGCACTTGAGGACCCAGGGGACCACATGTGGCCTGGGGACCACAAGTTGTCTATCCCAGCAGTATCCCCCAAAGGTTATATAGTATAGTGGGAAACAGTCCTGACTTGGGATCAGGCAAGCCCTTGGTTCAAATCCTTCCTCTGACATTAGTATTTTGAGCAAGAGCAAGTCACTTCAAATTCAACAAATATTCATTTATGTGTTGGGTAGTCAAAAAGGAAATAACACCAGCCCTCAAGGGGCCTAAAATTGGGACAACAATACTCGTAGTGCATACTTCCCAGGGTTGCTGTGAAGATTAAATGAGATGATTTAGGTAAAGCACATTATGAACCTTAAAGAACTTTGAAATTCTGGGGTATTTTTTTCTTAACTTTAAAAAAATATTTTCTTTTTCCTCCTATTACAAATAAGAACAATTTTTAACATTTGTTGGATTTTTAAGTTTTTGTTTTTTAAGTTTTGAGTTCCAAATTCTACCAGTCCCTCCTTCTACTCCTCACTCCCTAAGACAGTAAGCCATACATGTTGGGCATTTTTTAAAATTGGAGCTGTGATTTCATTGGTATAAGGAATTCTTGGTGAGGAAACTTCCTCTGTCAATACATATTGGTGCCTCCTCTGAGAATTTTAATCTTAGATAGTTCATTGCCTGGGATACTGAAAGGATGAATAGCCTTGCCAAGGATCACACAATCTATATGGGACAGAGACATTTGATGACAATAATGATAATAGCTAGCATTTACATGGTGCTTTAAGGTTTTCTAAAGCACTTTATAACCATATCTCATTTTATCCTCATAATGATCCTAGGGGGCAGATGTTATTATTGCTCCCATTTTACAGATGATGAAGACAAAGATCAAGTATCTAACCATGGCTAATAAGTCTCTGAGCCTGAATTTGAACTCAGGTCTTCCTAACTCCAACTCTAATGCTCTATATTACCACTGAGGTCACTTCTCTATCCACTATTCACACTGCCTCTAAGTCAGTTTATTTTATTTGCATAGTGCTTAACAACATTTTGAAATGCCTTGACATCATTTATACCAGAGTGCTGCTTAGTTCAGATTTCATTACAACAGAAATTCCCTCATAATGAAAACATTTCTAGAAGCAGGAAATGATCTACCTACTTCAGTTAACATCAACACAACCAATTCCAAACCAATAAAAAGATTTCCTTGCATTCACTGAAAGCTGATATGCTTACCTAGGATTTTAACATCTCTTGTTGTTGACATTGCCACAAGTGACCAACTTTTGATACTAATGCCACTAAGCTTTGTGATAAAGTATGGGAGAAACCCTCTTAAAAAGCCAAAACATCTTGGGAGCAGAAGAGAGCTGGGGGAGATCTGGAAACTAAAAACTCCACTTGATGGCAGGTGATAGATAACCAGGTGGCTTCTCAGCAACTCAGACTTCACGAAAGACACTACATAGTCAGATGGCTGACACACTTAAAATGTGTATTCATTCTAATTGGCTGGGTGCCCCTCTCCATTACTATGGTTTTTATGCAAAGAAGACAGCTTCCTGGTTCTCAGAAGCTAATGTTTCCTCTCTGTCAATGACCCCGTTTAGCTCATGATGGGAATTTTGTCCCCTTCCGTGTCAGTTTTCAAAATTCTCCTCCTCTTTACCTCCCCCTACCCATACAAATTAGAAAGAGTAAGGAGACGAGTCCCCTTAGGCTAGGCAAGTACCAGGAATCATCAGTCGGAGTCTTTCACTTCTCTACTCTCTTGGGTATCACTTCCATGTACAGAGGTCCCATTGACAGCTCTGGTCCATAATAGAGCCAAATTCAACTATGGAAAAGATGAGTTAGGCTCTCTCCTGTGACTAGGGGAAGTTGACTTTGACAAGCTACTTCTGTTAGACTCTAATTCCATAACTGCTTTGGAATAAAGAGGCAGAAATAAAAGAGCCTGGTGTTTAAATCCTTGTGTGTTTGCTGGAGTTCTCTAGTTTTGGAGAGAAACCACTGCTCCCGCTGCCACCCACTGTAAGTGAGCTCAACAAGCACCTCCTGGTTTGTAAGGGAAGCCAGGAATTTATATGCGAACCATTTAGATGGAAATAAATGGACCATAGAACTCTTGGATGCTATTTTTAAATGCACACACATTCAGTCTGTTATGGTAGTAACTGTGTCATAAACATATGTAGCTAAAAGAAGGGCTGGTCTCGAAAAGTCTCCATGGTTTCATTTTGTTTTATTTTCATTCTAGAATTGTAGGGAAGGGGCATAATTTAAGAAAGTTCAATCAGGCTTTTATCACCCAAACCCTTTCCACTTTCTCAGCATCACTGATTTCCAAAGGGACTTATGTTTTCATTCACTTATTCAACAAATATGTGAGTACCTTCTATGCACAAGTCTCTGTGCTTAGTGTTATATAATTCAAGGGGCCAAGGTCTCCCAGTGCATCCTGGGTTATCTCCAGTCATCCTGATAAATATCTGGTCATTGGATTCAGATGGCTCTGAAGGAAAAGTGAGGGTGGTGACCTGCACAGCCCTCACTCACTCAAAACAAAGTCAAGTACAAGTCATGCCATTATTTTTCTGATGGCATGGTCTTCTTTGGCAACGAAGGACAAACACAACAATAACAACAATTTAATTCTAATATCCAACAGCAAAAAATATCTTTCAATTCAAGGTGACCTTAGGTTCCTTCAAGGATAATATGTCAGGCTTGGCTACTCTCAGTGATATAATGATTCAAGGTAATTCCAAAGGACTCATGATGAAAAATGCTAACTACTTCCAAAGGAAGAACTGATAGGAGTATGAATGCAGATTGAAGTCTCATTTTCCTTATTTTTTCCATTTTTTTCCTTTTGGCCTGTTTCTTCTTTCACAACATGACTAATATAGAAATATATTTTACATGATTGCACATATATAACCTTTATCAAATTGTTTACCATTTTAGGGAGAGAGAAGGTGAGGGAAGGAGGGAGAAAATTTGGAACTCAATTTTTTTAATGAATTTAAAACTTTGCCTTCACATGTAATTGTAAAAAATAAAATGGTAATAAAAAAAGAATAAGATGTCAAGTCTTCAAGATAGGAATGGGAAAAGATGACTAAGTGGACGATAAATGTGAAACCAATCACCAAGGCTGGTCTATTTAGAATACTAGCATTTTTTCTCTCTTTTCAGGCAATGAAGATAGGCATTTGAAAGGCAAAGATATTTTCCAAGGGCCCCCCACCCCACCCCCAGTCTAGACTACAGAGTCTTTTTTTTTCCTGAGGTACTAATTTGTACCTGGTTCTAAGGTGGGACCTTGTGGAAACTGTGTGAATGCTCTAACTTAACACTAAATAGGAGACAGTTGTTTAAGACACTAAAGTAAATATAGTCTTTATGTCAGAGTTCTAATATGACACAGAGCCCAAGCATACCTCAGGGGATGGGAGAAAGGAATCTTCCTCATCTCTGGTTCGTTGCTCTTACTCAAATACCCTGGGAACTTCAGCAGTGGGTGTGTCACCAACTTCCTGGTAAACTCATGGTTCATAAGCCACAAAGAATGAAAAGATTTATTTAACGATCAATTAAAACAGAGCCCATCATTAGAGTTTATGGAATAATAACAACACCAATAAAAATCCCCTCCAGAGCCTCCCTTGGGAAGGGGAGGAAGGCTCACAGTAACTGCTGCCTTCAAAATGGCGCTCATTGGGTCTACTAACCACATTCCTGCTCCATAGTATAGTTCATTGATAAACCTGCATGTTTCCACAGCTAATGCTAGTGGTATTTCTTCCCTTTTCCAGGAAAGTAGTTCTTTATTGGGCAGCTAGATGGCTTAGTGGATAGAGCATTGGGCCTAGAATCAGGAATATGTAAGTTCAAATTCAGCCTCAGTCACTTACTAGCTATGGGACCTTGGTTAAGTCACTTAGCTTCAACTTAGCTTAATTCATTGGAGAAGGAAATGGCAAACCACTCCAGATGTCTTTGCCCAAAATAAGCAAAATCCATGGACAGTATGGGCTATGGTATTGTGAAGTTATATTTGGAATCCCTAAATGCTAAGAGTTTGAGGACTGACTGGTATCCTGAGACCGGTAGTTTTGCAGGAAGGTTTGTCCCTCTGAACTACAAATCCCAGAATGCTTGTTATTTTGCAAGAGACATTAAACCACATAAAGAGTACAAGTAAAAAGTAAAAATAACAACAAAGGCAACTGGAGACATGCACACTGAGGTGAAAAGTCAGGACAGCTAGAGGCATAGCGGATAGAACTCTGGGCTTAGAATCCAGAAGACTTGAGTTCAGCTCCAACTTCTGATGTGTCCTAACCCTGAGCAAATCACTTACACTCTGCCTGCCTCAGTGTCTTCATCTATAAAATGCAGATAATAATATATCTACCTCCCAAGGTTGTTGTGAGAAGCCAATGAAATAATAATCACGAAGTCCTTAACACAGTGTCTGGCCCAAAGTAAGCGTTATGTAAATGTTAACTGCTATTACCAATTATATTTATATTAAATGTATGTATGTGTGTGTAAGGAATAGTGATAGTGTTGGATTGTCTCTGCTAAATTTTTGTGGGAGAAGATAATATTCATTGATCTTGTAGAAGTCTATATTCACAGAATTTAAAGTATATTTCTAAAAGTTACTCTCAGACATGATATAATTTTAACACTTTTCTTCAGGTATACATACCAGTCATTTTTATATAAGGTTAGCTGCATTTGAACCTGTTTTTTAATCTGTTAAAAATGAATGTAGAAATGAGTATGAGACAACATATAAGAAGAGATAGCAAATGTAGGAGTCAGTTGGACTTGGGATCACTCTCTTTTTGTTGGAAGAGGGAGCTTCTTCATGGGGAGTTAGGAAGGAAGGAAGGAAGGGAGGAAGGAAGGAAGGGAGGAAGGAAGGGAAGGAGAAAGGAAGGGAGCAAGGAAGGAAGGAAAGAAGGAAGGAAAGGAGGGAGGGAGGGAGGGAGGGAGGAAGGGAAGAAGGGAGGAAAGAAAAACATATCTGGACAGCAACAACTCTATCGTGGACTTCAGAGAGGAAATTGCTTCAGATATCTTAGTATTACCTTCAGATATCCCATTGAAATTTTCCTTTTATAATGTAACCTCTGGTCTCACAGAAAGGGTTTTCCAGGGATGATGAACACAGCCCCTCAAAGCAGTTATACATTCTTAATATTAGATTGGGTCATGATGACTCCACAATCTGATGTCTTTTCTTTCCTAGTATGTAAATAGTATCTTTCCTGACTGTGTAAATATCTCCCACAGATCTAAGGCTCAGGTGAACTCCCTAAACCAACCATCCTTTTTTGGACCCTGGGGCTAAATGTGCTTTTTCCAGTTACCTAAAGCTGCCTCTCTTCACCTATATGGTAAAAGGAGAGAACTGGAGGAACCAAATAATTCTCCTGCATTGTAAATTACTGAATACCACATTTCTTGTGTGTATCCTGGTTTGTCAGGGTATGAGGGGCAGTGAGTATTGTAGTAGGGAAAGAGGCAAGATGTCAGGAGATTTTTGCCTGGCTCTATGTATTACTCCTCTGCTCATTTTACAGACAAAGAATCTAAGGCAAACAGGGTTAAGTGACTTGTCCAAGGTCACACAGCTAGTGTGAAACCAGATTTGAAATCAGGAAGATGAGTATTCCTGACTTTAGGCCTGGTATCTATCCCCTGGGCTACCTCCCTTTCCAAGAATATAGTTAATATGCAAATATGTTCAGCATGACTTCATAAGTATACTTGATATTATAGTTCTTGCCTTCTCAATGGGTGGGGGAGAGAGTGGAGGGAGGGAAAGAATTTGAAACTGAAAATAAAAATAAAATTTTTAAAAAAGTAATTCCTCTTTCAGGATCAGGAGATGTTGTTTTACTTTTGACTATTTCCCAATTTGGTATCATCCTCTCTCTTAACACAACTCCCACCCTCAAATTTCTGTTTGTTTTCCTGTTGAGTTTGTGGTATTTCTACAGTGTGTGTGTATGTGTGTGTGTGTGTGTGTGTGTGTGTGTGTGTGTGTGTGTGTGTGTGTGTGTGTGTGTAATGCCAATGTGACACCCACAGCAGCCGCTATGGATATGCATGTGTATCCAGGGTAAATTCGCAAAATATAAACTTTTTTTCTCAAAGATGAAACCAAGACATTTATCCAAACACCAAAAAATTAAATCTATCATAGTAACAAAGAAATCTATACACATTATCAATGTAGGAAGCAGGTTATCCCCAAGCCTTCCCCCCACCAGGCTTTCCCACAAACAAGCTCCCTTAGGCAAAATCACTCCTTCTCTCACTCAAATTAGCTGCTCCACACTGCTTTGCCTGCTCTCTCTCCTGGCTTTACCTCACTCTCTTTCATCTCCACTCTTCCTGCTCCATCCATTGGGCAAGTTCCTCCCCCCATAGGCTCTACCTGACTCAAAGTGTGGGCTGGGCCAGAGCTCAAAGCAAATCATGTGGGCCTGTTAAGGGACAAGGAAGATCTTCAAATTCCCTTACCATTACAGTGTGTATGTGTGTGTGTGTGTGTGTGTGTGTGTGTGTGTGTGTGTGTGTGTGTGTGTGTGTTGTGTGTTCAATTTTCCTTTGTCCATTTTAGATAAAAGGGAAATTCATCTGATACCTACTCCCTTTACCTCTTCCACCACGTTTATATACCACTCATTGTCATTCCTTTTGGGAATCCTTTGGATTTCTCTTTATGTCCCTAGGAGCCTCATCATCTGGCAAGATTTAATCAGCCTTGGTACTGACCCCTCATCAGTACCTTTTGACCCCCCGATTGAAGGGCACAGCCAGGATCTCCAAACCTTTAAGAAGGAGGCCCAAGTCAGCCATGCCTCATTTTCCACCAGCTTCACTCCTTTGTGTCACCAGCACTTAGTACTTGTATCACCAGCACTTAGCACATTGCTGGGCACATAGTAGGCACTTAATAAATGTTAACTGACTGACTGGATGACCGACTCTTCACCCATCTTAATTATGAGAAATAACAAGCTTTACCCCCTTCTTTCTATACCAATGTACTCCATTTTATTCTCCCTTCTCTTTCTCCTCTTAAAACCTTCAGAACAGAGCCAATCCACTCCCAGGTCCTCTGTTTTTCTTAATGAACGCTGTCAATACCCTTTGGAAGAGATGCTTATTTCTCTTCCCATACAAATGTAGCACTTACTCAAAATATGGTCCCTTCCAATTGCTCAAATAACTTTACCTTTCTAGATTTTTCTTGACTTTTGGGTGCTACAGTAGACAGAGTTCTGGACCTGGTAACAGGAAGACCTGGGCTCACATCAAGTCTCAGACACTTACTTCCAGACCCTGGGCAGGTGAATTCACTTCTGTCTCTGTTTCCTCATCTGTAAAATGGGGACAACAGCACCCATCTCCCAGGATTGTGGTGAGGGTAAAATGAAGTGTTTGTAAAGTGCTTCACAAACCTTAAAGTGTTATATAAATGCTAGCTATAGAGTGCCAGGCTTGGAGTCAGAAAGACTCATCTTCCCAAATTCAAATTTGTTAGCAGGTACTTACTGGCTGTGTGACCCTGGACAAGTCACTGAACCCTATTTGCCTCAGTCTTTTCAACTGCGAAATAAGCTAAAAAAAGAAATGGCAAACCACTCCACTATCTCTGCCAATAAAATCCCAAATGGGGTCATGAAGAGTCGGACACAACGGAAACGACTGAATAACACTACTCCTGTTCAACTTTAGCCTTTTGATCTTCAATTTCATCACTGTGGGTCTTTCCACTAATACATATTGCATTAGCTCTTCACATAGAGGATCTGAGTCCAAATTCTTCCTCTGACACTACCTAAGCAGCCCTGAGCAAATTACTTAACCTCTGGGGATCTAAGTTTCATCACGTATCAAATGAATAGATTTGACTAGATCAGGGCTGGGAAACCTGTGACCTCAGGGCCACGTGTGGCCTTCTAGGTCCTTGGGTGTGGTCTTTGGACTGAGTCCAAGTTTTACAGAACAAATCCTTTTATTAAGGGGATTTGCTCTGTGAAAATTGGATTCAATCAAAGGACTACACTTGAGGACCCATATACAGTCTTGAGGCAGTAGGTTCCCCACCCCTGAACTAGCTGGTCTCTCAGAGTCCAGCTCTAGATCTATTATTTATCTTTGCTTAGTAGGCAGTTTTTCATAAGCGACTGTAGCCAAAAAAATATTTCATCCCCTGGTGGCAACTTTCAGCTGCTAAGCCTCCTGGCTTCTCTCTTGGCTGGGTCCTTAGGCAACAGACACCCAGTCTGTTGCTGGGCCCAAATTCAAAGCTTTTACAACTTGATAGGTCCCGTCAGGGCTAATGGATGCTTCATGGACATAGCCCAGGCTCATTTTTACTCTGCACCATGGTCCTGGTATAGAATTTAAAAGGAGATATTATATTTATTGGGCTGGACTTAACTTGGCTACCGGCTGGATCCGTGATCTCCTAGCTCATCTCATGTGACGCTTCTCTGGCAATGTCTTCACATAAATCCTCCTCCACAGGCCACCCCTCCATTCAGTTATCTGACTTGCCCAGCTCCTTTTCAGACCATGTGTTTCTGAAAATATCACTTAACATCTATCTCCTCCAAGGTTCTTTATTGGTAATATGCTATAGTGCTTCATGCCTATCCTGCATCTCTCCTGTGGCCTTTGAGTGAACTGTAATGTTCATTTTTTCAGGACTGTGGTATTACCCACTTCAAAGCCCTGCAACACTAGGAGATGAATATTGATGCTAAAAAGCTAGACTTTTGTTTCAGACAGAAGCCTGGGAGTCATTAAAAGCTCTGCATCATATTCCCAATGCAATCCAGTCCAATTAACCCTGAACAATTAGTGTCATTAGCATATATAAAATCGTTTAACATACATTTCAATCCAATACAAACCAAATCATGACTTTGGATTGTAATTTGTGTTAAATGACTTTATATATGTGAATGACTCTAATTACTAACGTTTACTTGGAAATGGGTTAAAAAGAGAGGCCAAGAGACAAATGGCTTAGGGTCCCAGTTCCCATAGAGGATTGAAAGTAGGACCCATGTTTTCCAGTGGGAAGCCCAGAATAGTTAGGGAAGAATGAAAGGGCTAGTTGGAAAGCTGAGATCTATAGAGAAATTGTATTAATGGGACTTTCCAAATATTTCTAAGACAATCAATCTATTTACATATATTTATTAAGTGCCTCCTATGTGCTAGATGGGGGACAGCTGGGTGGCTTAGTGAACAGAGAGCTGGGCCTGAAGTCAGGAAGATTCAATTTTCTAAGTTCAAATCTGACATCAGATACTTCCCAGCTGTGAGACCCTGGGCAAGTCACTTGACCTTGTTTGCCTGAGTTTCCTCATCTATAAGATGAGCTGGAGAAGGAAATGGCAAACAACTCAAGTATCTTTTGCCCAAATGGGATCATGAAGAGTCAGACACAATTGAAAAATGACTAAACAAAACAAAAAAAAATGTGCTAGAAATTGTGCTAGGCTCTGAGGATACAAGTACAAAGAGTGAAAAAAATCCCTAATGGCAATTATCTTTCATTCTAAGGGGGCATACAAAACATAAATAGAAACTGAATATATAAAAATGCATCCAAATTATTTAAATCAAAAGTAACTTGGTAGGGAGGGCACTAACAACTGGAGGAATTGGTCAGTCAACAACTGTTACTATGTGCCTCTCATTGTGCTATATAGAAAAGACTTCATGCAGAAAATTATTCCTGAGCTTTACTTTAAAGAAGGAAGGAGATTCTATGAGGTGGTGGAAAGGTAAGGGATGTGGGGGAAGAATATTTCAGGAAGAATGGACATGGACATTGGAGATGGAGTGTTTTCAATAAGGAACAGGGAGAAGAATAGTTTGGTTGAATCACAGAGTGCTGGGGAGGGAAATAGAGTCCGATGACTCTGGAAAGATTGGTTGGGGTCAGATTGCTTAGGGCTTTAAAACCTAAATAGAAGGGTTTCTGTTTTATCATAGAGGTCATAGAAAACCAGTGGAGTTGGTTGAGAAGGGAAAGCACGTGATCAGATGTGCTTAAGGAAAATTATTTGGTAGCAGTATGCTGGATGACTACAGTGGCAAGAGACTTGAGTCAGGAAGATCAAATTGCTGGCTGTTGCAAGGATCAAGGCAAGGTAATGGGGGTCTGAACAAAGATGGGAGGTGTGTGAGTAGAGAGAAGGAGCTGGTTTAAGAGAGGTTGTGGAATACATTGTTGCTTGTCCATTTCTGAAGAGGACCAATGACATCATGGGTGATTTCTAGACTTTCAGGTGAATTGGATTTAAGTGAGGCAAAGCTGCACAGTCATCAGATTCTCTCTTGCAGAGTCAACAAAGTCCAGTGGCAAGATAAAAGTCAAGATGACTGTCAATGGTCTAGCATGCAGTGGATGACCTTGGTGTCTTTGATGTCTGACCAAGCTCTAAGTGCTCCACAGGGCCTGATTTAACCACCTTCATGACTTTTGAAACAAATTGTTCTCATCTGCTCATTCTGCAGGGGGATGTCTTCTCAACCTGGTTTAACATGTGGGGTATTCAGGGAAGACTAGCACCTCTGCTATAAGGGCTTGCTGAACCCTTTTCAAGGCTGCTCATCCACCTTTGGTGTCCACCTTTCACCTACTTCTCACCTATGGCTCCAAGAAGCTATAGCATGGACGACCACACCCTGGTAAACCATGTCAGCAGAGAGGCCTTTTGACTGAATCCAAGTTTTACAGAACAAATACTTTTATTAAGGGGATTTGTTCTGTGAAGTTTGGATTCAATCAAAGGGCCACACTTGAGGACTTAGAGACACATGTGGCCTTGAGGTTGCAGGTTCCGCTTGGGCTAGGTTCAGAAAGTTGGTCAGACCAACAGAGAGGTAGCTAAGCAAGATATTTCTCCTAAATTGGACTCAATCTACTCCATGTGCTAGGTGCCCCTCTCCATTAGAATTGTGTGTAAGCAAAGAAACTAGGTTTATGATTCTTTTATTTGTCAATAAAATTGTTCCAATGCAGCCTACCTGTGTATAATGTGTCCCCTTTTAAATCTTCCCCAATGTAAAATAGATTTCTAAATACTCAGTCAAGAGTATTGGTCTGAAAACGCATTGATGCTGAAGGCCTCCTGTAGGCAGGAACATTGTTGCCGAGTTATGGTATTTGGAAATCATTACTGAGGGAACTACAGCTATTAATGGAAAATTCAGAGGGCCTCAAGGTTTCTGGGTACCATATAAAGTGATGGAAAATAAAAGGCGCTTTTTTAAAAAAATCAAAAATCACATATTACAGCCAAAAAGTCTTGAGGCTTCTATTCTCTCAACTGTGCTACTTTTTTCCTAATTGTATGACTTTGGGCAAGTCATTTAACCTCTAGATCTCAAATGGATCTGTGATCTCATGGATTTTAGAAGTTCCCTCAAAGGATGTGGATTGCAGGCCACCCACCCTTGTCCATTTGTCACAACTGCTATCCATGTCCTCCTCTAAGTTCACTGTAGGAGATCCACCCAACCTCTGGAGGGAAGAGGAGCAGTTCTTCCATTCCTCTAGACATTAAGAGGTTACTATTGGAGCACTCTGACTGTCCACTTGTCATTCTTCATTTTTGCAATACAACCACCCCATCTTCTCTTCCAGTCACATTGCTTTACTGAGTTCTTCACTGGTTATACAGTGCAACCTGCTTTGCATGAAGTGTGCATCCTTCCATTACCCTCTATATAATATTCTTTTTAATTTTTGGAGATTGTTGTATCCCATGAGTCACTGCCATATAGTAACACTGGTAAAATGTTGTTATTCAAAAGATTGCACTTTGCTTTCATCAAAGCTGCGGTCAGTAAAGGTGCAATTCAGCTAACAATCTTTTTCCTATTAAACTCTGGGGTCAAACAGTTAGTTGTCCATCTGTAATGACTAATCCAGATATATTGAGGGACTAGGTGCTGTAGGTTTTTTTCCCAAACAAATATTGAAATCTGGGCAATCCATTCTGTCTCTGATGTATGGATAGTCAGGCTAAGCTCCTTTAAGTAATTACAAATATCTTCCAAGAGACTCTGCAGTGTTCTGGAGCTTACTGAAATTAGCGCAACAACGTCATCCACAGACGGGTATATCTGGAGGAACTCAGCATCCACAGGGAATCCCACTTAGACCTGACTTCTATACTAGATCTTTTTTTCCCCATCATACTGGTGAACACCCTTGACAAGTTTATATTTCCATTTTATAATGTTTATAATCAGAGGTAATGTTTATGATTAAAGAGTCACCGAACAGGATTTTTTCTGTTATTATATCTTCTAAAGAACTTTGAATTTGTATGTTTTAGCCAGAGTAGATTGTAGGAGACCCAAGGAAGGAGAGAGGCTGGGGGAGAAAATAGGAAGCTCTGATTATGCCCATTATATCTGCAGAACAGGAATGATAACACTTTCATCACAGGGTTTTGCACATTTTAAAATGTGACCTAGTAGCTATTTTTATCATATTTGTAACCCTTGAAAAACATGGCACAGAGTAGATACTCAATAATGCATGTTGAAAGGATGAATAAAGAGGACTCATGGGCTAAACTGAATCTTTAATTTTGCATTTAAGAACGTATCAGTTTATTTGAGTGGTTAAAGCCTGCATGCTTGTTTGTTCTCAATAAAGAGAAATGGATTTAGCTGCTTTTCTCACACCCAGATATATTCTCTTGAGTGATTTGGATGGGTGGATGGGAGGCATTTTGCTGTAAAAAGAGTCTGTAAGGTGGAGTTTTGTTCTGCCAAATCAAGCATTTTTTTCCCATTCAGGCACAATGTGATTATATATTAGCTACATCTTTCAGTTAATTGTGAGATCATAAAGATGTGGCCTGCTGTTGAATGTCTCTTGTGAAAGCCTGCTTATTCCCTCATAATGGCTCTATAAAGGATGTTCTCAATCCATGTATAGAGGATTCTTATAAAGACTCTGCAAAGAGAAGAGAGAATGAGAGGGAAGGCATCCAGTTCAGTATTTACTGAAGGGTTTTTTTAGCCACTTTTTTTTGTGAGTATTAATGAGGTCTGAGATTTTTTCCATATCTTTTTGTATCTTCACCTCCTTAAAATACATTGTGTATCAGTACCTCAATTCTTCCACAACGATGTCACCTCCAGCACACATGGGGGGGGGGGCCACAGGAATGGGGGGAGGAGAGAGAGAGAAAGAGAGAGAGAGAGAGAGAAATCTGGTTGCTTTCTCCATCTTGTTCTTTTTACTGTTTTTTTCTACATCCTTTATAATCACATAGCCTTCTATGTGCTAGGTACCGTGGTGGAATGCAAAAATGAATAAAGCAGCTTAATTAGCCCCTGCCCTCAAGGAGCTCATAATCCAACAGAAGAGGTAAGGAGGTTGACTACAATACACACAGTATGTGATAAATGCCATAGGAATGGTGCAAACAACATAAAACAAGAATTCGAAGGAGAGAAACATTACTGTTAGCTAGAGGAACCAGGAAGGCTTAAAAAAAAAAGGTGGCATCTGTTCTGGACTTGTGAAGGATGAGTTAACATTTCATATGCATAAGACAATTTCATTAAGAAAGGATTTTTGTATTTTAGCAGTACTAGTCTTAATCCTTGCTTGACTGATTTTATATGGAAGGGCTTTGGCAGGACCTGAGCCCTGGAAATTTAAAAGTTACTTGGTCTAGTTCTGGCTTTTCATGACTATCCTAGGGCTCATGTGCTGACCTGGATTGTGGATTTTGCGTCTAAAAATGTACTTGTTTATCCGGGTAGATAAAATATGCATGCTCCTTTGTTCTCAATGAAGAGGAATAGATTTGGCTACATCTCTAATGCTCCAGTGTATCATCCTTTTCGCCCAGGAGCAGGCAGGTGGACCAGTTACCTGGTGACTCTTCGTGTTGATAACTGAGAGTATGGGGAAAGGTGAAACTGGAATGCAAGAGCCAAATTTTGAAGTACTCTCAATCTCAAACCACGAGGGAAATTTAAAATCAAAATTTTTAACAAGAGAGGAAAAGGGATTATATCCTGAGGGTAAAGTAATAGAAAAAAAACCTCTTATTTTTGTTGTTATTTTATGGAATTGACTTCCTAGTTCTCTACTCAGCACATAATCAAAAATCCTCTTTATTCATCCATTCAGAATGTATCACTGAGAAGTTGCTGTTGTTTGTAAACCTTAAAGTTTACAAAGCACTTTATATACAGTATCTCCTTTCAATCTATAAGGTAGATAATATTATCTTCCCTGTTTTACTGATATAATGGGTGCAATCAGGGCTGCCTCTTTTGCCCCATACCCTTCCGCTGCTTTGGCTAGAGCACGGGACTGTTGAAGCTGAGCTACACTCCCCTGGGTAACTTCTGCTCTGGGTCACAAGAGCTGACTTAGCACTCAGGGATTTGGTGCTTTCTCTCTGATGGCAGAAGGAGGGACTGCAAAGAGGACTGGTCACTGACGTAGTGCTGTTCACTTGGTTAAATTTAAAGCGAGATATAGTTTCTTTTTTACTCTCTCCTTCCTCTCCTCAGAATGTATGGCAGAGAACCACTGAACCATTCCTCTCTGTCTCTCTGTCTTTCTCTGTGTGTTTATCTCTGTCTCTGTTTTTCTCTCTGTGTCTCTGTTTGTCTCTTTCAAACTTGTAGGCAATAATTAGGACTGCTGTCCACATGTGCTGACTGGATGAGCCTGAGCCTGGGTCTCAGGATCCTGGCTATCTGTTTTGTTTTTCTCACCCTGAGCATAGATGACCAAATAGTGATCCTGAGATGGACATTTCTAGTCTCAGAGGCAACCTCCTGAGTCCAAAAGGCTCCTACATCTGCCATTTGGAACTACCCACAGTAAGGGAGGTACTCCCTGCAGCTACTATAGTGCTCTTCTGAGAAGAAAACCACTGACAGGAAGATGAACCCAAGCTCTAGTCTGCCTTGCTTGAAGACATGGACTCCAAGGGCGTTGTTTGGACTGTGCAGAGGTGAAGGTGAATTGTCTATTCAACAGTCTCACTGAGTGTCTCATGTTTTAGTGTTTTAAGTATAACCTTCTGGAAGAGGTTAATTGGAGTTTTAGGTTGTTGTTTCATGTTTTGGGTCCATGTCAGTATATGCATATAACTCTTTAGTTTCCTAAGCCTTTCTTTTATATGGTGGAAATAAAAAGCTGTCCTATACCTGATCTACATTGTACATTGAGTGCCTTTCTAGTCCATATTGGGGTACAGGGAAAGGAATGAAAAAAAATTACTTATTCCCAGTCCCTAAACATAGACTTTACCTACGCTACAAGTGGTTTTCCCAGAGGCTCCAAGATAAAGGCATAATGAGCCAGACACTATAAGAAAAAGAGCCTGACTCTTCTCTTTGAAAAGTTTGAATCCAGTTTACATGTGAGCGTAGAGTTGGGGGAGCACAATCAATGCTCCATACCAGTTGGATTTGTGGTTTCACAGATGAGGAAACAGGCTTCCTTATTCTGTGCCTACCTAGGAGTCGCAGAGATGCTAAGTGTTTAAGGCAAGATTTAAAACGAGGTCTTCTTGATTGCAAATCTAGCGCTGTATACTCTATGATAGGCTGCCTCTCAGATGAAACTATCCCTTCTGTCCTCCCACAGTCACGTACCCAGTAAGGTACACTGCTAGGAAATAGGGGAATAGAATAAAATTGAAGATTATATTGTCTAGTCTTCATATTCTCTCATTATTTTAAAGGTTAAATCTTGATAGGAACAATACCTAGCAAAGAAAATAAGGTGATAATTTTTAAAACTTTAAGTGAACTAATTTATACATATCATTGGAGTCCATGAGTATGATCTCAATTTGAAATTTTATCAAGTTGGGCAGACAGGGACTATCTAATGTCTACAACTAGCCATGATGAGGGTTCCATTCCATTTGTGTTAAGGGCAAAACATTGAATCCACGAGTTCATTATAATCATTATAATCACTTTCACAGGTGACATTGTAAGTATATTAACAAAATTCCTTGGGTTTCTAGGGGAAAAGAGTATATAAGTCAGGAGTGGTGGGTACTGCCTAAAATCTCTGCAGCCAGATTTCTTGAGCTCAGGAGTTTGGAGCTGCAGTGGGCTAAGTCGATTAAGTGTCCTAACTAAGTTTGGCATGGTGAGTCCACTGAAATGGGCAGTCACCAGGTTGTCTAGAGAAGAGTGTAGCCTCCCAGGTCAGAAAAAAGCATCAGGTAAAAGTTTCCATGCCAATCAGTGTGGGATCAGGTTAAGTCAATTCTGTACTTCCAGACTCAGAAAGATAGGAAGATCAAGTCTTGAAAAAACAAATATAAAAATGAATCAGATGTAGAACTGGAAAAAACTAGAGATCATTGAAGTCAAAACTTTCATTTTATAGAGGAGGACACTGAGGCTTAGAGAGGGAAAATTACTTGCTTTAAGTCATAGAAGTTGTAAATGCTGAACTGGGGTTTGAAAGTGGATTTTTTGATACAAAGTCTAAAATTCTTTCCATTGCTTCTATATGAGAAAGAGTGAGTGTATGTGTGTACTGAAGAGAAAACATGGTGTCATGGGGAAACCACTGGATTTAGGGTTAGTAGAACAGGATTTGATTCCTGACTTTTCCACTTACTTACCCTATGTTATAAGATTGGTATTGGAAACTCCCAAGGAGGAAATACCTTTTCCTAATGCAGATAAGTACCTGTTGTACAATTTATAGTCTTAGAGAGCTGCCTGGGGTCACTGAGAAGTTTGTGACTTGCCCACAGTCAGACAGAATGCAGCACTCAAACCTAGGTCTTTCTGATTCAGCCCAGCTCTATCTGCTACATGGTGCTGCCTCTCAATTCCAGGCATCTAAGGTATACCTATAACATCTAGCTGGCATCACATTATTTCCCATACTTGCAGGTAAGGTGATGACAATATTTCATGGCTCTCCATAGTTTAGATTCCTCATGACTTAGAGAGTCACTGTCCAGGGCTAAAATTAATAGCTCTTCCAGAAATACATACCCTCAGAATGTGTAAATTATACTATGATAGCCATGATGGAAGCAGCAAATAAGTTCCCAAGAGAAGATTTGTTTATGCAATATATCCTTTCTCTGGTGATTAGACCTTTCCCATTCTCCTATGTCTCAAGATCATAGAATTATAGATTTAGAACTGGGTGGCACATCAGAGACCATCTAATCCAACCTCCTCATTTTACAGATGAGGAAACTGAGTCAGAAAGGGAAAGTGACTTGATCAACATTAAATAGGTGGTAAGTGGCAGGTACAGATTTTGAAAGAAGGTCCTTGATTCCAAATCCAGTACTAATTTCATTGATGAAGAAATGTTAGAAAGTAACACACATAAAGCTGATATGTGAATTGGTTTGTCTTGCTTCAGATTTAACTACTATGATTTTTTTTTGAGGTTATAAGAACCCAGGGACAGGATCTCAAATAAGTTCCTTATGTCAGATACCCAGAATCTCACTCAGCATTCTCTTTACCTGTCAGTAGTCACATCTCCCTTTGCATTCATGGAAGCATAATACTGTCCCTCCTTCAGTTTACATGTATATTCCCTTTTCCCGTAGAAATTAGGATTAGGAAACTAACTCTTTCGGTCTGGCATGTATGGGACACTAAGTGGAAAGGAAAGAGGAAACAAATGCTGGAAGTATATACCAAGACAGATCAGGCTTGACTGGACATAAACCAAGAAGATAAAGGCCAGTGGTCCAGGGACTCCACTACTATGCATACATCCTAAGGAGGCCCAAGACAGAAGAAACTAGCCCGTATTTTGAAATACACACACACACACACACACACACACATACACACACACACACACACACACACACACAAGCACTTTTTTTATAGTAGCAAAGAAGTATAAGAAAAGTGGTTGCCTATCAATTGGGGAATGGCTGAACAAATGGTAATTGATGAATAAAATTGTATTGGCTAGAAGAAATGAGGAATATGAAGAATTCAGAGGAACCTGGAAAGGTGTAAATGAACTAGTACAGACCAATGTAAGCAGATCCAGGAGAACAATTCACATGATGACCACAATAATGTAAACACTGGAAAACTTCAAAATTCTAATCTGCACAATGACCAGTTGTGATCAGAGCACCAGTTGTGAAGCATGTCTTCCACCTCTTGTCAGAGAAGTGGTAGAATATGGGAGCAAAGTAAGGTATTCATCACGGGTTCTTAATCTGGGGTCTGTGAACTTTAAAAAAAAATTCTGACAACTGCATTTCAATATAATTGATTTCCTTTGCAATCCTATGTATTTTATTTTATGTGTCTTAAAAAATTGTTCTGAGAAAGGGTCCTTTGGCTTCACCAGATTGCCTAAGAGGCCCATGACACAAAAAAGATTAAGAACCCTTGGCATGCATCATCAAACATTACCAATGTGTTGATTGGTTTAGTTTAACTGTGCCTCTTTGCTGATAGGGAGCATTTTATAGTGGAAGAGATATTAGAAAGTAACATCAATGTTTTTAAAAAGTAAAATAAAAAAGAAATTTTTAAGTAAAAATTTAAAAAGTAAAATAAAACATTTTGGTGGAGAGGTTATAAAATGGGACATCACATAGCTGCAAGAAAGAAGACTACTGGATTCAAGGATGGTACAACAAAGCCACTTTACCTAAGGTGCTCCAATAGTTTTCTCACTCTGAAGAATGGTTCAGAGAATGAATGGCGGAATGGATAATGAGGAGACAACATTCAGCAGGAGGAAGACTCTCCGTTGGTTGTTTAGAGTATTTGCCACCATTACATAGATGGGCCTCTGATTGATAGAGATGATCTGTAGTCACTGCCTGCCAACAGGCACCAGCTAAGCCAGCTTTGACAGGATAGTGGTATGGCATGGACCTAGAAAAAATACTCTGTATGTGCACCACAGAGAGAAGGGCTTTCTCTGAGAATCTTTTTTGGAATGCCAAAGGCTCAATAGGGTTAATGAGGAAAAACAGTCCTGTTACTTGACTTGTTTGAAGTCAAATTGGTGCCTTACTGGAACTCAGAATCCAGGAGTCCTCTTAACACAAACCCCAATAGTATATTAACTTTAGCAAACTTTTAAAAAAGAGCAAGACAACAGAACAGATGCACCACAGGCTTTTTTTTTTTTTACAAAATGAAAGTTATTTGTGAGTAGAGAGCTCTCTGAACCTCAGTTTCTCTAGCTGTTAAGATGTGAGAGGGTGAAATAGATAAACTTTATACTTTCAGTGGAAGCTTCCTGTGGGAGAGAGTACAGTGGGACATGGAAATCGCCAACACAGTATCCTATGCCGGTCTGTCACCCTGTACTCTTGATCCTAAGCCAGCAAACCTGTGCACAAGTAACTTAAGACAGGGCTTTAGAATTAGGCATCTCAGAAGTCTCTCTGGAGATCCTTGTCAAAAAGAAAGTTTCCTAGAGTTCTGTATGAAGAGACATCTTTGAGAAAGGGAATGACACAGAAGCATCCTGTTACAGCTTGGCTAAGGGCTAGACCAATAACAGGGAGAGGCCACAGTCATTTCCTATTCATCTCATCAGGCCTCAGAGCTTTTAAAGCTTCACTAATTGAAAGCTTAAGCCTCAAAGCCAACAACATTAACTACTTGGCTACTGGAGAAATATACAAAAAAGATTCCCGATTTGAATTCTCTCTGCATTAAATCATGATACATTAAAAGGCATCCAAAGGAGGCAGAGTTAGCCAAGAGTCTGACTAAGCCACACGTTCCCTTAAAACCCACACCCCACTCTCACTTACCTTACCTCATCGGTCCTCCAATGTTCGTTCTCTTTTCAAAAGAATTTTTTTTTGGATCCACCACAAAAAACTTGCTAGAACAAGTAGCTTCTCTAGGAAGGAAGGAGAAAGGTGAAAGAACAGAATTGTCTTTCTCCCATAGAATTATTGTACTTCAAGGTTTAATAACAAGAATCACTTCAGAGATGAAGTCCTGTTTGTCCCCCATGTTTCTACCCCATCTCTGAAATTATTTTCTATCTACTTTATAGACATATTTAGTTACTCATGTAACCTGCTTCAACTCTTAGCACCCCTTTCCCAACTCTCTACTCTCAATGACAAGTCAAGTCTCCAGAGTTTGCATATATCTCTCCTGCAGGGTGCTAGGGATACCCCTGAGAAATCAAGAGCAATTCTCTAGGGCCAGTGGCTTGAGCATCCACTGGTATGCTTCTCCCCAAAATTATCAGTTGAAAATCAATTTAGACGGTTAGTCTTAAGCAGCTTTTTAGAAAACGGTATTTACTCAGATGGTAGAATAAGAAGAGTTGGTGCAAAATATTTTTTCCAAAGATCTGGGAACACACAAGTATTTATAGAGTCCTGGGGAAAGTGGGCTCAAGATTAGAAAGCAAATATAGCAAAGGGTAATACAGCCCCTAGCTACTGAAAGCCCCTTTTTTTCATTCATGAGATCTTCAAAAAGGTCCCCTTCAACATAGTGAATCTGCATCTGTCTCTTCTTGATAGACAGTGCTGTCAGATGATCTGGGAATGTAGCAAGGGTACCAGTGGGAAAGTGGGAGTCCCAGCATGCTCTGGATTCTTTTAAGTTGAAAGGTCCTGCTCCAGGAAAGAAGGTGAGGGAGTGGGGTTGGGGGTAGAGAAGAAACACTTGGCTAAGACCAAAGCTAAGGCCTCTCCTCTCTCCAGTGGTTTCTCCTCAGGGATGTGATGGAAAGACATGCTTGTTTCAGTTTCTCCAGTGACTCCATTTCCCTAGCTTGATAATTTATGGATAACCCCTAGGGTATGCCAAGTTTCCTCAAACCTATGTGAATATGATTTTTATGTAACTTCAGTAAGACTTTCCTGAACTTATTCTAAAGTTTATGATTGACTGAGTAATTGCTTGAGCATCTTATCACTTACTTTAAGTGGGGTGGAGTAGAGTAAACCAATCAACTCCGCCCTCCCACATCCATTTTCACATAGTCTTTCCTCTGAAGAATGTAAATTTCCTAAGGTCTGGTACCATTTCAGGCGGTTATTGCTGTTTTTTAAAATTTTGTGTCCCCAGGACCCAATATAATGCCTGGCATATAGTAGGCAATAAATGCTTGTTGAACTTCTAATTTACAAAGTTTTATATATATATATATGTGTGTGTGTGTGTGTGTGTGTGCGTGTGTGTGTGTGTGTGTGTGTATTTTCAGAGATCATTATAGGACTCAGAGTTAGAAGAAACCTTAAAGACCATCTCATCTAGGGGTCTCTATATGTCATATATATGCTATGTGATAAAATATATAAAATGGATTTAATAAAATATGACATTTATTATATAATTTTAATATGTAATTAACATTTTTTGTTTCAAAAATGTAAAAACTATTCTTAGCTTATGGGTCACACAAAAATAGGCAACAGGTTGTATTTTGTCCTGTAGGTCATAGTTTACCAACCCCTGAACTAGTCCAAACCCCTCATTTCGCAGATAAGAAATTTGGCAATGTGATTAATTATAGTGATACCAAAAATTATTATATCTTTCTTACAAAAGTTCATTAAAAGCATGTCCCTTCTCAAAACAAACCAATTGGGATTGATTCTCTAACAATGTAATGAGGGGGGGGGGGTGCTGGCTAATGATGGTCTAGTATTTAAAACATGCCCAGATATTACCTGCCTGGCTTTTGTTCAAGTGATTATATGAAAATTATGGGAAGCTCTGTTTTAGACATGTTTTAGACATGCTGTGTGATAATTAAAAAGTCTTCTAATTGGTTATGTAGCTGGAAGAATCAATAACTCAGCAGGTGCTAAACCAGAACTCAATATGATCATCTCACAATCTCTGCTCTTTTCCTTGGCAGCTTTGAGTGAGGAGGATTGTTTTGATCTTCCAGGTACAGCAAAGGACAGCTGACCTCTGTCCCACTGGGACAAAACATGTCCATGAGCACATGAAATTTATGTTTATTTTGTGTTTGCTATTTTCTGATTTTAGGCAAATGAGTATTCTGAGATGGGAGGGCCCAGGTGACCTGGTTGAGTGTGAGAAATTCAGGGATTTCATCAAAGGTCCCATTGGTGACTGGAGTGGACAGCAGAGTCCATTGAAACTGTTATTTGTGACTGTCGGTGCAGTAGTGGTCAACAGGGGAAGTGCCTAAGATGAAGGGAAAATGGTCACCTGAATATAGTGGCAGCTTTAGGAATCATGAGCCCTTATAAGGAGAGAACCAATTACAGACTGGAAAAAGGCTCTGATCCTGGGGGTTCAGGAGAGAGCTATAACTAAGCGGAACTTACCAAGGACTCCTCAAAGGAAGAAAATGATGTCCAGGGCCATGAATAGGGAGGCACCACTTGGCCACACATGTTCTCATTATGTATACTGTCACTGTACTTTAAGTTTGAATTATTTATCCCATGCAGGGAATTAGTGTGCTTTTGGTTTAGGAGAAATGTTTTGTACTGACCATTGTTGCTATATCTACTCTGTATCTCTTTCTAAAAAGATAAGGGAAGCTCAGATGGTTGATTGGGGAATATATCTGTGGGGGTTCAGGAGCAACAGTGTTAGAAGCCACACCTCCTCAAGGTTACTCTTGCAACTCTTGGGGAGAAGTGATAATAATAACAGCCTTTAGGAACTGAAACTTTAGGAACCCCAATCTGGGGTTTAGCTCACTTATACTAAACATTAAGTGCTCTATGGTGTTTTGGGTTTTTTTTTTTAAGGTATTGCCTCTGACACATACTTGCTATGAGTTTTGGGGCAAATAAATTATCCTCTCAGTGCCCCAGGCAGTAATTTAAGACTATAAATTACAGAGCAGATGGTGATCTGCAATGTTAGAGGGAATTTCTTCATCAGGAGTTCCCTATACTCATAAAATTGTGGGATTAAATTCTCCAACCTACAGAGATTGAGGCAGAGCTCTGAGTCAATGACACTGTATTAAAGAGTCCATGGTGTCTCTAATGAAGTGGACCTCGGATCTTCCTCATGATTTGAGATGGTCCCCTCCTTTCAGGACTTTATTTTTATAAAGTTTGATACCAGATTTGATACTTGAACATTCTAAAGAGGTTGTACAAAATACAGAATCCTATTGGTTGATAGATCTTGCTTCATGAGCCAAAAAATGATGCATCAGTTAAAAATGGTATGTCAGCAGGGATGTCCCGGGTTGGGCAAAGCAGCAGTCATAAGATGGTCACCTGCTCTTGATGGACAAGAGAGAATGGTCTGGAGGTACAAAAATAAGCAATTGAGTCACCTCCTCCAAGCTGGGCTTGGTCACCATAACAAGGAAAAACAAGAGTGGAGAGCATCCTATGATTAAGCAAGTGAACTTACAATGTGCAGCTCACAGCTCTAGGGCCTATAACCTATAGTGGTCTATAACCACTGCCCCTATGAAATCACATGAAATTGATTAATACTTATTGAAACAGAGAAGGGGTCCAAATAAATTAATTCTCACAAAATAATAGGCTTGATCCAAGAATAAAAGACTATGTAATGCACGTAATTATTTTCAAGGTCCCTCAGTATCTTCACTGACTCATAATTAAAGCAAACTTCCATATATTTTCCTTTATAGTCAACCCTAATGGATTCTTTGGTGAATCGTTAACATTCCCTATTTACATGTTTTCATATATTATCATGTCTTATATTTTGGTCTCAGCTTCTTCCCTCAAGCTCTTATTAGCATGTTTTTCTGGCTCCCGTGTTTATTTTTGTCTGACTTTCCCTGGAAAATGTACTAAGGAGGTTTTGCTGTCATTTAAGAAATTCATCTTTTAATAAGGGCTCTTCTGGGATACCTCTGCTAGAATCCCATCTTGGAGGTTCACCCTATATTCAAAGGCCCTCTCTGTGGAGTCTCGGTTCTAGCATTGCTAAGCTGGAAAACCTTTGAGTGAAGACTCAAAGATACATTGTGGGCAACTAGGTGGCACAGCATATATAACACTGGGCTTGGAATCAAAAAGACTCATCTTCATGAGTTCAAATCCAGTCTCAGATACTTACTGAGTGACCCAGAGCAAGCCACATAACCCTGTTTGCCTCAGCAACTCATATGTAAAATGAGCTGGAGAAGGAAATGGTAAACCATTCCAGGACCACTGCCAAGAAAATTCCAATGGAGTCACAAGAGTTGGATATGATGGAACAACCACAAAGCTCAAAAACCTGAGTGAAAGCTCAGAGATACATTATCATCAAAGGGCTAGGCCAGTTAACTAGAAAGTCTCATCACTAGAAAGCTGACCACCACTTGATTTTTTTCCCCATTAGAGCAGCTGATGACATTGTCTAGGAGAGCTTGGGAAAAAATTGTGAGCTGAATTGGTAAAGTGTTTAGCCACTCTTCTAAAATCACAGTTCTTTCAAGTATTCAGCAAAGTCACATTAGCATAAAGTTAAGAGGTAGATTTATCAGCCTAGGAATCAATGATTCTTTCAAGTGGACCATGTCTGCTAAGTTGCCAGGTGTCACCATAAAAAGAAACTTAAGGAGCACAAATGTAGCAGCTGGGTCATCTTGTATATTCCAGTATATTTTATGCTATATATTTGTATGTATATACTTGTGTTTTCCATTAAAATATAAGCTGCTTGGGAGTTGGGATTGTTTCATCCCTTGTACTTTTATCCCCCTGCCTCATACAGTGCCTATACACATAAAGAAATGCTTATTGATTGATTGAGATCTTCATGGAATCTGAATATGTGGTACTCATAATTTGTTATATAAAATGGTAATTTTTTGTTTGTGTTTCTGAAGTGTTCAGAAGACATAGTTAAATTCACCTTAGCAATTGATTCCCAAACTGGTGCAATGGATAGAGAACTGGTCTTAAACCCAAGAAGACCTGGGTTTAATCAGTTAGCAAGCATTTTTTAAACACTTACTATGTAATAGGCATTGTGCTAAGTTCTAAAGACACAGAGAAAAAGCAGTGTTGGTTGCTGCTCACAAAGAGCTTACATTCTAATGGAGAAGATGTTACAGGGAGTCCCAAAAGTCTTAGTTTTGTCTTAAAAGTCAGTACAATTTTCCAAAAGTCTTAGTGCAATTTTAAGCTTTTTAATATAGTATAATATACTATAAACATAGTATAGTATAATATAATATAGCATAATGTAGTATAGTATAGTATAATATAGCATAGTATAGTATAATATAATATAGCATATGGTATAGTATAATATAGTATAGTACAATATAGCATAATATGGTATAGTATAGGATAGTACAATATAGTATAATATGGTATAGTATGGTATAATATAGTATAACATAACATAATATTGTAATATAGTACTGTCTACCCTGGTCCTCATTGCCTGAAGGCCAAGTATGTTATACTGCACCCCTTCCCCAGGGTTCTCTAGCATCCTTAAAGGGGTCCATCTAGACTCTCTGAAAATGATTCCAGCTTTTTTTATGGTATTCCCTCAAGGGTAAAGGGGTTCTATTCTAACAGTCCTCTTACAAAGTAATATTTACTTCAACAGGTATAATCACAAATTAGTCTCATAATGGAAAGTGCCATCCACCTCCAGAGAAATATGGAGTCTGAATGCAAATTGAAGCATACTATTTGCTTTCCTTTTTTGTTTTGTTTTTTCTTTCTCATGGTTCCTCCCATTTGTCTTCTATACAACATAACCAATATGAAAATATGTTTAATAAGAATGCATATGTAGAGCCTATATCAGATTGTACTCTGTCTTGGGGAGGGGAGAGGAAGGTGGAGAAAATGTAAAACTTATGGAAGTGAATGTTGAAAACTAAAAATAAATAAATTCATTTATATTAAAAAAGAAAGAAAGAAAAAGAAGAAGAGAGATTGTCACAATATGACCAGTTTTAAAGATGCAGCCAATCAAAGGAGGCCATCATGCTACATGGTAGGAAATGGCAGGATGCCTCCATGTTAAGAGATCTGAACATACCCAAGTCAAGCCCCCTTTCAATAATTTCAGAAGTATAATGCTACAACCATCATTTAAAAGCTTAATTGTTTACATGTCTTTTATGCTTATTTAGTTTTTTAGGAATTTTGAGTGTTTTTAATTTTAACAAGATGGGGGACCCTGGCATTTTCTATTGCATTTTCAAGTTTTTGATAATACTTTGTCAGTAGAAGTTGTTCTCTTGCTTGGCCATCTCCATTACCTGATATATCTCCATTAGACGTTTTCTTGTGGGTCCACATCAAAAATGTTATGTATACATTAAAACCTAGTTTTTGAATGATCTTAAGGCTAGGATTACAAATGCAATCTTTCCAGTCTCTGAGCAGCAGCCAATAAAAGTTTTCATGTTCAAATATGGCAACATGAGATGGTGGTTATGTTGAATGTTATTATGTTATATTGAACATGTCAGTATTTTAGAATTATAAATAATCTCTCAAATGTTTGATTTTTTTTAAAAATTAAGCTTACAACATTTAAAATAAGGTCATTAAAACTTAAAACTACACTAAGATATCTGGTACAACTTATATATAAACAGCTAAACATAAGATAAATACAGTTTAGACACAAGATAAACTTAGAAGAATAAATTAGTTTTCCCTGAAATCTAGGTTAATTTTTTTTTAAACATTCCAAACATCCCCAGTTCAGCAGTTTCTTTCCTGAGGGGAAATAGAGAACAGTCAAGACTGTGATACCTGTAATATTTCTCTTTTACTCTCACGTGAACTACTTTTATGGAATGATGTTCAATATGGTTTGCCCAAATAGGTAAAGTTGTCAATGTTCATTTGCTGTCTGTGTCCAATCTAGCAAGAAGAAATCTGTCATTCTACTAATATTATTTTAAAGAAACAGAAGTGGCCAGGAATTAATTTTGCTGAAGTTAGAAATTCTTCCTTGCTTATGTAGACATGCAAACATGATATCAGTTAAGAATAATAATTTTCTTTAAAAATAAAACAGTCTAGGCACTGTAAAGAGCATCTCCAATCAGGGGGAAAAAAATCTGAACATCTGAAAAAACATTACAGAGGATATAACAAAGAAACCCATGAACTAAGAGCAGAGTTAAGCCCTGCTCTGTCCAGAAACACTGAGTGACCACAACCAGTCACACGATCTTCCTTTGCTTCAATTATTATGCCAGCTGCAAAAAGCAAACATCACCTTATTATATTACAGAGTAGTATCAAGGGATAAAAATGGAATAAATTTATATAGCATCAGTAACTATGATAATTTTATAGGTATTATTTACTGATATAGCATATTTATAGAAAATATATATTTATGGAAAATATTTATATTTATAGAAAATATTATATAAATATATATTTATATATATTTATATAAAATATAAATAAATGTATAAAATATAAACATATATTAGTTTTTAAAGTTCATATACAACTTGGCACCAACTGATCTTTCTAGACTCAGACATTATTCCCTTTCTCACATTCTTGATTGAGCCAAATTATCCTTCTCTGCTCCTCACATGTAACTCCTTGTTCCTTGTCTTTGCACTGGCAATCTCCCGTACCTGGAATGTTATTTGCTCTTAATCTATACAAAGTAGCTAAATGTAAGGTAGCTTGGGAGGGAGGACACTGGCAATTCAGGGATAAGGAAAGGCTTTTATGCAGATGCTAGTGCTTGAGCTGAATCTTAAAGGAAAAAAGGGATTCTATGACATTTTCCCAGCCAGTTACTTGACTTTTGAGTCCTTTGTCAAGAAGAGGATATACTCTGAGGACCTGCAAGTTCTCAGTTCCTCCAAGGTAGCATAATCAAAACAGAGGAGTTTACTTCTCTCCTGGCCTACACTCTGATTTGGGAGCTACCAAAGCTCTTCTGCCCAGGATCCGCAAGTAGAATTCCCTTTCCAGAGCCGCTACCAGCTCCACCACCCCAGCACTCTTCCTCATTCCAGGGCTGCCACTCAGGGCTGAGACCCAGATCAGCAGCTCAATTCCCCCAGGGACTTTAGGCCGAGGACTGCAAAAATGAACACTGCTGCTGCTGCTGCTACCACCACCTGGGGCCAGGGCTAGAGGAGGACCCTGCTCCCTTCTCACCCAGGTGAAAAAGCTTTCTCACTGACTTTTGAAGCTGTCTTTGGTGTTTGTGAGTTGAGGAATCTGAGAACTGCAACTGATAGGGGGAATTCCACCCAGGAGGCCTGCTCCTGTCCTGTTCCTGTCAATGCCAAGTGGCCAAGCTACGCTGGGCTCTGTGGGCTATGCTCCACTCCACGCTCCGTGCAATAGACCTTTCTTGTTGGCCTTCCAGGTTACCTTGGGCTGAAAATCTCTTTCACTCTGTCATTTTGTGACTTTTGCTGCTCTAGAATTTGTTCAGAGTTCTTTTTTACAGGTATTTTATGGACTGTGGGTAAGAGCTAGAGTAAGTGCATCTTTCTACTCTGTCATCTTGACTCTACCCCCTGCAAATGAACTTTAGTCAGGTTTGGAGCCCGTAGCAATCAGAAATCACAGAACCAATTTTGACTAGCTCAAGGGCAACCTTGAACAGCAGTTGCAGAGTCAAGACCTTGCTCAAAACTTTCTAAACATCCTGCTGCAGGGCTTATTGTGTTTACAGATGTCTTATCCATTAACATGCTGCTCCCCACCTGCCCAAAAGCTTCTAGAAATTATATTATCTCACACTTTTCCACTCCTCTTTGAGCAGTTAAGAGCTCTCTCTCTCTCTCTCTCTCACTCTCTTACTCACTCTCTCTCGCTCTCTCTCTCTTCCCTTGCAAGTTTGCCATTTGTAAGCTCTCCTCAGACAATAAACAGTCTGTAATTTGGGATTGTTGTGGTCTAGGGGTGATAGGAACCCTGAAATACAGGAGTACAGGGTCTGCCTTGAAAGAATTCACCCACTCACACATTCTTTCAGTCAGAGACAAGGTTTATTGTGTTTCCAAAAGAAAAGCGTGGTTTCTAAGAATCTTTCTACTTGATGAGAATGGGACTGATATTTTTATACAGAAAGAATATGGGAAGATCTAGATCTAGGAGTGGCAAGTAGCCTGAGGTGGTCTGGAGGTAATAGAGAAACGGGCCTAGATAGGATTTAGGAGTGTCAAGTAAGCTAATTAAGTAATCAAGATGGGTTGCGGTGGGCCAGATGACTTGGGCAGAGGCACCAGTGATCTGGGCTACTGAACTATGTGGGAGAATCCAGGGACTGCGTTGCTTACAAAGACATGGTGTTTTCTTTTTAGGGGTTCAGATTCCATCCCCATCAGGATCAGGCTCTTTCATTTAGGGTCCCTCTTTTTGGGTGTAGGGTCTTCCTTTAATAATACATATGTGGGTAAAACATTAACAGCAGAAGGGAACCTGTAAGACCTCTTGCAGAAGGTAGCATGTGAATCGAGTCTTTTAAGAGACAGGGATGAGAAGAGTGTGCATTTCAGGCTTGGGAACCGCCTCTTTTTACAGATAAAGAAACTGAGGCTCAGAGAGCTTACTGAGCAAGGGAAGTTAGGAGATTTTTATATATAGGTGACATTTTATTTCCTCTAACTAATAACCAACAGTGAAAAGAAGCTTTAGATTAGGGCAGGGGTTCTTAAGTTGGAGACTGGGTTTTAAAAAATAGGATAACTCTGAATATAATTGGTTTTCTTAGTAATATTATGTATTTTATTTTATACAGGCAAAAACATTATTTGAAGAAGGGGTCCATGGACTTCACCAAACACTAAAGGGGTCCATGACACAGAAAAGGTTTAGAGCCCCAGCAGAGTTAAGTATATAGATTAGGTAATTAAAAAAAAAAGCTCTAGTGACTTACAATGATTTCTATTAAAACTTAAGGTAAAAAAAAGTACTACTACAATTTACTATTTAACACCTTAAACAAGATACTCCTGTAATTCACAGGCATCTTTCTCCAACAGGTTATCTGATACTAGTGGGATCACAGAGAGAGCTGCTTTTATTTGCTAACGGCCTGCCACAGTCCCAGCTGGTTCTTTCGATCTGGGGGGCATGCATTCTTTAAAAACTGCTGAGAAACAAAGCCCATCCTGATATGATGGAAATAATCCCACCCACAGCACAAAGGGAGTGAGTTGAAGAGAGATGGCCAATCCTAATATCCAGAACCCAGAACTTTGGGATGAGGTGAGAAAAACAGGTAATTTCTAAGACTTGGTAAAAAATTGTTAATATCAATTGTAATATTACCTGCCACTCCCCCTTAATGATCCTAGTAATGTCAGAATTGTAGTAATATCCTTGCATTCTGTTTTATAAAATATTTTAGATTAGGTTGAGCTAAACCATATCCTAAGTCCTACCCTGGGACCTTTCCTTGGAAACAAAGTCAACAGAAGCCAGACAAGCGTCCAAAGTAACTTCTGATATCCCTCTCCATTTCAGTTTGAATTCGTGGCACGAAGGGCAAAACAGACAGAAAAAAGTGGTTTTCCTTGCTCAGATTGTGAGGGGCTGGCATCTCATGACCAGGCCTTGCTACCTAATATGATGCCCTCTCCCTTTTCTCCTAAACATATAAGAATCTTTAATGGGTAGCTCATTTGCTAATCTATCTCAATTAAATTCCTCCTCTTGAAAGGAAAATTCTTCATTTGGGCTTTCACCCTGGTTAACAAGGCAAAATTCAGGTCAAAGAAAATCAAAAGGATTTTATTATAAGTACATCAAGGAAGGAACACATTGGCAGGCTGATCTCTGAAGACCAGCAATGACTTCAAGGTGGGGACAGCTTTTATAGGTAATTTAAAGACAATCCAGATAGATTCACCTCAGCATAAGAGGTTAGGCCCTTGAATCTCAGTTCCTCCCCAAGGCAGCTAAAATGTGGCAATTTGCAGGTAGGGGTATGTGACAAAGAGCAAGTAATACAAAAAGCTACAGACTTAGGGTCCCCTTCCCTACCAGAGCCTACCCCAACATTTATTGATAAGCAGGACTGACAACAATGGGATGCTGAGTCAACATAACTTTCAACACTCCACTTATGACTTGGATTTATTTCAGGACTTGACAGACTCAAATGCTATCCAGTCCAACCTCACTCCTTTTTCAGATGAAGACTTTGACATTAAGTGCCTTAGCAAAGGTCATTCAGATAGGAAACATCTGGTTGTTGTCTTTCGTACTCAAAGAGGACCAAAATGACATCATTATGTTAAAGTCAAGTTACATTGTGTTTAACTGTGGCTAATTAGACCAATACAACCCCGGAATGCTCTACCACAGGTCAGTCCAAATAGTCCAAGTGAACATTTGAAATGGATTCTCTGAATTTGCACATCTTGAGTTTCTTTTGAGCTAATTCAATTCTGCTTTGCTCATAGAGCATAGCACCTTCTCTGATGAGGGCACTCCATGTTGAGTGGTCCTGTGCCAGTATCTCCCATGTCACATAATCAAGTCTTTCTTTTTAATATGTAATTTATTTACTTTCAGTTTACAACATTCCCTTCCACAAGATTTTGAATTACAAATTTTCTCCCCATCTCTCCCCATCCCCACCACAGGACAGTGTGTACCCTATCCACTCCTTCCCCCAATCTGTCCTCCCTTCTATCACACCCTGCTTCTTCTATTCCTCTCCCTTCTATTTTTCTGTAGGGCAAGATAGATTCTATACCCCATTGCCTGCACATCTTATTTCCCAGTTGCATGCAAAAAAAAAAAAAAGTTTAGCATTCATTTTTAAAGCTTTGAGTTCTACAGTCTCTTTTCCTCCCTCCCTACCCACTCTCATTGAGAAAGCAAGCAATTCAATATAGTTCTTATATGTGTAGCCATGCAAAACACTTCCATAACAGTCATGTTGTGAAAGACTGACCACATTTTCCTCTGTCCTGTCCTGCCCTCCATCTCATCCACTCTCTTCCTTGACCTGTCCCCACACAACACTTTTTGCTTCTGATTACCCCTTCCCCCAATCTGCTGTCCCTTCTATTATTCTCCCTCTCCTATCCTGATCCCTCCTGCAGGATAAGATATATTTCCATACCCAATTGAGTATGTATTATTCCTTCCTTAAGCCAAATAAGATGAGAGTAAGGCTCACTTATTCCCTTTCACTTTTCCCCTCTTCCCCTCCATTGTAAAAGCTCTTTCTTGCCTCTTTCATGTGAGATGATTTGCTATATTCTACCTCTTCCTTTCGCTCCCAATACATTCCTCTCAACAGTTAATTTTATTTTTTTAAGAATTCTCCCTTCATATTCAACTCATCCTATGTCCTTTGTCTGTAAATATATTTTTATAAATATATATTTACATAAATATATATATATATATATTTATATAAATATATACATACATACACACATATACACACATATACATACCTATACATATATAATATACACATATATATATGTGTATGTGTATATATACATATTCCCTCTAACTACCCTAATACTGAGAAAGGTCTCATTAGTTACAAATATTATCTTTCCATGTAGGAATGTAAACAGTTCAACTTTAATGAGCCTCTTATGGTTTCTCTTTCCTGTTTTCCTTATCATCTTTCTCTTGATTCTTGTATTTGAAAGTCAAATTTTCTATTCATCTCTGGTCTTTTCAACAAGAATGATTGGAAGTCCTCTATTTCATTGAAATTCCATTTTTTCCCCCTGAAATATCATACTCAGTTTTTGCTAAGTAGATGATTCTTGGTTTTAATCCTAGCTCCTTTGACCTCTGCAATATCATATTCCATGCCCTCCAATCCCTTAGAGTAAAAGCTGCTAAATCCTGTATTATCCTGATTGTGATTCCACAATACTTGAATTGTTTATTTCTGGCTGCTTGTAATATTTTCTCCTTGACTTGGGAACTCTGGAATTTGGTTTTAATCTTCCTAGGACTTTTCTTTTTGGGGTCTCTTTCAGGAAGTGATCAGTGGATTCTTTCCATTTCTATTTTGCTCTCTGATTCTAGAACATCAGGGCAGTTTTCCTTGATAATTTCTTGGAAGATGATGTCTAGGTTCTTTTTTTGATCATGGCAGATCAATAATTTTAAAATTATCTCTCCTGTAACTATTTTCCAGGTCAGTTGTTTTTCCAATGAAATATTTCACATTGTCTTCTATTTTTTTATTCTTTTGATTTTGTTTTATAATTCCTTGGTTTCTCATAAAGTCATTAGCTTCCATCTGCTCCATTCTAATTTTTAAAGAACGATTTTCTTTAGTGACCTTTGGACCTCCTTTTCCATTTGACCAATTCTGCTTTTTAAGGTATTTTTCTTCTCACTGATTTTTTGTACCTCTTTTGCCATTTGGGTTAGTCTATTTTTAAAGGTGTTATTTTCTTCAGCATTTTTTTGGGTCTTCTTTAGCAAGCTGTTGACTCACTTGTCATGATTTTTTTGCATTGCTCTCATTTCTTTTTCCAATTTTCCCTCTACTTCTCTTACTTGATTTTCAAAATCCTTTTTGAGCTCTTCTATATCCTGAGACCATTTCACATTTTTCTTGGAGGCTTTGGATGTAGGAGCCTTGACCTTGCTGTCTTCCTCTGATGGTATGCTTTGATCTTCCTCATTCAAAAGGATGGAAGAAAATATCCTTTCACCAAGAAGGTAACTTTCTATAGTCTTATTTTTCCCCTTTTTGGATATTTTTCCCAGTCAATTACTTGACTTTTGAGTTCTTTGTTAAGTGGAGGGTGTATTACTCCAAGTTTCAGAGGTTTTGTGTAGCCAAGTAGGATTCCCTCTCCATAGGCTCCACCAGCTCTGCCATGCCAGCACTCCTCTTCACCACAGGACCACCACTCAGGACTATGACACAGATCAGCTGCTTGATTTCCCCACTGTCTGTAGGTCATGAGCTGAAAAATCAGCTACCTCTGCAGCAGTGTCTGCTGCTGTCCTGGGGTTGGGGATGGACCACACTCTCCTCTCACTCAGCTTAGAGAGCTTTCTCACTGACCTTTGAAGTTTTCTTTGGCGTTTGTGGGTTGAGAAGTCTGGAATTCATAGCAGCTGCCCATGATTCAGTACCCTGAGGTCTGCTCTAGTCCTGTCTGTACCAGCACAGCCTATGCTGGGCTGTGCTCCCTTCTGAGTCTGGAGTAATGGAAACTTTTTGTCAGCTTTCTAGATTGTCTTGGGTTGGAAAATTGTTTTACTCTGTCAGTGGTTTCTACCGCTCTAGAATTTGTTTAGGGTCATTTTAACAGGTATTTTGAGGGGTTTGAGGGGGAGAGCTCAAGCAGTTCCCTATTTCCACTCCACCATCTTTACTCCATCTTCCACCAATTCCAAAGTTTTTAAAGAGAGACCTTGAGGATGTCCTTGTATTGCTTCTTCTGACCACAAGGTGAGCACTTACCCTGTGTGAGTTCTCCAAGGAATAGTCTTTTAGGCAAGCATACATTTGGCATTCAAACAATGGGTCAGTCCATCATAGTTGCACTCTTTGTATTAGAGCTGGAATGCTTGGCAGTTTAGTTTGAGAAAGGACTTCAGTGTCTTGTATCTTATCCAGGCAGATGATCTTCAGAATCTTCTTAAGACAATTCAAATGGAAGGAAACATCTAAGCTCAGATTTGAACCCAGGTTCTCTGATTCCACAAGCAATTATACCACACTTCCATTATACCACACTGCCTTACGTATGTAGCCCAGAAAAGAAAAAGCTAAGAGTTGAGTCCAGTGAACAGTTAATGTCACAGAGAATTTTAGCTCCTGGTTGAATCTTGGTATTCATGGTGAAAGTAACCTCTAGAAGGGAAAATTCCTGATCTGGTAATTCATCAATGGGAATATAAGTTCAGTTATGATTAAAATGGAATTGGATCATCTAGCTAGAGTATAAGAAAAACTCTAAGGCATAGCAGCACCACATTTACCCAAAGAGGACAATGTCAACCTAATAGCTATCAAGAAGACAAGGAAGACAATGCAAAGAAGTCACCAGATGGAACTAGCAGTATGGAGAAACCATTGAGAACAGCGGAGAGGACTATGATGTTGTTGTTCAGTTATGTCTGACTTTTCATGACTCCATTTGGGGTTTTCTTGGCAAAGATACTGAAGTGATTTTCCATTTCTCCTGCTCATTTTACAGATAAGGAAACTGAGGCAAACAGGATTAAGTGACTTACCCAGGATCATATACCTAGTAAATATCCTAGGTCTGTTTTGAACTTGGATCTTCCTGACTTCAGAGCCAGCACTGTATCCACTGCACCATCTAGCTGCCCAAAATATTGGTAATTCTTTTTCCCCTTTTCATTCTGCTTTAATTACAACTAAAAATAGAGTGGATGAAGAATTGATGATTATTGATGGGTAGCATAATGCCAGGTGCTTGTGAATTGTAGTGTTGTAAAGGCAACCACAGTGGCATATCCAGGATGGCTGCTAGCACAGGTTCTTAGATCTGCTTTACTGGAAAGATAGCTTTTTAAGGGGTCAACAATCCTTTTTAATTATGTCCAGAAAATATAAAGCAGCGAAATAAAGACCAACGGACAGGGCTTTTAAATGTCTGACCATAAGCAATATAAACATGACAAATCAACAGATAGCTCCAACTGTCTGACCATTACATACATACATAGTTACCAGACAGAGAAGAATCAACATCTAGGTTTTTCATAGCTATGGGGGCTCTTTAACGGCTGCCCAGAGTCTCATCTGGTACATTAGCTTTCTTCCAAAGAGTAAGCCCCAAAGCAAAACTTCATCTCAGAGTACATATAACAAAGGCTTAGCTTCTGATTGGCCAGAGTCAGTAGGCATGAAACCTAAGTGACTCAGCACAGCTGTGAACTATCAGGTTTCAAAGGAGATTGAGCCTTCAGATACTCCCAATTTAGCATGAGTCTGGGAAACTGAACTCCAAAAAGAAAACAACAACAAAAAAAAATGCCACTTTTCTTGCTGTTACAAGTGTTAAAAGTGCAAAACCACAAATTTACCTGTAGGGTTAGAGGTAGCAGCCATCTTCTGAGAGCTCAACCTGTGAGTGTGAATACAAATAATATCTGCCAAATAATATATATAGTATTCACATGTCTGTTGTGAGGGTTAAATAAGATAGTATAATCAAAGCACTTTGCAGATCTCAAGCCACTATTTAATTGTAAGGGAAGAAAACTATGATTCTCTCAATCCCAACTTGTTATAACAATGGAAGTCAGAGAATAAAACCAAGAGGCATTAATGAGGAGTTTAATCGTAAATAATATAAACTCTTACCCTTCTGGGGAGGATGCAAATGACCTCTCTGACTGAGTTAAGAGGGAAACAGTACATAATTGGCTTAACAAATGGAATTGGCCATGATTCTAGGACACAGATTCTTTTTAAAATATTTTTATTTATTTTATACTGAACTTAGGAAATAAAACAAGCATTTTCATAACATACTAAAATAGAAAAAAAAATGATTGAACATGAAACTACAAATCTGTTATGTGCAGATTGATATTCCTTTTAAATACATAATAAAGTTATCATGTAAGTTTCTTTTTTTCCCCCTCTCCTTTTTTTCTTCCCTACCTTTTACCCTTCCCCCAACTCAGGGCAGGGATTCTTAAGTTTTTTTTGTGTGATAAACCCCTTTGGCAATCTGATGAAGTCTATGGACTCCAAATGATTTTGAATTCATAAAGTAAAATATAGAGAATTGCGAAGGAACCTGATTATACTGAGTTATTCAATTTTTTAAAAGCAATTTCATAGAACCCCTAAAATCTATATCTTTAGGTTCTAGGTTAAAATATTAAAGTTTAGGGCTTTTAAATTGTTAAATCTTGGATTAATTTTAGTAGTAATTCTCCAGTATGCCACGATCTTACTGTAGAGATCTCCTCTATAGGGAAAGATGAGGTGAATTTCTCTGCATGTCTCTTTCATGTCAGCTGTGTAGCTTCAAACAAGAACAAGGCCAGTAGAACTACTAGAAGAATGTGGGGAGCACATTCGCCAGACAGATGCAGATACAGAGAAACAGTCACTTAAAGGAGAAAGGAGTCTTAAGAAGAGTGGGCTCTGGAGACTGAGAGTCAGGCTGTGAGGGGGAGTGGTCTCTGGGAAACCAGCCTGAAGACTTTTTAAAAAGAGATAGGGCTTTTAGGCCCCACAGTACAACCCTGCAGTTGTAATTGTTTTGCTATACATGTAGCCTACACATGTACCTCACTATCATTATAGTCTAAACTTGAGCCCACTTTGCCTATAGATACCATATATATCTGTAGAAAAGTACACCCATAAAATGGTGGTCTTCTCTAGTGTGGAATGGGGAGGGAAGTTTGGAACTTAAAACATAATATTAAGTAATTAAACAATTAATTAATAATAGAAATTAATTAGATTTTTAAAAAAATACATGCTAGGTTTATGGAGTGAATGTTTTGTGAACCATTATTCGTTCTATGCCATTTGTATAAATAACTTTGATAAGAGCTAATTGAATCTACTGGTTGGTTATTGATGGGGAGTCAATGATGGATGCTTGTGACATATAGTGTCAAAAGTGCAGAATCATAAATTTACTTTTAGGATTTGAGGTAGCAGCCATCTTCTGAGGGCTTAACCTGTGAGTATGAGTACAAGTTGAGGGAAAATCTCAGAGGAGATGCTACAGAAATATCAGCTGTTATTCTATAGAGCTTCAAAGTTAGCACAGCACTGTGTTTACATTACCCATCTAATGAGTGCCTGGTACAGAGTAGGTGCTTAATAAATGCTTATTGCCTTCCCTCTTATCTCATTTGATCTCCACAACAACCCCAAGAAGTAGGTGTTTCAAGTATTAGAAGTCCTAGGCTACTTCTGGCTAGTCATGTATGACTTAGGACTGAAGGGTTTGGCTATTTGGATAGGACAAAGCAAATGCCTTATTGGCTATTGTGCAAGAAGATGGAGCAGCTTCATCATTGTTAATTCAGTCAAGTGCTAAGCCAGGACACAAGGTTTATCTAGAGGCAGGCTGGTTGTGTTTGTCCTTTGTTTTCAAAGAGGACAATGACATCAGAGAAATGATGACATGACTTGCAGTTGACTTTTGTTTTGAGTGAGGGAGGGAGGCCTCACTTTCTCTTCCTGAGCCATCTGGATCCAATGACGAGATATTTGTCAGGATAACTAGAGATGGCCCAGGGTGCAATGGGAGACCCTTGCCCTTTTAGGCTAAGGCCTTTTCAGGTACACATTTAAAGTGAGGTAATGTCCATTCAGGATATAGACCTCACTTCTTTAAGAAGTGAGTTAAGGGTTGGCCCCTTTAATTAAAAGAAAGCAAAACAAAACAAAAAAATCAAACCGGGAGGGAAAGACTCAAGGTTACTGCTCCAAAGAGAAATAGTTACTATTGACATTCACTCTAAATTCACTCAAAGCCAGGAGGGCCCAAAATACAGTCATTAAGTGGAGCTTGGCCAGGGACCCCTTGTGGTCAAATGTATGAACTTCAGAGTGAACTGGGGAGAGAGGAAGGAAAGGAAAGGAAAAGGAAAAGGGAAAGGGAAAGGAAAAGGAAAGGAAAGGAAAGGAAAGGAAAGGAAAGGAAAGGAAAGGAAAGGAAAGGAAAGGAAAGGAAAGGAAAGGAAAGGAAAGGAAAGGAAAGGAGGAATCTAGGCAGTAATCTTGGAAATTTACCTCCCTTTGGAGAGAAGAAGCAGAGGGAGAGCTGAGTTACTTAACTATTGATGAGGTTAATGGTGATGGGAACCCTAAAATACCTACGGTCTGGGTCGTGCTCGAATGAATTCAACTCAAGCCTTCTTAACGCCAAAGAAAACAAAGTTTATTAAGGATTTGCCTAATTGGGTTGCCTCTTAAGGATCCTAAGCAACTTGTGACGCTGGTATTCACAAGTGGGCCAGACACAATCACAGCTAGACAGAGTCTGAGCTGGATTGCATCTGAGCACCTTCATGGAGGCAAGGTGGGACTTAAATACAGAAAAGAGTATAGGAGGGATCTGGGGGGAGGGGGTGGTCTGGTAGTCCAGGGTGATGGGAAGAGGGGTTTAGGAAGGGTCTTGAGGAGAAGTCCAAGGAGGGAATCCAAGGAGGGTCAAAGGCTGGAAACAGCTGGAGGCTATCAGGAGATATCAGACAATGGAGGGTTTGGGTGGGAAGCAGGTGGGGCAATCCAGAGATCTTGATAGGGGCAGTATGGGAATGGGGTTTTGATGGATCAAGGGCGGGGAGTTCCACAGAGACCTGAAATGATAATGAAAAGCCCATGGGCTTCCTGAGACTGCTGGAACAAATGGGAAGATTAGATTTGAGTAAGAAAGGCCAGATTAAGTGGAAGATTCAAGGGGAGCTCAAGGAGGCTCCCAGAGTCTGAACCTCATCAACTATCTGGGTCCCCATTCAGGCAGCTTGGACTACTCACAGGTTGTGTTTGTTCTACATTTTCGAAGAAGAGTATGACATCAGGGAAATGATGACATGAGTTGAAGTTGACTTTGGTTTAAGTGAAAGAGGGCTGTGCAAGGTCACCAGCCTCACTTTTGTCTCCTGAGCCATCTGGATCCCGTGACCAGATATTCCTCTGGAGGCAGGCAAGCAAGTTTTGTACATGCCTTGTTGCATTCTCATTTACAGAGAAGCTTGACTCGAGTCAAGTGATTTGCCCTCGGTCATGTGAGGCTTGTAAATAGCTGAGGGGGTATTCAACACAGCTCTTCCTGACTCCAAATCCAGTTCCCTATCCACCATACTATATTACTCATGCATAGGAGTGACCAAAGCACTTTACAAATATTATCTCCTTTTATCCCCACAACAACCCTGGGAATTAAGTGCTATTACTGTTCTTATTTTATAGATGAGGAAACAGGGAAACAGATTGTAACTTGCCCACAGGCCACACAGCTAGGATCTGAGGCTGAATATGAACACAGATATTCTGATTCCAGATCTAATGCTCCATCCACCTCTCTACCTAAGAAATGATGAGAGAATAGATCTAGAGAAACCTGGAAAGACTTGTATGGAGTGAATCAGGATAAAATGAGCAGAACCAGGACAATTTGGACACGGCCATTGTAAAAGAAACATCATGTGGGAATTCTGAAATCTAGAGTGGTTACCCCACAGTTTCACATTATTCCCGAGTCACTGTCCAAGTTAGTAGTAGATAAACTAAATTATTTATTCTAAGCCTGGGAAAAAGTTAATTTAGAGTCAATTTTGCCCAAAGTGGTTCATTTTTATACTATTTGTATTCCTAATGCCTAGCATAGTACCTGACACATAGTAGACTTATTATTATATAATTTGTATTATATAATAATTATTATGTCATGCATCATTATAAATGCTTATTGATTGATTAGAGGGAATCAATACAAACTCTAAACTGTGTTTACATGTTCATGCATGTGTATGTATATATATCTATATTCATATATAAATATATACATATAACTATAGATATCTATAGGTATCCATCTATACATACATATGTACACATGTTTGCAATGGAATTCAATTCTGCCTACCTCCTTCATCCTGTTTCCCAGAAAACCAAAAGGCAGAAAGAAGCTTGCTCTGAGTAGGATGGTAGTGTAGCAGAACTTTCTGTGCTGATACAGAGTTCGGTCAGAGAACCAAGGCATGGAGGTAACTGGGGTAGGGCACCAGCATATGTATGGTGCTTCACTAGTCCTTTAGGAAAGTATATAGCAATCAACTATGGTCAGTTCATAGTCCAAAAAATCACTTGGGGCAGAGTTTGAGGTCAGTGAAACATGAATTCCCCAGTGTGAAAAGAGGCTGGTAAAAAGACTGAAAGTACCAAAGATCTCAGCATAAGCAGATAAGACAATAGGGAAGCTATAAATAACAGAAGAGAATAGGGCCTCCAAATCAAATAAATGAGTCCGGATATCTATGAATAAATATTTCAAGACAAAGGAAAATTATTCAACACCTGATGAGTCAGAGGACTCTATGGATTCTCATCAGCACATAGAACCACAAAAGAATATTCCTGAATGATTTAAAAGAGAAATTAGAATTGTGAAAGCAGATTTTATGATTTGCACAGCAGAAATTATTGATAGAATAGAAAAACTTCTATCTAAGTTGGTGGTAAACCACCCCAAAGAAACAAAAGGAAGAATAACTGATTGAGATTGCTAAGGGATGATGTGGAGGAAGAGAAACAAAAAGGAATAATACTAAAAGAAAAGAAGCAAAACATTGATCTTGAAGACAGGAGGTGTAGAAATAATTAAGGATTATTGATCTCCCAGAAGAACAGGATAAGTCAAAAAAAATCTAAATACCATAATGCAAGAAATAATATAAGAAAATTGCCCAGAACTTCTGACCACAAAAATAAAGTACTAATTGAAAGAATTCACAGATCATCTCCAGAAGACATTCAACTTTCTTTTTTATTTAATGATGCAGAATGTACATTACACTAGATTTAAAATCAGAGGACCTATGTTCATATCTTGACTCAGCTACTTGCTGTCTGTGTAACCTTGGACAAATCATTTAACCTCTCCAGGCCTCAGTTTCCTTATCTGTAAAATGAGAGTAGACTAGATGACATCTAAAGTCTCTTCTAGCTTTAAATCTATGACCCTACAATTTTATGATACAATGACATACAATTTTGTATGAACTATATCTTATAAACTATTGCTAACGGAATTTAGTTCCAACTCTCTAGCTTGACCTTCAGGATCTTCCATAACTATTATAATTTTACCCTCCCAACTTTATCTCTCACTATTCTTCTCCATGTACTCTAGCAAATGGGGAATATTCACTGAACAGCCCTGCAATATTTCCCAACTCTGTGCCCCTATTCATACTCTTCTCCATGTCTCCATCTGGTAGTGTCCTCTCTTCCTAGATACCTTGTATTTAACTATTTTTATTTAATTTGAACTTATTCTGTATATATTTATGTAACAGGGCATGTTTTAAGCCTCCCTGCCTGCTCCTGGATGATCGTTTATGCTAGCTAGTGGGCAAGAGCCATATATGATGAAAAGGTATGGATGGGTTGCAATCTATGCTATTAAAAGGAATACTGATCTCAACGGATTATTGATCACAGAACATCTCCTGTAAATTTTGTACCACTCCCTGTAGCAAACATAATGCACTACTGACAAGAGATGCTTAACAATATGTGTTAAATTGAATTGAACTAGATGATAAGATCCTTAAAGGCAGTAACTGTGTCTTTCATTTCTTCACATTTCAAGAATATTCATCAAAAAGTCTTGCACATAGTAGGTATTCGATCAGTTTCTGTGGGTTCATGTATTGCATTCACTATCCACTCAGGACATATATAAGAACAATCCCTCCTCAGGGCAGGGCATATGAATATGGCTGCAGGTTGTGGTATAGAAGTAAATATTTTTCTGGTACAGAACATAATTTTATTCATGCCTGGAATTGTAGCCCAATTTTCCATTCATTGCTCGTTTGGTTTAACTGGCAATTTTGTTCTCACTTCTTTCAGAGACCATACCTAAGTTTTACTGCAATGTTTTGATGGTGTGATTACAACCCCCGAGGCCTGCCCATGAGTGTTAAAACAAAGGTCTCAGTGCCACCTGCTGTCTTTTCTAGGGAAAGAAAGTCAACAACTGACTTTAATCTGAACTGGAAATTCAATTGGCATTTTGAATTGTCTTCAGCTTTGTAATTGCTGTACATATTTTTTTGCTTATAAATGTTTTTCCCCCTTGGAATTTTATCACTTCAATATGATTTAAGTATGCCATTGGCAATTTGCCTTTGGAATGAGAACTTTTTGTTGGTATCTTTTTTTCCCTTTATTCTTCATTGCTTCATCAAAATTCTGTATTTATTAAAGGCATCTTTTTGTTCAATGACTTCAGTCTTTCTTCCAAAATCCAACTTTCAACTACACTCTAGTTTACTCTGTCCAACTCTCCACTGAACAAATTTCCATTTGGGTTTCTGATTATCAACTCAAACTCAATATATGCCCAACTATATTCATAATAAATGTTTGTTGAGTAAAGCATTGTAGGTAGGCAAAAAAGGAATTATGATGTTTGCTTTCAAGAAGGTTACAATCTAGTTGGAAGACAAGATAAGAATATGTAAAAAAGCGAATAACGTCATATTTGTGAAATCACAGTTCATAGAATCACTAGCCATTTAGTCTGAACCATAACTAAACAGGAATGCCTTCACAAAATCTCAATAAAGCAATGCAAAAGGTGCCATGTAAATGTATATAAACGATTCCTAAGAAATAGTATGATAAATGTTATGAGAGTTCAGAAGAGAGTTATCACTCACTGTTGGATGAAGTCATCTGATGAGTGAGGTGATGAAGAGATCCATGGAAAGAAAGTACATTTCTTTTTTGTTTTTCAATTAAGGGCTTTTGTTTTTACATCATATCCATTTTGTATTATATACATCTTCCTCTTTACTCTATCCATTGTAATAAGACAACGAGGTGGCCCAGTGGATAGAGCACTGGACTTGGAGTTTTCAAATCTAGCCTCAGACACTGATCAGCTGTGTGATTCCGGGTAAGTGATTTAACCTCTTTCTGGCTCCATTTTCTCACCTGCGACAGAAGACAATAACATGATCTACTTCCCAAGGTTGTTTTAAGGATGAAATAACATTCATACAGTGGGTTGCAAACTTGAAAGTACTATGTAAATGCTAGTTATTATTAACAAATATATATTTTTTAAATTTCAGAAAACCTATCTCATATATCAGCCACATCTGACCTGTTCTAATATTGCACCTATCATGATATTGTACCATATCAATGTATCTTCTATAACGAAAGAAGAGATATACATTTTCTCAACTTTTCTTTGGGGCTTAAATTTGATCATCATAATTATACAACATATAATTATTTATTTAGAATATGTAATTTTATAATATAATTATATAGCATCCTATTTTATTCTATTGTTTTTCATTTTCTATTTTGGACTCATTCTATATATAATTTTCCTGGTTCTACTTACTTTACTCTGCATCCCTTCATGTATCTGTGATGCTATGCTTCTCCGAATTCTTCATATACAATTTGTTTAGCCATTCCCCAGTTAATGGACACCTACTTTATTTCTACTTTGCTATCATAAAAAGTGGAGCCATTTTGAATATGTTGGCATAAGTGGGACCTTTCTGTCTCCACTTCCTTGAGGAATATGATTGTGGGATCTCTAGGCCAAAGGATATAAACTTTTTTTAAAGCAAAATTCTAAATTGCTTTCAAGAATAATTGGATCAATGCATCCTAAGATACTATGAACTCAGAGCTCCACCAATGTATATTAGTGTGTCTGGAACCCCTTCAACATAGTCATCTTTGCCAATTTGCTGGATATAAAATGAAGGCTCAAAACTGTTTTAACTTTCATTTCATTTACTATCAGTGATTTAGAACAGTCTTTCGTATGGTTGTTAATAGTTTGCAATTCTTTTGAGAATAATCAGATTATATCCTTTCACCACATTTCCACTGGGGAATGTCCCTTGAGGTCTTATGCATTTTATTTCATTTCCTAGATGCTAGATTTTTGTCAGATGTATTTGTGGCAAAGGTTTCTCTATTCAACAGTTTCCCTTTTTATCCTCCCCATATTGATTTGCTAGAGCAAAAGCTTTTCAACTTCATGTAATCAAAATTATGTGATTTTTCTGTTGTGATCTACTCTATCCTTTGCTTGGAAGAATTCTTCCTTTAGCCATTGTCCATTGTGAAAGATACTTGCATCTATTTTCCTCCAATTTTTAAAAAATGATATGATATTCTCTAATTAAGTTAATTTTTTAAATAATCTGTAGAAGGTGAAGAGGTAAAGAGAAGGAAAGTAGGCTTGTCACAACTGACATACTAAGGAAAAGGAAATGCCTCAGTAAGGATAAGTGTGATAAGCTTTAGAGAATTGTCTTGGAACATGTCCTTTTTTTTCCTTCCTCTCCTTTTTCTTTCTTCTTTCCTTTTTTCCTTTGTTTTTCCCTTTCTCTTTTCCTTCCTTTCTCCTTTCTTTTTCTTCCTTTTTCTTTGCTCTTCCCTCCTCTCTTCCTTACTTCCTGTAATATTAATTAAAGATCTTCCCCCTCATCAACAGGCCTCACCTGGAGCCCCTTAAGGGAAGCTTTTGTTAATTTCTAATGAGGCACTGGGTCATGAGGGTTATGATGCCCTCAGTCTCTGAAAAGTGAGGTTTTGCTTTGGAGCTTACTCTTTGGAAGAAGGTTCATGAGACTCTGCATAGCTATTAAGGAGCCTCCCTCCCCCGCTCCTGAAAACCCAGATGTTGGTGCTTCTTTCTCGGGTAACTATGTATGTATGTAGTGGTCAGACAGCTGGATCTGTCTGCTGATCTGTGATGTATGTATTGCTTATGGTCAGACAGAAGCCCGGTTGGGGCATGTTTTTACATCAGATTGTTGGTCTTTATTTCTCTGCTTGTATTTTCTCTGTTGGTGAATGTAATTAAAGTAGATTGTTGACCCCTCAAAAGTTACTTTTTTTTAAAAAAAGCAGATCTAAGAACCTGTGCAGCCGTCCCTCCTATGTATGCCAGAATGCTTACTACCACACTTCCTCTTTTCCTCTCCTCTTCTTCTTTGTCCTTCCCTCCTTTATTTTTCTTGACTTTTACCTCCTTTCTCTTTTCCTTCTCTCCTTCCCTCCTCCCTCTCCTCCCTTCCCGGGGCAGCTAGGTGGTGCAGTGGATAGAGCACCAGTGCAGGAGTCAGGAGGACCTGAGTTCAAATCTCATCTCAGACACTTGACACTCCCTAGCTGTGTGACCTTAGGCAAGTCACTTAACCCCAATGGCCTCATCCTAGGTAATCTCCAGTCATCCTGATGAATATCTGGTCACTGGATTGAGATGGCTCTGAAGGAAAAGTGAGGGTGGTGACCTGCACAGCCCTCCCTCACTCAAAACAAAGTCAAGTACAAGTCATGTCATCATTTCTCTGATGGCATGGTCTTCTTAGGCAACGAAGGACAAACACACACACCTCCCTTCCCAAGAAAGATGGGTCAGAGCCAGACTACAGAGAGCTTTTAAAATACTAGATTAAGGAGTTTTTAATCTTTTTCTTAAGGCACCAAGGAGTCACTGAAGGTTTTGGAAAGTGAGATAGTCATGTCTGTGCATTAGGAGGCTTATTTGGGACGCTACTGGGTGAATAAATGACTACCATTCAACGGCAGAGGCAGAGCAGCTGTAATGGAAACAACACTGGATTTGGAATAAGACTTAAATGCAAGTCTCATTCATTCCACTCACTACTAGACAAGTGAGAATAATCCACAGCCTCAGTTTTCTCAATTATATAAGAAGGTAGGTGGAACTGGGGGAAGGAAGGGGCCAGGGATGATGATGATGCTCCTTGTCAGGGCTGTGGTAAAGAAGCACTACGTGCTATTAAGTTTTTTGTTTGTTTTAAATTTTAACTATGAATCCCAGACTCTTGAGCTGCAGCAGCGAGTTGGAGGACCTGGGTTAGAATTCTCATTCGAATCACCCGCGTGACGTCTCTGATCGTCAGTTTCCTCATCGGCAAAACCCGTGTGCTGGATTAGCTGCTCTCTAAAGGCCCTAAATCTATGATCCTATAGTAACAGAGGAGCGGAAACTGTAGCATAAAGCTTATGGTAACAGTATCCTCGTGAGTGTCCCAGTGACATTACACTGAATTTCACACGATCCTCCACAACTCTTTCCCAGCAGGGGGCACCCACCCAACCCCTCGGCTGTCCCCAGCAGCAAGCTCACAGGCCCATGGAGGGGCCAGGCTGGTGGTGCCCGCGGGACTGGAGCCTGGGAGAGCACTCTGCGTGCCCGCAGACAGAACGCGGCCCGGGACGTTTCATAGACAGAAACTTGACCTGGACGGTTCGGATTCCGCCCCAGCCCTCTCCCAGGGGGCGGAATCGGAACCCTTCCCCCTTCGGGCGGGGCAGCAATGACTGGACCGGGACGCGGGAAAGAAGGAGAGAGAGGCGAGAGGGAAAGCGAGCATGCGCACGGATCGGGGAGGAGCGGCCGGAGGAGGAGGAGGAGGAGGAGGAGGAGGAGGAGGGAAGAAGGAAGGGAGCTGTAGAGTTCAGATCGGCTCCGGGGCGCAAGGTAAGTGAGCTAAACCCGAGCTGGTGGCTTTTCTCTTCTCCAGCTTCCTTTGCTGTCTGTCCAAGGGGGCGCGGGCCATATGCAGGCGTGGGTCTAGAGGGCTGGGGAAACTACCCAGGCCCCGCCCCTTGGCATCCCCTCCCCTAGGGATGCAGCCCTTGTTTCCCCCGCTGATGCACCTAGGTGAAGGAGGGGGTCCGCTGACAGCTCGCCTTTCCCCCCCAGGGAGCAAACCTTGCCAGGCACCGAAAGGTTTGTGCCGAGGTCCCCGGGCAGCCCTTGCGTTGCGCGGCTGCAGCCTGGCCAGTCCCCAGGGAGCTGGCCCCCTCGATTTACTCTTTTCTCTCGGATCCAGTTGTTTTTTCCTCTTTTACCCTCCCATTCGGGGGCAGACACGAACCACCTCACTATTAACCAGACCTCCTCCGGCTCATTTCCCTCAGCCAAGTTGCAACACACCCTAAACTGCGCCAGGTTCCTGTGGAGAGGGGTAAAGGTTATTAAAAGAAAAAGAAAAGAAACTACCAACTTCGTAAGGGAATGCACATTCTCCGGGAAAATGGGAACGCTTTTTAGCTTCAGCGACAGTGTCCCTTCCATCGAATTTTCAGTTAATGCAGGATATTCTTGAAAACTCCCTACACCCCGAGTTACAGAAGCGCTTCCAGAACGTACCTTCCTTCAGTGACTTGGGGGTCGTGTGTGGCACCGCGCCGCGCACCATCCACTTCTTTCTTAAAAGCAACTTGCGGGGCGATTCGGGGTGTAAACAGATGACCTCTTAGGGGAAAGGGGGGGTGAGGGAGAGAGAAGACTGATGCTACCTTTTGTGGGATTTTCTGCGCCCGAATGAATGAATGAATGAATGAATAAATGAGTAGTAAGTTAAAGGGTCCCGACTTCTCAGTACCTTAGAAATAGGGCATTCATGATAATAATAGCTAGCATTTGCAAAGCTACTGAAGATTTGCAAAATGCTTGCTATACAAGCTACTTTTAAAGTTTAAAGCTGCATTAAGACTTTTGAGACACCCTGTGTTATTTCCATTTGAGCCTAGCAATAATTCTGAGGCAGGTAGGTACTATTCTTTATTTCCTTTTTACAGATGAGGAAACTGAGTCAGGCAGATTTAGTGATTTACTTGGGCCACATAACTAGTATCTGGGACTCAAATATCTCCTACTCCAATTTCATCACTCTCCCTAAACCTTGTAGCTGCCACTCAGTTGATTTGGGAGCCAGACAGACTTTATCTTGAGAAGCAAGGGAGCTAGGCTTTGGGGAGGCTGTTCTGCAGGATTTCTACAAGTTGAGTTCACATCTAACATTAAAAGAGGAACTTGCTTCGGGGACAGATCTGGTCATATGAACATTCATTAAGGATGAGGATGTTGAAGGTTCCTGCTTTCAACCCTTCTCTGGCTCATTCAGTTAATGTTGGCATGTCACACACCTCTCCTGGGTTCACTTCCCTTAATAAAAGTAGTGACTTTGAATATGCTGAGCTTGACAGTTTTGTGGAAAGCACGAGTATGTCAGTACAATTGGTAAATTGCTTTCTTTTCCCTGGAGAAATGTAGAAATCATGTCTTAATCATCTGTATCTCCCCAGCTCTTAGGACAGTGCTCTATACTTAGTGGGTGCTTAGTAAGTGGCTATTATGGAAAGAGCCCTTTGGACCTGGGGTCTAGAGACAATCCTAGACTCTAATCCTGTTTCTCTACTAATTGTAGGTACTCCATCCCTAATCTGATTAATGACAAATTATTAGCTGACATTTGTATGATGCTTTAAGGTTTGTGAAGACTGTATCCCCACCACTTAACTGCAATAATTCTTTCCAATATCATCAATGACTTCTTAATTTGTCAAACCCAGTGGCCTTTAATCAGTTCTAATTCTCGACCTTTCTGTAGCATTTGACTGCTTCTTTTTTCTAGATTCTCTCCTTTTGTGTTGGCCATTGTAATACTGCTTTCTCCTGGTTCTTCTTTCTGGAAATCTCTTAGTCTCCTTCTCTGCTTCTTCCTTCTCCCATAGCCCAAATATGAGTGTCACCCAAGGCTGTCTCCTTGCCCCAGTTTATCTCTTATCTTTGATCTAGTCCAGGGGTGGGGACCCTGCTTCCTTGAGGCACATGTGGCCCTCTAGGTCCTCAAGTGCAACCCATTGACTAAATCCAGACTTCACTGAACAAATCCCCTTAATAAAAAGATTTGGTCTGTAAAACTTGGACTCAGTCAAAAGGCCACACCCAAGGACTCAGAAGGCCACCTATGACCTTCAGGCCACAGGTTCTCCACTCTAATCTAGTCCATCTATATGGCTTCTGTTAGCATCATAATGCACATAACTTCCAAATCCCTATCTCTAGGTCCAGCCTCTCCCTTGAAGTCTAGTTTTATATTCCCAGAGGCCTGTTGTATATCTCCACCTAGATATTCCATTTGTATATTATATATAAGTAAATCAGAACTCTTTCCCAAAATCTACCTCTCATCTCTGCTTACCAGTTTCTCTCAGTGACACTAGCTTTCTTCTAGTGTCTAGGCCCAAAACTCTGTAATCATCTTTGACATTCTTCCTCTCTCTATCACTTTTTATTAATGAGACCGGCTGTCCTGTAGCAAGTAAAAGTTAAGTCTAAAGGAAATCTTGTAAGCATAGCAAACCTTAGTCATATATAGGAAGCCTGTGAAACTTTTCTTTGGTAGAGTTTCTGATGACTGGAGATGATGAGTTTTGGACTGTGAGCATAATTGTTACTCCTTCCAGATCCTTTGCTGAGAGCGTAGTTATGTTGGAGTTAGATGAGACCTGGAGGGCGGGGTGCTGTTAGGGAGAGTGGGGGAAGGTGCCATAAGAGAGCTTCTGTAAAAGGTAGGCTGGATTGGTGCCTTAATGCAATCAGACCATTTCAGAGCTGGAAGAGATCATACAGGCCTTCTAATGGAACCTCAAAGTATATTGCTTATAGTTTATATTTGTGCCCAGTACTAATGGCCACTTAATCCCCATTTGGAATCTTATGGGTAATAGAAGCAGAAGGAAAGGAAGATGTGGCGAGTTAAATAAAAGATGCGGAAACTCTCTGAGTGTTAAGACATTTGGAAAAGTTTAGGAGTAACCATAGGGCAGCTAGGTGACACAGTGGCTAGACTGCTGGAGTCAGAAAGACTCAGATCTTTATGAGTTCAAATCTGGCCTCAGACACTCACTAGCTGTGTGACTCTAAGCAAGTTACTAAACCTTGTTTGCCTCAGTTTCCTCACCTGTAAAATGAACTGGAGAAGGACATGAAAAATCACTTTGCCAAGAAAACTCTAAGCAGGGTCGCAAAGAGTTGGATGCGACTGAAAAATGACTGAGCAACAACAGCAGTAACCTAAAGAGTTTTAATTTTTTTAATTAATATATTTTGGTTTTATATCACCTTTCTTTCCCAAAATATTCTTCTCATTCCCCTACCCAGAGAACCAACCTCATGACAAAGAATTAAAAAGAAAGGTTCAGCAAAGCTAATGTATTAACCAACTTTGATGTAATGTATGGTATTCAATATCTATAACCTTCTCTCTTGAGCAGAGATAGCAGGAGGCAAAGTGTCATGTTCAAGGGATACATTTTTATATCTCTTTTTGGGAGACTAGATTTGGTCATTCTAATTATACTCATTCAGTTTCTTCTTCTTTCCTCCCTCCCTTCCTTCCCTCCTTCCTTCCTTCCTTCTTTCCTTCTTTCCTTCCTTCCTTCCTTCCTTCCTTCCTTCCTTCCTTCCTTCCTTCCTTCCTTCCTTTCCATTTACATTGTTACAGTCACTGTACATATGATTCTCTTGGTTTTATTTATACTTCATTTTGCTCTACTTCATTCAGTCTAAAAGTTCAAACCCAATTGTCCAAATCAGGGGAAATTTACCTTTCAGCTCAGTACCACAACCTGCTTACCTGAGACTTCTGGTACCCTCAACTCTGTGGAACAGTCAGGAAAACCCAGGAAACCTAGAAGGAAAAGCAGAGCATCAAAGATGACAGACTGTGAGGTTTGTGGACCAGGATGAAGTAGCACCTGTGTTAGCTCATGATGTCCATCAGAGTCAGCCACCCTTAGGGCCAAAGCTACAAGGCACCAGGCAGTGGAGAAGAAGAAAGCAGTACTAACAGGGCAGTGGTGGATTAGCAGAAGTGGTAGCAGAGATGAAAAAACCACTGTGGGTGGTGAGAAGGGACAACAGACAGCTGAGGCAGTAGGAGAGGAAATGGAAAAAAATACCATTTAGAAGTACGCAGCTATTTTGGGGAAACACACTAAGGACCAGCAAGCTTCCATGCTTCCCTATGGGCATCATTGTGTTAGGGCCCTATAGAATTTAATATTTGTAGTGATGTCCTGGGGTCATCAAGGAAAAAGTTAAAGTGATATTCTTCCCCTGAGGATGCCTTCTTTTGGCACATAGATGGCCCTGGTGGCAGCTAGGTGGTGCAGTGGATAGAGCACCAGTGCAGGAGCCAGGAGGACCTGAGTTCAAATCTCACCTCAGACACTTGACACTCACTAGCTATGTGACCTTGGGCAAGTCACTTAACCCCAATTGCCTCATCCTGGGTCATCTCCAGTCATCCTGATGAATATCTGGTCACTGGATTCAGAAGGCTCTGGAGGAGAAGTGAGGCTGGTGACCTGCATAGTCCTTCCACACTCAAAACAAAGTCAAGTACAAATCATGTCATTATTTCTCTGATGGCACGGTCTTCTTTGGCAATGAAAGACGAGCACACACAGATGGCCCTGGGCTCCCAAAGGCTGTATGTGAGTAGAGCACACGGTCTGGCAAGCTCTACCAATCAGGAAAGGCCTCAAGTACCACCCTGGAGAGGGACCGTGTGTCATTCTAGCCAAGTCTGGAGAGGCTCCTCACCCTAAAGCTGACCATTGGGTGATCAGTTGTTTGTTCATGAAGACTTTCTGCCAAGACATAGAAGGGTTTACAATCTGCGTTGGTAGAGGGAGTGTCCCCACACCCAATGAAGTCATGGATCCTAGAGGTATGCTCTGCTTATTAAGGCAGAGGAGTGTGGAATACATTTTGTAGAGTTTTCTATAAGGAAGATGTTTTAAGTTTTGACAGTTGACTTATCTGGAATCCTGACTTCTTGAATACCTCATTCTCGGATGTTACCAGATAAGAGAGGTATCATTTCATGTGTTGTGGGAAAGGGGGTGGTAAGGAAAAGAAGGATTTATCGTAAGTATTTGCCTATTCTTTTCTTTTTTCAATAAACAGTATTGAAAAATTGTTAATTTTATGTACCTATTTTAATTTATTAATGAGTTTTATGTGTCTGATTCATAGTTACCAGTTTAAAAAAATTCTTTTTCAAGGTTTTTCTTATGTGGTCCTCTTTATTTTTTCTATTTCTTTAGACGTGTAACCATGACTATTGACTGGATTGGTTTTGGATATGCTAGCCTAATAGCATTTGGAGGCATTTTGGGATATCGTCGCAAAGGTAAATTCTAAATTTTAAATCTGAAAGTGACTTGGTGAATCAAAGTTTGCTAGAGGACCTGTGAAGACAAAAAATTTATTATAGACATGTCAGTTTTAATGTCATCTTTAATACGGAACTCTCTTTAAGTTCCCTAATTATGAGTTAGAGATTGGATTTGTTTTTCTACTAAGACTAGTGGGAGCAGTTAGGTGGTACAGGTTAGCGTACCAGGCCTGGAATCAGGAGGACTTGAGTTCAAATTCGGCCTGAAACACCTACTAGCTGTGTGACCCTGGACAAGTCACTTAACCCCTATTTGCTTCACTTCCTTATCTGTAAAATAAGGACACACTGGAGAAGGAAATGGAAAACCACTCCAGTATCTTTGCTAAGAAAATTCCACAGGCAAGTCTATGGGGTCATGAAGAGTTGGACACCATTGAACAACAACAACGAGACTGATAGGAAGCTTAACTAATGTTGGCATAGCATATTGATAAGGAAAAGTACTTTGGTGCCAAGTCAATATTGTCTTGTTGCTAGTGTCCAAAAAAAAATCCAACTCTTTGGAAAATTGGGAAAACTGATATCCAATATCAGAATTTTACTTTTAACTATTCTTATGTAATATATATAATATATGTATATAATTTTACTTCTAATATGCTTATGTAATATATAAAAGATATATAATAAAATGTATGTATAAATATATTATTGTATATTATACATTGCATAATTGTAATCATATGTTAAGTATATGTTAAATATTTAAATATATGTTAATATATGTTATAAAATAAATTAATATATGTTAAAAATTTAACACTAAATATGTTAAATATAAATATATAAATGATATATGTATATATAATCATTCACGTAATTATAATTATGTGAAGCGTTATTGTAAGGTTGGAGTCTGACTTGGGAGTCTGAAGACCAAATCTAGTCTTTGACATTTAGACGTTGGGCATATTACTTAACTTCCCTGACGATCTTAGGTAACATTAAGACTTAATTCTTCCACTGATCCAACCCTTGATTATTTATCTTGATAGACATATAATTGATCAAGGCAAATTGTCTTAAGGAAGAGAAGTTTATGGGCAAAGTGTTTCTTATTTTTCTTATTGCTTCTCTTTTGTAGAAATAAAAAAATCAAGGCTTTTGTTTGGTGGGTTTTTTTCTGCGAAGTTTTTGTATTTCTGACAATTTTGGTATGCTAAAGAGTTTTGAGTAAAGGCAAAGTAGCCAGAGTTAGATGTAAGAACGCGCTTTTTTAAGAGATCTCTCAGAAGACAAGGGCAGAAAAACCATCTGCCTTCTATAGTGTAGGTACTTCTCCCTTGGTGGTTAAAGGGATAGATTGGAACAAATGACCCATTGCATCCCCTGTGTACCCTGTAAGTTTATGATTAAAGCTATTTTTTTCTCCTGTTTTTGGTGTATTAGAAAAATGAAGAAGTCAATGTAACCCCTCTAAGTGATTGCACAGACTTTGAAACTTAATAGGTAATCATCTATTAAACATTAGAGAAATCAAATCCTTTGCCTGGCCTAGTGGATAGAACGCTGACTTAGAAGGAAGGAATGAAACATTTATTAATCATTTAGTGTGTGCCACGCTCTTTATAAATATAATCTCATTTGATCCAAACTCTTTATAAATATAATCTCATTTGATCCAAGCTCTTTATAAATAAAATCTCATTTGATCCTCACAACAACTCTGGCAAGTAGGAAACGGAGGTAAACAGGTTAAATAACTTGTGTAAGGTCACACAGCTTTTAAGTCTTTGAGGTTGGATTTGAACGGAGGTCTTCCTGATCCCAGGTCCACATAGGTGCCCTTGACTTAGCATCAGGAAAAACTTGATTTGAATCTTGCTTCAGACACCTGTTAGCTAAATGACAGACTTAATTTCTCTGACTCTCAGTTTTCCTCATTCCCCATAAAATGAAGGTGATAATAGCATCTGCCTCACCCAGTTAATATGAGACTCACACAAGAAAGTGTATGTAAATTGATTTGCAAAATTTGAAGAAGTTATTATCACTACTGAATTTCTCATGAAAATACATTTTTTTTCCTCAGTCAGCAGAGTTTCCAAGTCATTTTAGTTGTAAAGTAGTAAAGAGACCTGAGGGCAGCTAGGTGTCAAAGTGGATAGAGCCCCAGGCATGGAGTCAGGAAGATTCATCTTCCTGAGGTCAAATCTGGCCTCAGACACTAGCTGTATGACCCTGGGCAAGGCACTTAACCTTTTTTGCCTCATTTTCCTTATCTATAAAATGATCTGGAGAAGGCAGTGACAAACCATTCCAGTATCTTTGCCAGGAAAACTCCTAAAGGGCTCATGAAGAATTGGACATGACTGAAATGACACAACAAGAGCCCTGAATATTTAATTTTTTTTCCCTTTCAAGTTAGATTACAAAAGCTATTTATTCCTAAACTTCTTTCTTTTAAATTCTTTGATGCAAATGAGAGCTCCCAAGGGAAGCTTCATTCAGAAATGAAGATTAAAAAGGTATTAATAAACATTTGTCTTTGAACAATCCTGAGTTGACCTTGTCTGTTTCTGAGGTTCCTTTCAGCTACTAGCACCCACCTCTCCCAAATTATGCCATGTTTATTTCATAGATAGTGTGTTTTGACTTATATATGTAAATAAGCCCATAGACTACAGGCCTCTTGAGGGGTGGCACTACTTTGGATTTTTTCCCTTCATGTCCCAAGCACCTAGGACTGTGGCTGAGCCCTAGAAGGACTGAATTATTTTTGTTCCTCTGTCATTCTCAAAGAGGGTGAAACCTCGATTTGCTCATGAATTAGATTTAAGTGAGGAAGAGCTATGTAAAGTCATCATCAGCCTCACCCTGTCTTCTGGAGTTCAGTAGCAAGCAAGATATAAAGTCCAGATGACTGGCAGTGGTCCAGGATGCAAGAAAGACTCCATAGACTTTTAGAAAGATTGACAGATATAGATGATGGAAAGATATAATAACTAGACTGATAGAAGTGTGATACATGATAGATGGATGTGATGGAGGTGTTGAATAAATACTAGCTGATCAATTGTTTTTAGCGTTACCTTTGAAAAAAAGTCAATTTTTCTTCAAATATTTTAAATCTTCTACAAAAATCCTATTCTTCCTTTTTGGGGTGGTGAGAGAAGGTGACCCCAGTGGTTGTCCTGGAACACAAAGCTTTGGCAGACTACACCATGCTTAAGGATAGGACTGGGGACAGATTATGTGTGTCTCTCATCAGAGGTCCACCAGAAAGTACCTTGGAGGGGTTATGTTCTGTCTCCATAGAGAGACAGCCCACACCAACATGGCTTTGTGAAATAGTGACATGATGTCATCATGTTTTATGTTTCTTTGATTTGCATTTCTGTTGATGACCCTCTGCCCTCCTTGTTGTTTTAGGAAGCATTATATCTTTAATTGCTGGTCTTTTCTTTGGCTCGTTGGCGGGTTATGGAGCTTACCGTATCTCTCGTGACCCCCGAGACATCAAAATGTCACTGTGTGAGTATTATATTGGTCTAGATTGAAAAAAGAGAGCATTTTTTTTAAAAAATCAAGATCTCTTAGTATTGTGCAAATCAGGAAAACGGTTTTGTAAGACCAAGAGTCAACATGGCACAAATAGGTACCAAGTAGTATGAATAACAAATCTCATGAAGCAGTCGCAGGTATTCAAATTTACATTATTCAAAATTGTAATCATCTAAATTTGGTCATTGGTTCCAGCATAATGGAAGTATGCAGTTTGAATCTGAATAGTGTGACTTCTTGGGGATTTATTGCTTGCACTAATTGAGACCTACCTGAATGGTAGAAAAAACACAGGCTTTGGTGTCAGAGAACCTGGGATCAAATCTCAGTTCTAACACTTCATAGCTGGATATGGATAAGTCAATTAAACACCTTAGGCTTCTGTTTTTTCATATCAAAGATGACGGAGTTGGACTAGATGACCTCCAAAGTCCTTTCTGGCTCTAGATCTGTGACCCTAACAAGGGGCACTACCTCTTAGTAACCCCCAGCTCTCCAGGTCCAAGTTCAAGGTGATCGCTGTAAGCACAGTGGATTTGGAATCATTGAGAAGATGTGGCTTCCATCTTCTGTGTGACTCTGGGCCAGTCACTTAATTTCTTGATGCCTCAGTTTCCTTGTTTATAAGATGGGGATAATAATATTTGTATTCCTTACTTCAGAAGACCGTTGTGAAGATGGAACTTTTGAAAACCTTCAAAAACTGTAGAAATATGAATCATTATTGTCTTGGGTGTTGGGAGGGTAGCTGGGGGTGAAATCAGCTTTGAATGCATTTCTTTGAATGTCAGCTTTCTCAAGCATAACTTTGGGATTGTACTGTGCCCTAAATAATCTGAAAAATCATGGGTTGATCATTTCTAAGGTTTTTCCTGGCACGACAAGGAGAAGCATAACCACAGGTAAACACATTTATGGCCTTGTATGGCCCAGCTTAATCACAGACATCCAATCAAACAAGAATTGGGAAACCAAGTGAATTAATATTATTCTAGTATAGAAGTTTGATTGCTATTAAAAGTATTTGAATTTGTCCATGAACTGAAACACAAATTTATATTTTTAGGAGGAGATGGCAATAATGATACATGTGAGTCTGGAATAGGGAGAAGAAGAGAGTTGAGACTGGGTTTTCCTTTTTTTTTTTTTATTTTAAAGAGGAGATGTGTCAGGAGTAAATTAGTGCCAAAAAAAAAGCTAAAATATCCATGCAAAAAGGCAATTCTTCTCAAACGTACTTTTTGCATGCATTGAAGCAGCTTGCATCCAAAATTTTCTGTCATTTATGGGCATATTATTTGGTAACTTGTGTTGCTTTTTCTTTAAAGCCATTTTTCAAGTATGCCATTATAATGTCATAAACACTGCATGAAGCCTCCTGCAGATGTGAGTTGCTAAAAGACTGGCCAGCAAAGCATATAATAACTGGCTTTTGAGCATGCTGAGTTCTATTAATTAGGCAGCTTGGCTATTTATTCTTCATGCATTAAGTTCTCCCAGGTGTTATGACATTATAAAAACCAGTATTCCTTTGTTCCAGGATTAATTTATTAATTAGAACTTCCTTTTCATGACATACCATTTTCCTTTTTTTGGTGGGGGGGGGGGAGGTCAGGGTTCCTTTCATATTGTTACAAACATCCCATGGAAAAAATTTTACCTTTTTGCTTTATTACTCCTAGTTAGTGATTTGCAAATAAGTGCTCCTAAGTGTCGTATCTTTATGGAGTAGAGCCATTCAAAGTCTTATGAGAGGGAGAGAGTTTTGGACAAATGCGATGATGTCTGTATTATTTCATGTGTAACCATAGAATTACTCTGTTGTGACTTTAGCTCATGGACTGGTTTGTTTTACAGTCACTACCTTCCTTCTTGCCACTATCATGGGCGTAAGGTTCAAGAGATCCAAGAAATTAATGCCAGCAGGGATTGTGTCTGGCCTAAGGTAAGGAAATATCTCTGTCTTTAATTTCCTTTGCTAAGATTTAGAAGGGATTTTTGGCAATCAGAAGTTTCTAATTTTTGTAAATGAAGTAATCCTGAAGGGAAGAGCATTATGGGCCTTGGAATCAGAATGACCTGGGTTTGAGTCCCAGCTTAGGCACATGTTAGCTTTTTGATCCTGGGCAAATCACTTGATCTTTCTATAGGTTACACATGAGTTACCTGTCTGCATTGGTAGGGGGAGTTTCCATTCTGGGAAATTATAGATTACTACATGTAATTTTCATAACAACCTAGAAGCCTATGCAAGCTTTAAATTAGCATTCACTAAATCATTCTTCTTAGTTTATCAAACTAATTGAATAAGGATCAAAGGGCAGCTAGGTGGCACAGTGGGTAGAGTACTGAGCCTGAAGTCAGGAAGATTGATCTTCCTGAGTTCAAATCTGGCCTTATACTGTGTGAGCCTGGGCAAGTCCTTTAACCCTGTTTGCTTCAGCTTCCTCATCTGTCAAATGAGCTGGAGAAGAAAATGGCAAACTACTCTAGTATTTTAAAAAGGGATCAAATGAAGGCATACATATAAAAGGCAGACCTAAAGCAATATATGCATGCTAGCTCTAAATATTTGTTGATATGAACTTTTTTCAGAATCGTGGATGAGTGAAATGAAAATGACCAACAGTTTTCTCAGCTGAGGATTAAATTCTATCCTGCTATATTCAGTGTCCCAAGTATAATAGCTTGAGCCTAATACTTATTAGCTTAGTATAACTGACCATTAGTAATAATAAAGATCATAGGCTGACTTTTGTAAGAAGTATGAGAAAGACAGCAAAGGTGTAGTAAATAGAAGGCCAGCCTTGGCCAGTGCTCAGATCTTACATCTGACACATGATGGCAGTGTGACCCCAGATCAGGCCTGCACAACTTGCGGCCGTGGGGCCACTTTCAGGAAGCCAAAGGATTTCTTCTGGCTGCCTGTGAAAAAGCGTACAGGAAAACATCCTTTATGTATGTAGAGGACATCCTTTGGCTAGTCCCAAGCGGCCCTTGGGTAGCAAGTTGTGCAGGCCTGCCCTAGATAAATCATTTCACTCTTCAGAGTCCCAATCCACATTCTTAAGCTGTAAAATGATTTGTATTGGTGGGAGGTGTCTCTCAACCCAGGAATTAAATCACAGATCTTTAAAAAAAAACCACATGCAAATATGGCTATGCATTCTTTCCCTTCACAGCCAGGAATGGAAAGAACTTTGCCTTGGGAGTTGCAGAAATTGGTTTAGTTACCACCTGTGATGATTATTAGCAGTGTGATCTCAGTCAGCTCAGTTAACTTCCTTGGGCCTCAGTTTCCTCATCTGTAAAATAAGGGGTGGGTGGACTAGATGATCTCTAAGATCACTTCCAGCTTTAAATCTGTGTTCTTTTGTGTCATTTTTGTTCAGTCATTTCAGTAATGTCCAACTCTTTGTGATCCCCTTTGGGTTTAACATTTCCCTTTCCAGCTCATTTTAGAGATGAGGAAACTGAGGCAAACAGGGTTAAATGACAAGTCCAGAATCACACAGCTAGTAAATGTCTGAGGCCATGCTTGAACCCACAAAGATGAATCTTCTGGACTCCAGGCCCAGCACTTTATCCACGACACCACCTAGCTGCCCAGCATCTTATGTATGACAATTACAGATAGACATCTCTTCATACAGTCTATGAATTACCCCCAAATTCTCACTTGAGAAGTCCCATATTTAGAGAGTTGGAGAGTTTGTTGATTGTCAGCCACCAGAAGTGGTATTTTTAACTTTCTCTTGTTTCAGTGGGTACCTTTGGAAGACTGGTGTAGCAGATGACTCCCTTCTCAGAATGTTTTTAAAGGAATTAAGTAAATTACATAGGATTGTGTATCACCAAGGCAATATTCACAGCACCAACAGTGCACAACACTGCACCCACAGTGATGCAGGTTCTATGAATATGCTGGCATAGTTCTGAATTGCAAATTATATCAGACTCTCCACATAGAAGGCAGAAGAAAAGCATTTATTCAGACACCAGAAAGCCAAATCCGTCATAGTAACCAAGAAGTCAATACACATTACACTCCTGACAAAGCCATTCCCAAGCCTTACCCTCCCCACCCCTAGGCCTTCCTGCAAGCAAACACTAGCTATGCCTGCCTGGGTCCTCTCCTCTTCCCTTACTGCTCTCACCAACTCCCAGCTCTGCTTCCTATTCCACCCATTCAGCAAGCTCCTCCTACCACATGTGACTTAAGACTTCCATGTGATTTAAGCAGGTCATGTAGGCCTGTCAATGAGTGGAAAAGATCTTCATATTAAGCAAAAATACATTAACAATACAGACTGCAAAGGAAACCAATTGTATTGAAATAAAGTTATCGGTATATGAAAAACCAAAGCTCATAAACTCCCTGGTTAAGATCCCTTGTAATAAAGTAAGGAAAAGCAACATGGCAGAAGTTGCATGCCAAGTCTTTGATGGGTAGCAAGTTACCCACATGATGGGTGATGGAGGGGGTAGCAAATGTCCTCCACAATTGGGGTAAGGAAGAAGGAACATAGTCAGAGGATCCTTTTAGGGATAGGTTCTTTTTCCCAACTGTCACATCCTGATTAACATGTTATTCAAAATCATACCACAGGTAACTGACCGCTATCAAACAGATTTGTTGGGGGTTTTTTTTGACATTTTAGAAATACTATTTGATAAGAATGTTCTGAAGTATGTAGTCTCCCCCTTCTAGGTATCCCTGTATTTATAAGCTTTATAGAGGAGAAACTTTTTTATTCTTTGAAATTTTCAAAGGAGATTCTTTTGTACACCTCAAATAGAGCCCCTTTGTCTCTCTTCCATTAATTCAGAAAACCGGATAAAATAACAATATCTCGACCAGTTATTTGAGTTTGAAAGGAAGCAAACTTAGGAGAACCTTTTTTGAAAATTCATTTTTATTCTTTCTAATTTTCCCCAAAACTTTTGGTACCTAGCTGATCACAAACTTTTACTGATGGATATTGGTGAATTTTAGCTCCTGACTGTTATTGTGAGAGAGACTTAGCATCTGTATTTCTTGGTGCTAACTTGTTACCACTTTTTGAAAAATCTTGCTTTTATTGATATCTTTCCCATTTTTACATCACCTTCATTTCTGAATATTTCCTTTCCCCTTCCCTATTCACAGAGCCATTCCAAATGAAATTTTTTAAAGAGTTTGCATCTTAGAAAAGCCAACCAACACATTAGCTATCTTACGTGCAGTATTTCACACCCTTAGCCCCTGCCTCTGCAAAGAAGGAAGTGTGGTGCATTTATCAATTTTTCTCCATGCCCAAGCTTGTTTTTGTAATTATTGAGGGTTCCATTTTGTTTTTTTAGGAACAAAGGCAGCTTAGTGACAAAGTGGTTAGAGCACTGGGCCCAGGGTCAGGAAGACCAAGTCCAAATCCAGACTCAAGCACTTACTGCCTGTGTGACCCTGGGCAAAGCCCTTAATTTCTGTGGCTCACTTCAGTTTGCCCACCTGTAAAATGGGGATGATAATAACAACTACCACTTAAGATGGTTGTGAAGATCAAATGAGATATTCATAAAGTGCTTAGCTAACATAGTGCCTGGCACATAGTAGGTGCTTTTTCCTTTCCCCTTTTAAGGAACACCTTTTGTAAACAAAGAAGGGAAATTCAATGCTATAATAACCAAATGATTAAAAATATTTCCATGGAGAAATCCAGGGATGAGTCTATTTAAAGTCTTTCTGTAAAACTGCCACATCATGTCCCCAGGATACCAAAAAATGAGACCTATTATTTGAATGGAGAACCAGCCGTAGAGTTGGAATGGCCTGGTTTCAAGTCCCACTTCTAATACATCCTGATTTTAGGACCTTGGACAAGTCACTTGTCCAACCCTCCCTACCACCCCACTCTGTTAAGATTATGAAGTTGAAGAATAATTACTGGTCTTTATTGTTAGAGGAAATCCCCTCACTAGGAGCTCTCCATACAAATCACAGATCTGGTCTAAAATAAAATAAAGTGACCAGATGAGCAAACCGCTGGGACTTGTCAGTCATCAAATATTTATTAAGTCCTTACTATGTGCCAGGCCAGTCATTGTTTTAAGCACTAATGCTTCAAAGGGAAAGCAATGCACTTGGCGGGGGGGACAGGGGACTCGTATTCTAAAGAAGGAAATAATGTATAAGTAACTATGTACATATGAGATCTGTGCAGGGTAGATTGGGGAGAGTCTCAGAGGGAGAACCCCAACATTGAGGGGAACTGAGGAAGGCTTTTTGTAGAAGGTGGCTTTTTAGCAGAAGCTTGAAGAGAATTCTGTCTAGGTGTGTGGGAGATTGAAGAAAATACTTGGCAAATGGGGGAATACTTCATTCATTCATTCATTCATTCATTCATTCATTCATTCAGTGATGAAGTATGCACAAAGGTGCTAGGGGAGACAGAGAGGTGAATGAGATTTGGTTTTACTTTCAAGGCCCTTACAGTCTGGTGGGGATAGGGCATTCACAGACATATTGTACTTACTACACAGTGACTGTACTCTCAGTCACTACAGTAAGAAGATAACAGACACAAGGAATATGTAGATTCACAGGAAAAAGAGATCAGTTCCTACTGTTGGATCAAGCCATATTTCCTGGAAGAGGTGGCATTTCCTTGACCTGCTAACTTGAGATAGTTGATAACATATTTCTTCCTAAATTTTAAAAACCATAATCTCTTTAAATTTCTGTGAGTTTTTCCATGCCAGTGTGCTAACGAAGTCTGCATTCTCCCATTTAAGTCCAAAAGTCAGTAAGTTTACAGTCAGCAAACATTTAAAGGCAAAATGCCCCTGACCTCAAGGAACTCGTATTGCAATTAGGGTGACAACATGCAAACAACTTAGTGCCAACAAAATACCTGCAGTATAGGCCTGACTAATCATGTCTCATTTATTCTGTAGATAAATTTGTATTCTATCTAGTCCAATAGACTATTATCGTAGTATATTGTACAGTTGTGTGTATTACATGTATGTAAGCACATACACACATACATGTACACACTTCCACTTTACCCTATGTACGCCCATGCACGCATATGTTTATATCTACTTGCGTACTCATATATACATATGCACACATGGGTTTGTATGTATAAATTTAGGCCCCTAGGTGGCAAAGTAGATAGAGTGTTGAAATTAGAGTCAGGAAGACTTTTACTGAGTTCAAAGCTGGCCTCAGACATTTTCTAGCTGTGTGAGGCTGGACAAATAATTTAACCTTGTTTGCTTCAGTTTCCTCATCTGTAAAACAAGCTGGAGAAGGAAATGGCAGACCATTCTAGTGTCTTTGCCAAGAAGACCCCAAATGGGGTCGCGAAGACTCGGACATAACTGAAAAAAAAGTATGGGTGTGTATGTCTATATCCTGTATTATATATAACCCACATATATAATATAGCATGTGTTACACACACACACACACACACACACACACACACACACACACAACCTATTATATTACTAGCCTTTACATAGTACTTCAAGATTTGCAAAGCCCTTGACAAATATTATCTTCTCTACCCACGGTGCCCCCTACATGCCTCTGCACTAACGTTTTTGGCTTTATGTTTCGTATCAGTTATTTTCCCTTATGCTGGATCTCTTTTCTTTTAAAACAGCCTCTTGATGATTTTGAGACTCGTCTTGATGCTCACATGAGAATCCCCAGCTGCCAAGGACATAATTGCCATCCTTCCTCTACAGCAGACTGAACACATTCTTTGTGCTTGAAAGATTAGTTTCAACAATAAGTGTCAAGCATCTGTAAGGAAAAATAACTAACAAACCAATATTTCTCATATTCGCATTAGCTTACATGCTGTTTTTTATTCCAGATTTTTTTTTTACCTGCTTTCTAGTTGACAACGATTGCTTCCTCAAGGGTACTTAACAAATCAGTCTCATTGACTCTCGTTTCCCCTTTTCTTTATCTATATAGAAGGTGCAAAGTCATTGTCCACCATTATAAATTTTAAAGCTCTTTTATATTTTGTTTACTGAAAACTCCAAACAAAAGTTTACATGACAATGATAGTACTTGTCAGTTAATAGGATGCCTTATGTGCGGTTTGACTAAAATACTGATTGTTCTAGTCTGTTTGTCTTAAAAGCTGTATAGGAAATAATTGTGTCCTGCATTTTAAATTTCATTCCACCCTGTGCAGACACTGGATGTAGGAGCAGAGTGTAAACTCGTATTCAAATAAAAGTTCTTCTATTTTAAATCTGTTTCTAATGTCATTATTTTGTGATATAAGTTTTAGTTTATGAGAAGAGTTTAGTTAAACAAGAGAAAAAAATAAAAACTGTGCCTCAAGTACAATAATGGGCAGCTAGGTGATGAAGTGGATAGAGGGCTGGGCCTGAAGTCAGGAAAATTCGTCTTCCTGAGTTCAAATCTGGCCTCAGACACTTATTAGCTGTGTGATCCTGGGCAAGTCACTTAACTCTCTTTGCTTCGATTTCCTCATCTATCAAATGAGCTAGAGAAAGAAATGGAAAACCACTCTAGTATCTTTGCCAGGAAAATCCTAGATGGGGTCAGGAAGGGTCAGACACAAATGAAACGACTAAAAACAGCACCACGTACACGACAACATTTATGAGGGGAATATCATCATTTCCATTTTACAGAGGAGAAAAATGAGGTTGAAAGGACCCAAGAAACCAGCCTAGTGTCACTGAACTACTAAGTGTCAGAGACATAAACCCCAAAACTTCAAATCCAGTGTTCTCTCTGTCAGACCATGCTGAATATTTAAGCCAAAAGTTTCTCCATTTTTTCAGAAGGCATTTTTCTGGTAATTAGTAATTCGTTCCTACTTTACCATGGCATATGAAGTCAGTCAAATGCTGCTGCATGAGTCAGTCCTGTCAGGAGAGCTTGGGCCTTCTTCTGGCTTTGCGACTAACCAGCTGTGTGACTTTGGGGCAGTCATACTTTTTCTCTCAGTCTTGATTTCCTAATCTGTTAAGTAATGGGGTTGGGACTAGGACATTTTTAAGATCCGTTGCTTTGATTCTAAGCAAATCTGCAAAAGAAGAAAAGCTTTTTTGCTCATTTTAGTATCTATGTCATCTCTTGACTTTTGAAAGGCCTTTGATTCTGTTGTACATTGTATAGGTTCCTCCCTCCCTCCCTTCCTCCCTTCTTTCCTCCCTCCCTTCCTTCCTTCTTTCCTTCCTTTTTTCTTTCCTTCCTTGCTTCCCTCTTTCCTTTCTTCCTTCCTTCCTTCTTTCCTTCCTTTTTTCTTTCCTTTCTTCCTTCCGTCCCTCCCTCCCTTCCTTCCTTCCCTCCCTCCCTTCCTTCTTTCCCTCCTTCCTTCCTTCCTTCCTTCCTTCCTTCCTTCCTTCCTTCCTTCCTTCCTTCCTTCCTTCCTTCCCTCCTTCCTTCCTTTCCATTTACATTGTTAGTCACTGTACTTGTGACTCTCTTGGTTTTGCTTATACTTCATTTTGCTCTACTTCATTCAATCTAAAAGTTTAAGCCCAATTTGTCCAAATCAGGGGAAACTTACCTTCCAGCTCAGCACCATACCCTATTTACCTGAGACTTCTGGTACCCTCAACTCTGTGGAACAGCCAGGAAAACCCAAGAAATCTAGAAGGAGATGCAGAGCATCAAAGACTGTGAGGTTTGTGGACCAGGATGAAGTAGCACCTGTGTTAGCTCATGATGTCCATCAGAGTCAGCCACCCTTAGGGCCAAAGCTACAAGGCACCAGGCAGTGGAGAAAAAGAAAGCAGTACTAACAGGGCAGTGGTGGATTAGCAGAAGTGGTAGCAGAGATGAAAAAACCACTGTGGGTGGTGAGAAGGGACAACAGACAGCTGAGGCAGTAGGAGAGGAAATGGAAAAAAATACCATTTAGAAGTACGCAGCTATTTTGGGGAAACACACTAAGGACCAGCAAGCTTCCATGCTTCCCTATGGGCATCATTGTGTTAGGGCCCTATAGAATTTAATATTTGTAATGATGTCCTGGGGTCATCAAGGAAAAGTTAAAGTGATATTCTTCCATCAAAGTCCCCTGATGATGCCTTCTTTTGGCACGTAGATGGCCCTGGTGGCAGCTAGGTGGTGCAGTGGATAGAGCACCAGTGCAGGAGGCAGGAGGACCTGAGTTCAAATCTCACCTGAGACACTTGACACTCACTGGCTATGTGACCTTGGGCAAGTCACTTAACCCCAATTGCCTCATCCTGGGTCATCTCCAATCATCCTGATGAATATCTGGTCACTGGATTCAGATGGATCTGGAAGAGATGAGGCTGCTGACCTGCACAGCCCTCCCTCATTCAAAACAAAGTCAAGTGCAAGTCATGTCATTATTTCTCTGATGGTATGGTCTTCTTTGGCAACAAAGGAGGAACACACATTGCATAGACCTACCAGTGGGTAGAGCGTTGAGCCTGAGGCCAGGAAGTCCTGAGTTCAAATCTGGCTCAAACACTACCTGGGTGATCCTGGACAAATCAGTTACCCCAATTGCCTCAGTTTTCTCATCTGTAAAATCTGGAGAAGGAAATGGCAAGCCACTCTACTGTCTTTGCCAAGAAAACCCCTAATGGGATCTTTAAGAATCAGACACAACTGAAATGACTGAACAACAAACCCTTGCAAAATTGCAAAATTTTGTCAGTGGTTAAGTATAGTATATAATTGAAAAAGATCAGGTTTTTGGAACCAGTATTTAAATCCCTAGTTCTGCTATTTGACCTTGGGTCACTGAATCTCATTTTCTTCCTCAGTAAAATCAAGAGAATTGAACAAGATAATCACTAAGGCCTCTTCCAAAGTAAACAAGCACTTTTTAAGTGCCTACTGTGTTCCAGGCATTGTACTAAGCCTCTGTCTCTAAACCCTGTTATTCTCCAATCACAGGGCCTTTTTTGTGCCCTGGACCCCTTTGGTATCTTGTGAAGCCAACAGATTGCATCTCAGAATGATTTTTTAAAAATTCATAATTGAAGGAATGTTGAATTTCAGTTAAAAGTTAGTGGACATAAAGATGTAATTTTTTTCCCATTCAAGTTCATGAACCGAATTCTATCTATAAATCCCATTGGGGTCCATGGGTATCAGCTTAAGAAACCATATTCTAGAACATAAAGTAGTTTGGGTTTGTGTAAAAAATTTCTGCAAATCTGCATCTTTAAGGAATTTATATTATTGGCAAGAGAATATTCAATATTATTTGACAAAATTCAATTTAAGTTGGTAAGAGTTAGGGAGGAATTATATAAACAGCATGTTAGCAAAGAAGTACTATGGTGGCGTGAAAAGAGTGTGAATTAGGAGTCAAAAGTCCTGGGTTCAAATTCCAGTTCTGCCACTGATTATCCATGTAATTCTACATGTCACTTAAGCCTCTCTGGGGACTCAGTTTCTTCATCTGCAGAATTGAGGGGGTTGAACTAAATGACCTCAAAGATCTCTTCTTCATCAATTATCATGAACTAGACACACCAGTTTTCAACAGCAAAGAGTGAAAGTTGGAGATATTTTGTAGGTCGGTGTTGAGATGTTAAAAACAAATTGGACTTAGGGCACCAAAGTCACCAAATTGTGCTTCCCTATTTTGTGTTGCAGAGTTTTTAAGTAATACATGAAAGGTTCCAGCAGTCCCATTCCTACTAGGCTGTTTCTAAGCCAGATGACAAATGGAAAAGCTCATTGGATCTGTTGTCAGAGGGTTCAAATCCCATTTACTACCTGTATGATCCTGCTCAAATTCTTTAACCCTACTGGACCTCAGTTTCCTCATTTGAAAAATGAGAGAGACTAGATAGCGTTGGAGGTCTCTTCTAGCTACGTGGTGCAGTGGATAGAGATCTGGGCCTGAGTTCAAATCCAGCTTCAGATGCTTATTAGCAGTATGACCCTGAGCAAGTATGTCACTTAAACTCTGTTTGTCTCAGTTTCCTCATCTGGAAAATGAGTCGTAGGGACTAAATGTGGTAATATTGGCAAAATGCTTAGCAGGGCCTGGTACATATTGTTGTGCTTGTTCAGTCATCCCAGTCATTTCTTCATGACTCCATTTGGAGTTTCTTAGCAAAGACACCAGAGTGGTTTGCTATTTCTCTCTCCAGCTCATTTGACAAATGAGGAAACTGAGGCAAACAGGGTTAAGTGACTTGCCCAGGGTCATACAGATAGTATTTAAGGATAGAGTTGAATTCACGAAGATCTTCAGGTCCAGCACTCAGTATCTCTTGTGCCACCTAGCTGCCCCATGGTACATAGTAGGCACTAAAGAAATATTAGCTTTTATTATTATCTTATATACATAAACATCTCTCAGTGGACAGGGCCAGTCTATTTCCAAGTTGTAAGATCTGAGATGTTTTCCTTTAGTCTCCTCAGCCCCATTTTTTCTCTTCTCTTGGTATACCTCTTCCTCAAGTGAGAGGGGCCAGAGGTTAAATAGTATGGTGGTGATGAATGAAATCAATTGAATATTTTTTTGGACATCTACTAGGTGCTTGTTAATTTACACTTTGGGGGCCATGGAAGAAGTATCCATCATAGCCCCTGGTTCTACAGAGTCAGGGACAAAAGCATAATGCACACACATGCATGCACGCACGCACACACACATACACACAGCATGCACAGAACTGTGACTATACCAGCCCGCTGTAATAGCAAGTAAAACAGAATCTTTGCTGTTTTTGTTTTAGTATAATCAAGAAGTATAATGCCTCTATTTGAATATGACTAAAAAGGATCTTTTCCACCCATTGCCAGCCTGGGAAGATTTGTAAGAAGGCCCATGCCTTTTGTTAATGAGGCACTGGTTCTCCAGGGATGTGATGCCCTCTGGCTCTAAAAAGTGTATAAAGACTCTGAAGGTGAGGTTTTGCTTTGGGGCTTACTGACTGGAAGTATTTGTTTGGCCAGATGAGGACTCTGGGAAGCTGCTAAGGATACCCTCCCCCAACTCCTCCTCCCCCTCTGGTAACTATGGTTAGTCACTTGGGGTCCAATTGTCTGTTGAATTCAGACAGAGGAAGCCATGTCTCTTGACTTTTTGATTTCTCTTTTTTTTCTTTGAAGTTCAGGGTACTGACTCCCCTGAGATGAATGATATATGTGCTTGACTAAAGGATTGATACATGTGCTTGATTAAAGGGATTGTTAACCCCTCAAAAGTTGCCTTTCCTTTTATGAATGCAGATCTAAGAACTGTGATAGTGATGAGGTTCAGACTCTGGGAGCCTCCTTGAGCTCCCCTTGAATCTTCCCACTTAATCTGGCCTTTCTTACTCAAATCTAATCTTCCCATTTGTTCCGGCAGTCTCAGGAAGCCCATGGGCTTTTCATTATCATTTCAGGTCTCTGTTGTACTCCCCACCCTTGATCCCATCAACCCCATTCCCATACTGCCCCTATCAAGATCTCTGGATTGCCCCACCTGCTTCCCACCCAAACCCTCCCTAGTCTGATATCTCCTGATAGCCTCCAGCTGTTTCCAGCCTTTGACCCTCCTTGGACTTCTCCTCAAGACCCTTCCTAAACCCCTCCTCCCATCACCCTGGACTACCAGACCCCCCCCCTCCCCCATCCCTCCTATACTCTTTTCTGTATTTAAGTTCCATCCTGCCTCCATGAAGGCGCTCAGATGCCATCCAGCTCAGACTCTGTCTAGCTGGGATTGTGTCTGGCCTGCTTGTGAATACAAGCGTTACAAAAGCTTAGGCTCCTTAAGAGGCAACCTAATTAGGCGAATCCTTAATAAACTTTGTTTTCTTTGGCTTTAAGAAGGCTTGAGTCGAATTCATTCGAGCACGACCCGGACCGTTGGTATTTTGGGGTTCCCCTCACCATGAACCTCATCAATAGCAGGTCCCCCTATGTATGTTGGGGTGCTTACTCTTACACCAGTATGGCATCTAACATAAGTGGCAATGTTGGATTTTGGAAAATGTAATGACTGGAGTGATTAGAGAGTTTTATAGCAAATTGAGGAAGACCATAAAGGACAGGGGGGATCAGTTCAGGTACAGGCTGGACTAGGTGACTTACAAGGTCCCTTCCCACTCTGAGAATCTGTGATTCCAGAATCCAGGACCCTCACACTGCTAGGGGGAGAGCAGGGTACAGTAGAAAGAGGGCTAGACCTGGAGTTGGAGGACCTGGGTTCAAGTCCCAGTTCTGCCATTTACTCTTGGTGTGACTTTGAGAAAGTCACTTAAGTCTCTCTGAGCCTCAGTTTCCTCGCCAGTAAATGAACTTCATCAACTTAGATGGCCAAAAAGATCTCCTACACCTCTGCGTTTCTGATCACTGTCAACCCTATCTCTCAAGACTGGAAGGCTTTGGATATCTATTGTGTAGGCTTGATGTTCAGTCATTTCAGTCCTGTTTGACTGTTGGTGAAACTGGGGTGTTCTTGGCAAAGATACCAGAGTGATTTGACATTTCTTTCTCCAACTCATTTTGCAGGTTTGGAAACTGAGGCAAACAGGGTTAAGTGATTTGCCCAGGGTCACACAGATAGTGTCTGAAATGGGATTTGAACTTAGGTCTTTCTAACCCTAGTTAGGACCCTAGTGCTTAATTTTCTGAATAATTAAATATTAATGGAAATGAGTTTCAATGTGTTCACTGCCTCCTTCAGATTTTTGTCCCTAATTGTTAAAAGGCTTTTACTGTTATGAAAGGAATTCCTGGCATACTAATCAGATAGGGAAGCATGATCATTAGGGAAACTTTCCCCACTTCTACTGAAATCATGTTATTCATCAGGGTAGCTATGGAGATTTACCCAGTTGAGTCATTTTGGGTACCTGAAAAGGGCAAGGCCTGATGAAATGGGCACTGACCTCTCCCTGGTCAGATCTTTCTCATCTTCACTGGGGAAGTTGAGAAATCTGCTCATCTCTAGGTGCTGATGGCCAATTAATTCCCAGGAGCTCTAGAAGCTAAAAAGGATGCACACCGTTTCCTCAACTTTTTCTGGCTTCAAATCTAGAACCTGGACCAAGCCCTGCCTGAAGTCCACTTGACCAGCCTTCTTCTAGGCCTTTCTCCAGACTCATCTCTCCCTTCTAGATGGATTTGTTGTTCAGTTGTATTTGATTCTTCATGATCCCATTTGGGGTTTTCTTAGCAAAGATACTAGAGTAGTTTGCCATTTCCTTCTCCAGTTCATTTTACAGATGAGGAAACTGAGGCAAGCAAGGTTATGTGACTTGTCCAAGGTCACACACTTAGTGTCTGAAGTGGAATCTGAACTGAGGTCTTCCTGATTGTAGCCCAGTGCTCTATCCATTCTACCCGTAACTGCCCTATAGTAGGCAGCTGAATGAATAGTAGGCACTTAATAAATGCTTGTTGGTTATAAACTCCTTGAGGGCAAGGACTGTCTTTTGCCTCCTTTTGTATCCCCACAGTTTTGCACAGTACCTGGCACACAGTAGGTGCTTAATAAACACTTGCTTCCTTCCTTCTCCTACCTGTATCTTAAATAAGTGCAGCAACTCCTCAGGAACCAAATCCTCCCGCTGATCAGCCCTCCAGCACTGACCTACAATGTTTGCTGAAGCTGTTGTGGTCTGGGTGTGCTGAGAACCCCGAAATGTAAGGGTACAGGGCCTAGATCTGCCTCAAAAGAAATAGACCACTCAATTCTTCCAGTCAAAGTAGCAAGTTTATTTGTGGTACCAACACAAACATGCCAGACTCCTGAATGAGTCTGTGCATTTGATGGGGACAAAAATAGTATTTTTAAATGGAAAAAAAAAATTGGGGGAAGATTTGGATGGGATTAAGGAATGTCAAGTAAACTAATTCCAGTGTATGGGAAAAATCTGGGACTAGGTTGGAGGTTAACGAAGAATGAAGGACTGGGCTGGGTTGGGCAATGACTCAGGCTAACACCTGGGATGTGGCTTCAGGGGCTGGGTTCCTGAAATTGTGAGAAAGTTTAAGGGCGGGGTCCAGATCCCATACCCCATCAAACCTACTCACACTTTCACATATGCCCTCACCATACCTAATCCCAGGGCAGTAAGGTTTTTGAAATGCTTTATTTATGGTTGACATTTTTCATTTTTGTTTTTACATCACCATCACTTCTCACTTTCTTTGCCCATTCTCCCTAGAATTCCCTCTCAGAACAAATAAGAGTACGCAAGTGAAGCTTATTGAACACAATTGGTTATGTGTTTAACTTCAGAGGCAGAATGGAACATCAGATAGAGCCCTGAGCCCAGAATCAGGAATTCTGGTTTAAATTGTACCTCTGACCCTGACTGTCTGTGTGACCCTGGGCAAGTCACCTAAGCTCTTTAGCAATTCCATTGGGCTTCCCCCCCCACGCCCGCCCCCTCATTGCCATAGATTGAGAACAGCACTGATGGAGTGAATCACCACACTGAAGGAATTACAGAACTTTTGTATTTTCAGGGACTTGAAACTTAAGAGAGAAAAATGAAAATCATTTTTTGAAACTGGCCTGTACTGAGTTGGCTAGCTCAAACCTGCCCCTGAGGCCTGAGTGAAGAACCTATGATACCACTATTTTTCTCTTTCTGTAGGTCTGTGAGGTAAGGTTTGGTCGTTAGATTTTTATTTTTTCAGAAGCACAAAAGGCTGTTGTATTTTTTTTTGTTCCATTCTTTGCCTGTACATGTGGCCAGAAAAAACTGAGGGATAATATTACATAGCAATAAAAATTATTTTGAGATCCTCCAGTATGTAAGGCATTGTGTATGTAGCAGGGGAAATCCAGGTTGAATATGCATTTTTTTCTGTAATAAGCCTTTTTTTATTTTGAAATTATTTTTCATTTTATTTCATTTTCATTTTTTCAATTTTCATTCAGAATAAATTTTTTAATTTCAAAAATGAATTTCAATCATTTTTTTCATTCTTTTTTCATGTGTCTGTGAGGCAATGGAGGTTAAATGATTTGTCCAGGGTCATACAGCGAGTACGCATGTGAACTCAGATCCCATGGCCTCCAGGGAAGTGTCCTATCCACTGTGCCACCCAGCTGTCCCTTTTTCTTTCATTTCAACCTATGATCTCAGAAGATCAAAGACTGAGCGCTCGAAAGGACCATAGAAGTCATCTAGTATATATTTTATTTTTATTTTAGAGATGCTGAGTAGTTAAGTGACTTGATAAATTAATAATTCTCTATTTCCTTTTTTTCCTTGGTAATACCTTGACGTCTTTTTCTTTGGGTATGGGGAAAAATCTGTTTGCCTTTCTTTGTTTGAAACATTTATTTGCTGGTTTGTACGTGTCTTTTGGGATTGCATCTGAGAGGAGACAATTGAGGGGGAATATCCCAGGAGAGAGAGAGAGAGATTTAAAAGTGAGGTAGTCACAGAGTGCTGTCTCTGACTGGGGGCTCAAAGGTAGAGAATTATAGATTTCTTTTGTTTTATCTTCCTGGAGCAGAGAGAAAATGCTCCTCCTTTGTTTTTGAAGAAGACCAACATCATGGATGATGGCTTGACTTGCTCATGAATTGACTGTAAGGCTGAGTTACACAGACTCCCTCTCTCTTCCAGTCACTCCAAGCCCAGTGGCAAGTGCGATAGATGAACAATTAGACCCCTACTTTATTCCAGTATTAATCAGTTTCATATGACTCCATAGGGATAGTGATTATAAGTTCTGTATGGTAGACCTCAGACTTTAATTCAGTGTTCACATTTACTTGTTATGAAACTCACCTGCACAACCACAAGAATGTTGACAAAGATATCTCCATCTTATTTTGCTCAAATTCCATGTCCAAGCCTAATATGGGTGGCTTGATATGGAAAGGCCCCCAATTTGTTTTTGTATCTCCACCCTCTCTTGTCCAACATGAGCAAATGACCATCTTATGACCACTTAGTCAGCAGAGATGACCCTTGCCTCGCCCATCTTGTGACCACCCATCCTGATGCATCATTTCTGAGTCTCCTGGAGAATCAAAATCAAGATCTACCAACCAGTAAGATTTTGAATTTTACTATGACTCTTTGCATGTTTGAGTATCAAACCCAATAAAAGTAAGGCCCCAGGGAAAAGAGGCATCTCAGATCATGAGGAAAATCTCAGATCTGCTTCGTTGGAGGGAACATAGACCTTTTAGTAAAGCGTTGGCTTGGAACTCTGACTCAGTTGTTTTTTTCTTGCAAATTGGACAATCTTGAACCCCAGACAAGACAAAAGTCAGGATGATTGGCAATGGCCAAGGATGCAGAGGATGACCTTGACATCTTTGAATGTCTGACCAAGCTCTAAGTGCTGTCACCTTCATGACCACTGGAACAGACTGTTCTCATCTGCCCATTCTACCTGGGGAAGTCTTCACATACTTGAGGTAGACACCCTCCTAACTCACCCAGGTCTATCAGGATTTATCCTGGGTACTTACTCCTCCCCACTCCCTCCCCTTTCATTATATCAGTAGTAGAGTGGATTGGGAAGATGAAATAAGACCAAACAACTCTGCTTACCACTCTACCCTACCACTTTTAAACTTAACTTTAGGTTTATATGATTGAACTTTAATTATTGGCACTCAAACTTTAAGCCTCCTTTGACTCTACCTCCAAGTGTTGATAAGTTTCTTATCAACCTTCCAATGAGTTCCGACAAAATGGTACACAATAGATTATCTGCCCAGAAAAATAAAAGCACGAATTTTCTCCTGACAATACATCTTTAAGTTTACAAGACAAGGGCTATTTTAAAAGGGGGAATTTTCAAAGTGAGCTTTCATTTTTTTTTCTTGATTGTATTAAAACTAATCATTTTTAAAAAGTAGAGTAAAATCATGATTAAAATCGTGGGGAAAGAGGAATAGGGTATTTTGTTTAATTGAAATTTCTCATTAACTGGGAACTAAAACAAACCTTTTTTTCTGTTTTTTTTTTTATTGAAAATCTTTCTAAAATATTGGCAGGTTGCTTTCCTGCCTAAATCCTATATATTAGAGATAATTGAACATTTCTTCTTTTGTCGAGGATCCTGAAGCGTATCAGGACAAGTATAAAAAGCTTGCATCTAAGGAACGTAAGGCATCATTCTAGTAGAGTTTTTTTTTAAAGAAATCTTTAGTATCACCTTGTTTTCATATGATTCTCAGTTTTATTCCAAAAGTTTCTACTTTCCAGAAAAATGTGGATTAATTGAAATGGAAATAGCATAACAGTTATAAAAGTGTTGAATTTGGAAACAGGAGACCTGGGTTTGTATCCTGCTTCTACCACCTATTGCCTGTGTGACCTCTGGTAAGTCACTTAACCCCTCTTGTTCTCAGTTTCTATATTGGTAAAATGAAGAGGCTAGACTCAGTTCCTCTAAGGTCTTTTTTTGGCTCTAAATATGTAATTTTAAAAAATCTTTGATTCTATGCCCCCTAGTAAGATGAAGCTCTAATGAAATGAAGTTTTATGAAAAGCAACATAAAGATTAGATTCTCCAATTTATAACAAATTCTATAAGGAGGCATCTTACTTACTAGTTATTGAACTTAGAAATGCTGCAGGAGCACATCCTACTATTTTTGTGGGTATGACTAGAATTCAGCTAATATGACAGTTGCATATTTAAGAAACATGCCTTTTTCAAGCTTGAAAATCTCCTTTGCAGCTTGAAAACTTGCATCATCCATTGGCGGCTTTCTTGGGCTACCAGGCTGAAGGAATTTCTGAATCCTGGGGAGTTTGCTGACTCTAGCTTTGAACTCCTAAAATGAAAAAAAAAATGACACCACCTGTAAATGACACAGTTAGTCTTGCACACTGGAACAGGGTCCCCAGGATGCTCTCCTGAAGACCCTTTGGAAGCTCTTTCATCATGTGGGAAAACTTTGGCAAGCATTGTCATCCTTTGGGCAGTAATGTTTCAAAGTCTTCAGGAACTCCCTGTATTGCAAATATGTAGGGCCCCCTCTTTTCACATATGATATATTATAAATACAATAAATATATGAAGAAACAGTCTTCTCTTTTCAAAATGCATAAAGGTTTACTTCCTTAATTGCTGGAAAGGCTTTGAGCATCAGATTCACCAAAGGTCTTCATGCCTACCATCTGAAAAGACATCCAACTAAGATCAGAGAGCCTCATCATCTGAAGGCTAGACAACAGATTTTTGGCTTGGGCCACAGTGACTCTTGAAAACTGTCTAAGGATTTGTGTCCTTGGAGGAAGGGCACACAATGGAAATTTCAGACCTTTTAAACAAGCATATTGACCACTTACTATATCCTAGGCAGTGTGCTAACTCTGGAGATACAAAGAAAAAACAAAAACTGTCCCTGCTTGCAGGGAACTTACATTCTAATAGAGAAGAGGACATGTACATCAATAGCTATATGCAGTATATATAGTGAATACTTTTGATGGAATTACCTGCAGTTTAGGGAATGCTGAGAGAACATCAGACTTGCATTCTTCAACCATTAAGATGAGTTCAAGTAGATGTACATCTGCCCAGCTCAGCTGGTTGCCAACAAGGTAATTTTTCCCATGGTCTTTTAATACCTATAGAATCAATGAGAAGGAGAGAAGGGAGGGAATTATGGCACATTACTTGAGGACAGTGTATTATTTGAAGACAGGACAGTTTTTCTGGCTGTCCTCCATGTCTTGAACATGCTCCCTCATCTACTCTGACAACACACCTCCTTGACTTGCTTCAGGTCCCAACTAAAATTCTATCTTCTCCAGAAAGCTTTCTGCAACCCCTCTTAATTCCAGTGTTTTCTCTTTTAATTATTTCCTATTTAACCTATGGGCTGCTAGGTGGAGTAGTGGATAGACAGCCAGGGCTGGAGTCAGGAAAATCTGAGTTCAGATCTGGCCTCAGACACTTACTAAATGTGTGACCCTAGGCAGATCACTTCACCCTGTTTGCCTTAGTTTTCTCATCTGTCAAGTGAGCTGGAGAAGGAAATGGAAAACCACACCAGTATTTTTATCAAGAAATCCCCACGTGGGACATAACTGAAAAACAAAATATATTCTATGCATAGTTTCCTTGTATCTATTTGTTTGCATGTTGTCTCTTTCTTTGATTGGAAACTCCTTGAGGGCAGGGACTAACTTTTGCCTCTTCCTGTATCCCCAGTGATTGACCAGTGGTAGACTTTTAATAAATGTTTCTTGACTTACAAGGTAGTAAAAATTTCTCTGTGACTACTTCTAAATTGCTCTCTTTGTGTATTTTTGCTCTTTTCATTATACTATTCATTCATTCAATAAACATTTATTAAGCACCTACCACATACATGCCAGGCACTGCGCTAAGAGGTGGGGATACAGAGAAAGGAAAAATACAATCGCTGCTCTCAAGGTGCTCCCAGTTTAGTGGGGGAAGCAACGCAAAAACAATTATAAATTATAAACAATTATAAACACTGATAGAAATGATATATACAGGATGAATTGGATACTCTCAGACGGAAGGAGGAGCAGGAAAGGCTTCTTGCAGAAGGTAGGACTTTACCTGAGACTTGGTGGGAAGTCAGAGAAGTCAGAAGGCACAAATGAGGAGGGAGAAAGTTCCAGACATGGGAGACAGCCAGGGAAAATGCCTACAGGGCCAGGAAATGTTTGTTCCAGGATTGGTATAGAGGCCAGTGTGAGGGGGGTAAGCTTTGAGAAGGCTGGGAAGGTAGGAAGGAGTTAGGACCTAGCCTCTGAAAGCATTTAAAAGTCAAATACAGTCTTTATATATGATACTGGAGGTAATAGAGAGCCTCTGGAGTTGGCAGGGGGATGACATGATCACACCAGAGCTTTACCAAGTTCAATTTGAAACAAAAGTTTTTTTCTCCCTCCTTTACCTTTCCCTCCCTTTCTTTCTTCTTTCTTCAAAGGGACACTTAGGAATTGGTATCCAAGTAATCTCTTCATTTCGGATCACATCAGGAATTATTGAATGAATATTTCTCACAAATTACAGAAAACAAACAGGGTATTGTCTCTCATATCATACCTGTTAGTGATCACCTCATATTTTTCCCAAATTCTTTATAATATTGTTCAATACTATTATAATGACCTTATTTTTATGGTCAAATTCTATGACTGTTATTAAAAATCCTGTTGGAGTTTTTCTTGGTATCACTGCATACTAAATGCCTAAAGTCCTGACCTCCATTTTGTTCAAATTCTGTTTAAAAGTGTATTCAGCACAACACTAGTGCCGATGCAAACAAAAAACGTATAGTAGTGTGTAGCGATGAGAGCTAAAAAGCACACACACATACAAACAATAGCATACAATGCAGCAGGCATTAGCAATAAATGCAGGGCTATGTGCAATTCACCTTCTGTGTAATCAATAACACAGAACTCCAGGCAACACTTACTAACAGTTAATACCTTTGTAGGCAGTAACCCACAGGCAGTCGTGTTGCATGACACATTTGGAACGCTACAGGAATCACTGAGTTAGCCAGAAAAATGAATCTCAGAAGAAAACAAAATCCAGTAAACACTGGACTGGGGAAAAGCACTTCCAGTGAAGAAAAGAGGGGAAAATTGAGTTTTAAAAAAGGAAAGAAAAATAATTATTTTTTGATAAAATAAAAGATATTTCAGCCAAAGGGAAACATTTTTAAACTCAAGGAAACTCTCCCAAAGATAAGCTAAGGTCTCTTCTAGCTATAATAATCAGTAAAACACATGACATATCCTCAACCCAAGTTACAGTATAACCTGATTTCCTTTTTTTCCCCCATTGTCCTTTACCCATATTAAAAGATCAGTGAGATCATCTGTTGACCACATCTTCAGGTTGTGTTGGCAATCCATCCCCATGAGTTGTCAGTTACAGAACAGTTCTGTTTCTAAAATCCTTCGTTAACATGACACCTTTTTTTTTTTTAAACCGGGGACTAGAAGTCCAAATATTTCTAAAGATATTCTCCTATAATGGATTCTGCTGTCACTATCCATCAAAACTGCCTGACCCATGGATATATATCTTTTCCACTGTGACAAAGAACTAGGCAATTTGAGTAGTAGCACAACAAACTCCTCTTTTGTTCATTATTTAACAAACCAATAAACATTCATTAAATGTCTCCTCTATGGGAGGCAGTGTGTATAGTGATAGCTAAAATCAACCTAGTCTCTGCCATCCAGGAACCTATAACCTAGTAGGAGGAAGATATTAAAATGTACATTGACAAATGTAATGTAAGCTAAGTATGGCACACAGAGACACAAAGGAATATTTGTGCAAAACATTCATTTCAGGATCATACAATTTAGTTAAGAAAGGAACCTGGAGATCATCTGGTTCAAGTCCTTTATTTTACAGATGAGGAAATGGAGACCCACTGGGGTTCAAGTGATTTGTCCAAGGTATACAACTAGAAAATAGCAGTGTTTTTTTTTTGTTTTATGTTATGCTACATCCTCTAATTCAATAAATCTATGACCTATAAACTCACAGTGTAATAATTTAATAAAGAAACATTATAAATGAAATGCAGAAGGGGGAAATGATATAGAGAAAAGAGCCCTCAACCTCAGGTATGAGTTTTTGGTTCTCCCTCTGGCATTGCCAACTTACTGTGTGACTTTGTGCAGATCACTGCACTCCCTGAGCTTCCATTTGCTCATCCATAAAATGGGGCTGAAACTTGCACTGTTCCCCTAAGGAGTTGTTAGGAGGATCAAATAAAATAATGCTTGTAAAATATTTGATAATCACGAAACGCTGGATAAATGTAGGATGCTATTGTTACAGCATTTGAAGCTTTTTTTTTTACAGCCTGGCTCAAACCTCATTTTCCAGTCTTAACTTTACATTACTCCCAGTCACACAGTCTAAAGTGCAGCTAAACTGGCCTTCTTCCTATTTCTCATAGGAGGCATCCTCCTTCCTGACCCCATGCATTAGCACAGTCTGGCTCCCGTGCCTGGTATGTATTTCCTCTTTATCTTGACCCTCATACAATTCCTAGTTTCTTTCAAAGCTTTAGCTCAAAGGTCCTTCCAAATTCCCTCGTACTTATTTTTGTGTGTATGTGTATCTATATTTATAAAACTGTATCTGCTCAGTATGTACACATATGTATATTTATATCTATCTGCAGACAGGTGGCACAATGGATAGAGCACTTGGTTTGGAATCAGAAAGACTCATCCTCATGAGTTCAAATATGGCTTCAGACACTTTGTAGCCATGTAACACCGACTAAGTTATTTAACTGTTTCCCTCAGTTTCCTCATCTGCAAAATGAGCTGGAAAAGGAAATGGCAAACCACTAGGAAACCTCAAAATAGGTTCATGAAGGGTTAGAGGTGACAGAAATGACTCAACAATATCTCTATCTGTATGTGTTATGTGTGTGTGCATGTGTGTACACATACTTTCAGGTATAAATGTTGTATCCCCTATAGAATATAAGTTCCTTGAGGGCAGGCTCTATTTCATTTAGCCTTAGTGCCCCCAGTGCTGAGCAGAGTCTCTGGTATATAGTTGGTTCTTTAATAAATGCCTGTGGATAGGTTGAGGTTCTTGGTCTCCCTATGCATTTAATGGGTACATACTAAATAATTTAATCAGAATTAAATCTGTCCCAGAAGGGACAATACCTTGGACTGTACCAACTTTATAAATAGGTGCAAAAATTGCCATCAAACCCTTCCATTTTTATCCTCACTTTAGTCTATCTGCTATGCCACCTACCTGCCCCGCTTCTCACCCTGAAAGTATGAAGTGATCATTGCCACCAACCCTTCCCACATTCACCAGTCTAAAAAGGTGCATAAGAACTTAAGGAGGACAGTACCAGAACCAGCCATATAATTTTAAGTGTAATAAAGGAATATAAACAAATATCTCTCTTACAATACCCTGCATGCTTTAAATGGCTACCTGTCTTATCTAGTTCCAGCTCTTTATGAGTTCATAGATTCATAGATTATAGAGCTGTCTTAGGAATCATTAAGTCCAACTCACTTATTTACAGATGAAGAAACTAAAGCCCAGATAGGACAAGGGACATGCCCAAGGTCACATAGCTGGTAAGTGTCTGAGGTAGAATTTGAACCAAGCCTGACTCCAAATCCAGCACTTTATACAATATATGCTGCTGCCTTACTTTGTAAAGCTTAGGAAATTGAGGTCCAGGGTTAGTAAGTGAGGTGCCCACATTTCCACAAGTGTCAGAGGCAAGAACTAAACTCAGATCCTCTGTCTACAGTGCCAGTGGTCTTTCTTCTATACCATGGGACTGAAATGTTTCTGCCTTGTCACATATTTGCTCAGGTTGGAGTAGAGAAAATGTTGGTAATTTCAGTGAATCTGCAGGTAGATCGGAGCCTTAATCATTATCTCATACCTTCTCAAACACTGGGAGGAATCTTTGAGTGGCTTTCTCAGTGATGAAGCTAATATTCTTCTCCTGCTCTTCAGGCAAAGCCAATGGGACGAACATAATCATGTCATACAGGTCTCTCATTCCTTCCACATACATGTCAATACTGGAAAAGGAAAGAGGCACCAAAAAAAATATGATTACTAGCTCATGGGATTATTGAGAGACTGCAGTCAAGCAATGTAAATAAAATTCTAGGCAAGCTTTTAGACTCTTCTTACATATGTCATTATTATTAAAAGCAGGAGGAAATAAAATATTTATATATATATGAAAATGCACTTTTAAAAGGATAAAGTTGTTGTTCAGTCGTTCTTCGTGACCCCATTTGGGGTTTTCTTGGCAGAGATTCTGGAGTGGTTTGCTGTTTCCTTCTTCAGCTCATTTTACATTTGAGGAAACTGAGGTAAACCAGTTTAAGCAATTTGCCCAGGGTCACACAGCTAGTACGTGTCTGAGGTCCAATTTGAGCTCAGAAAGATAAGTCTTCCTGACTGTAGCCCAGCATTCTATTCACCTACCTGCTCCCCTCCCTACCCCAAAAGTACAAAGTACTGTTATGAAAATATAAAGATATTATGACGTAGCACTGAAGGATATCGTAAGCAAGCTACTAATTTGTCATTATAGTATAAGTATTGAGACGCAGCATGGAGTAGTAGATATAGAGCAGGGCTTTTTAACTTTTTCGTATGTCATGGATATGGACCCCTTCTCAAATTAATGTTTTTAAATGCATAAAATGAAATACATAGGATTACAAAGTAAAGCAATTATATTGAAATACTTATTATCAAAATATTTAAATAATTTCACAGATGCCAGGATATGAATTATGTCTACTTATATATAGTTTAAGGCCCAGATGCTGAAAATGGCCCATTTACCAACTGGTATGTGGGAACTTCCTTAGAAGAAAAAAGGTTTTAAAAACCTCAAGCCCCATTTTTAAAAGACGCTTTCACTTAGTTGAGACAAACATACAAAACCACCTCCATAAAGCAGGATTCCCCAGGAGTTGTTGTGGTTTTGTGTTTTTAATCCAGGCCTGTTGTTTTATCAGCACAGGCTATTCTCTCAAGCTCCTAGATTGACAAGTCACCTCTCACTTATAGTTCATTATAGTTTTAGGGAGTCACTGGGAAGTTAAATAAGCTTCCTAGGGTCACAGGGATAGTGTCTTTTTCAGCATGGACTTAAATCTGGGTCTGAAGTCAGAAGGATCGTTGTACTCTTTGTGTTTGTATCAGCAGAGATAGCACATTGCCCAGTCATTTCAGTAGTGTCTGACTCTTCCTGACTCCATTTGGGCTCTTCTAGGAAGAGATACTGCAGTGGTTTGCCATTTCTTTCTCCAGCTCATTTTACAGATGAAGAAACAGAGGCAAATGGAGTTTAAGTGCATTGCCCAAGGTCATACAGCTAGTAAGTTTCTGAGGCCAGATTTGAATTGAGAAAGAGGAGTCTTCTTGACTCCAAGCCTGGCACTCTATCCACTGTGCCACTTAGCTGCCCACCCCAGAACATAGGCAATTCATAAATACTTGTTGATGGATTGATTCATCCATATGGTTGCATGGCTTCTCCATGATGAGTTAATAAATATAGAAGCTAATTTTTAAAACAGCCCCACTTTCATTGAGTTAATAGTGAATTTATGTATTGTTTCTTCACTTATGCTTTTGCAAATCATTAAAAAATTATTTTAAAATTATAGTTATTCAAGTTTGAGATCCAAAGCCAGAATTTCTTCTCTTCTGAACAAGTTATCTATGTATCCGTGAGTGGGCCAGTCCATTACATATGATCTTTAACACATTGGTAGGAAAGAATTCTCAGCATGCCTATTAAGTTAAGACTGAATTCCATAAACAGAAAGACTGAGTTCCATTAGATTATAAGCTCTTTGGGACTGTCTTCTGCCTCTTTTTTGTGTCTTTAGAATTAGCACAGTGCCTAGCACATAATAGGCTCTTAATAGATATTGACTAATTGATAAGCAGCTTGCAGAAGCTAGTATCATTACTTTACCAGCAACACTCTGCTAAGCAGTTAGAGATTTAATTTCCTCCTTTGGCTGCCCACAATTTGATAAAACTATCTACTAGAGTTATATCTACATCAGGGTAATCTTGGACTTAGATCATTTGGAAAAAGGAGTTAAAAATTTTACATATTTACTATCATCACATGCTGATAAGAACATTCTTGCTTTGTCCATTACGTAAAAGGAGATAATTTCTTAAAATCATTTCATGGAGAAGCAGGGGAAATAATAAAAAGCTGGCCTTGACATCAGGAAGACCTACTGTCAAGTTTTGCCTTTGACCTCAACTTAGTGGTATGACCCTGAGCAAATCATTTGTCAGAATCCATTGTTAAGTAGAAATTTCCTAAATAAAAAAGGGTAGCAAATACGTTGCATTGTAAACATGCAACAATTACTGTACAGGAGTTGCTCCTTCAGGTCCTTCCCATACAAGTTGTATTTTGTGGCAATGTATCGTAGGATGGCTCTGGTTTGCACCATCTTCATTCCATCAATTTCAACCATTGGCACTTGGTCATACAGTAGATGCCCACCTCAAAAAAAAAGAAAGAGAAGTCAAGTCAGTGGTTATTCCCCCTCATTAGAGTATGGTCATGGAAGCACAGTTCTGGAACCAGAAGGGACCTCAGCAGTTGTCCAGTTCATTCTACAGTAGGGGAAATTGAGGTCCAAGAAGGGTGAAGGACTTTCTCAAGGTCACATGGCTAAGTCTCAGAAGCAGGATTGGAATCCATGATCTCTGATTTTAGAACCAATGCTCTTTCTACTCTATCACATCACACTCTGTTCCATGGGGGATTATTTTCATTCTAGAGACACTTCCTCCCACCCTGCAAATGGGATTGTGCTTGCTGCCCAATAAGGTCTTTCAAGATATTTCAAGATATTTTGAGTGACTGGCTTCCTTCCTCCATGTATTGAAAGACACTGATCTCTGTCGTTCCTCAAGCAAAACACTTCCATCTCTGGACTCCAGGCATTTTGACTGTGTGTCCCCCATGCCTAGAATGCTCTGCCTCCTCATCTCGACCTCCTGTCTCCTCTGGCTACCCTCAAATCCCAGTCAAAGTCCCAACTTCTACAAGAACCTTCTCCTGATTTCTCCTTACTACTTACTCCTTACTAGTACTTGTTTGAATATAGCTTGTTTGTTCTTAATTGTTTACTAGTCTCTCCCCTATTAGACTGTGAGATCCTCAGGAGTAGCAGTTGGATTTTTTTTCCATTGTATCTACTCTTATCTTTATTTTTTTATTAAATTAATTTTACTCTTCATTTAAGAAACAAACATTTCTATAACATAGTAGAATAGAAAAAAAAAGATGCTTTTGCCTTTCTATCCCCAGTGCTTAGTGTCATGTCTGACACATAGTAAGTGCTTCATAAATACTTCTTGACTGATTTAAAGGTACTGCTGGAATGCCATTAATTAACAACAAGTTTTGAGACCTTACCATGTGCACTTCAATGTGGTAGGCACTTTGGGTGGCATACATGAACACAGGATCTCTAAGGCTTTATTGGTGACCTGGTCTGTCTAGGGAATTCCCTGTGTGAGAACTTCCACCACCAACCCAAATGACAACTCTATCCATGACTTGGTCTATACACTGTCTGTTTGGGTAGTCTGTGATTCTTGACTTAAAGGAGTCTAAGTTCAAATCTTCTCTCACAAATTGATATCTGATCCCTTCTGCCTCTAGCCTCAAACATAAACTCTTCTTTTTGCATCCAAAGCCCTTCACGGTCTGTTCTAGCCTGTCCTTCTAGACTCATTACCTATGACGCTTCTTCAGACACCCTGCCTCCCAGGCAAACTGGCTTATTTGCTTTTCTGCAAACAAAACATTATGCCTCCTGTCTCCTGGCTTTTGTTTGGGCTGGCTTCCATCCCTGGAATTCCCTCCTTGCTCACCTCTCCTCATCCTGCTAGCTGCTAGCACCCACCTTCCCCTGAAGGTTACTTTTCCTCTGAAATTCCTTTGTACTTGAACAAGCTCTATATTTATTTATATAGGCAGCCAGGTGGCTCTTTGAATATTGCTGGATTTAGAGTTCCAATCTTCTCTCAATCATTTGCTAGCTGTAAAACCCTGGGCAAGTCACTAAAGGTCTCAACCTCAGCTTGCTCATCCAAGGAAATGGTCATGATGACAGCACCTACCTCTTGAAGTCATTGTGAGGACCAAAGGAGCTAATATTTGTAAAACACTTCAGAAACGCACAAATGATGTAATGATAATTACGATTATGGTATTTATGCGTGATGTTTCCCCCTAAAGAACATAAGCTCATTGAGGGATGGGACTATTTCATTTTTTCATCCTTGTAACTCCAGTGACTTAAATAGTATCTGGTGCATAATAAGTTGTATAGTAATGTAATAGTAATTTAATAAATGATTGTTGATCAGTTGATTGATCCATTCTCCCCCGACCATCATACCCTAAGCTAGGGTCCCCTCACCTCCCACCTAGATTCTTTTTTTCCCCCTCTTTGTAAAAATTAATTTATTTTAAATTTAAGGAGAAAAACTTAAGTACACAATAAGTAAAGTAAAAGAAATATACTATAAACTTAAATACAAAATAAGAAAAGAAAAAAGTCATTGCCATGTGCACAGAAATGTAAGGGAGGATTCAAATAAAAAAACATATATAGAGCAGTAAATTTCCTTTCCACGAAAGCCTATATAATAAATATGTCACGTTGTATTGAGATCTGTCCATCTTTTCTTTACTTCCTTTTAAGTTTTCTTTTATTCTCTACTGTGAACTTCTTACTTTGTTCTTTTCCCCCCTTCTTCCTCTCCTCTCCCAAGAAGATATAATTTAGTGCAGATATAGTCATATATATATGTAAACACAGACATGCATATGCACATATATGCATCTATACATAAGTACATATACAGATACATACACGTACACACAAAGATATATACATGCAGGTACACATACATACATACACTTAAAATATACATACATATACTTAGATATCCATAATCATACTCATATATAAATATATACATTCCCAGGCATCTATGTAACACCAGACTATATTTATTTGTCCTCTGTTTCTCTGAGAATGGATAACCTCTTCCTTCATAGGTCCAAGTCTTTTCCTACACCACAGCGATATTCCATCCTTTTACTGTCTAGTTATTTTAAATAGTCTAAAACAATATTGTTTGATATGACTGACATATAGTATAGTTTCCCTATTTTTCTCTTATGATTAGATTTATTTTAGTTTTAACTTTGTCTGCCACCTAGATTCTTTATGTGTTTCTGATTGATCTCCATACCTCTAGTCTCTGTCAATTCCAAATCAGACTTTTGTAGCTAATCTTCCTGAAACACAATAATTATCAAGACAGTTCTTTGTCCACATACAACAAACCCTCCAGTAAGACCCACCTGTCTACTTTTGCTCACATTCAAGCTCCTCCATGACCTAACTCCAACCTAACCTTTCCAGTCTTAGTCCCATTACTCTTTACTTCAACCATGATTCCTCTATAGAAAGGAAGAATCCTTTGTTTGATGAGGAAACAAGTTTTACTTTCTTCTCTAGTGTGTTTGCTTTGAAATTAGAACCCTACCTCTGAGGTACAGAGGAACACACTGTGTACTGCCCTGTGTAATTCTCCATCCATGCTAGGATTTGTACCATATTTTTTCACACCTGTAGAATCAGAGAATTGTAGGGCTCCAAGGGGATCTTAGAGACTTTCTGTGGGTCTTTTCAGGCAAGGAAAGGGTAGTCAATCTAATCCTCATGGACTAGCACAGCATAACAGCAAAGCTTTGAACTCACCCTTAATTAAGTTCTGAAGTTCTTCTGCTGTTTCAAAAAGTACTTCTTCAAACTAGAAAGGAGAAAGACACATGAGAGTATAAGAGCAATAGAATCATAGAAAGTTAGCATTGGTAGGGACCCTAGATTAAGTTGCCTTAACCACCTAAAGCAACTAGGTGGTATCATGGGTAGAGTACAGGAATAGAGGGTCACAAAAACTGGAGTTCAAATCCTGCTTTAGGCATTTACTAGCTGGGAGACCTTGGGCAAGTTCCTTAACTTTCCCGAGCCTCAGTTTCCTCATCTGCAAAAATGAGAACCTTGGACTAAATGTTCTCTAAGGTTTCTTCCACTTTTTACTCAAGAAAAAGGATCACAACAAAAATGAAGATTCCTAAAATCTATTTAAAAACTAACCCAGCTTCTGTTCCTTGGTATTTTTCAATTTCCAAAAAGGTGGGCTTTTAAAAAAATGAATAATGACATTAAACGATAATAGCCAGGCAGTTAAGGAAATAAATGGAAACCAGTTTCATTCTTTGTGTTATGGCATAGAAAAAAAAATTTTTTTAATGCATCATTGTAGTCAAAGATTACAGAATTTTAAAGCTAGACAGAGATCTCAGTAATAATCTAATGGCAGCCCCCCATTCAAAACTGATGAAGTTTGGACTGAGAGATGCAAGCTGGCTTGCCTAAGGACATCGAGCTAGGAGGGAGTAGTGCCACATCTTGGACTCTGGTCTGCTGAATCCGAGTCCAGTGAATTTTCCACTAGGTTCTGATTCTGCTTTCAGAAGGAGAACTCAATTAACATTAAGATAAATTTGTCCTTTAAATTGTCTGTGATTTAGTTCACTATTAAAAAAAAGATATGATCACAATGATTCAACCCCTTTTTTGGAGGGAGTCATTCAGTGAGTTCCCTATGACTTCTACAATGGTAACTATTCACTTAGTTTGAAGAAAACGAATAAATCTAAGAAATGAAACCTCTACCTCCACACCAGCAGCTGCCAAAAGCCAACGCACTGATTCCATTCTGCCTCTGCCATTGAAGTAATGAAGTTTGGGCTTCCCAGCCATGATTTTCAATTCTTGGTTTTCTGAAAAACAAGAGAGAACAAGCTATCTGACCAGGACCTAGATATACAAGCCAGCTATTTTGTAATCTTGACTCCATCGGGGATACATGAGGGACGTCCAAACACAAAGGGCCAATGATTCAGAGGGAAGATGGGGGTGGGGAAAAGAGGGAGGAGAATCATGTGGAAGGCAGGCTCCAAATCTCTCATTTCCTCCCCCCCAAAGACAGGCTGAAGGCAACTAAGTATGGATCTCTTTAACTGATTGAAATGCATTTGGTACTTTGGTGGAGCAGTAACTGATCAGTTTAACCTGGTCCATATAGGATATTTGAAATGGAAAGATGGAGTTTCTTTCATTGTGTAAGGAATGTCTACTAGGATACTTTTATCATTATATCAAGGTTGGTCATTCAAATCTGGGGATCGTGGATCGTATATAACTCTTTTTTTTTTTCTTGCAGGTGTTATTTGGTACTGACACTAGTTAAGCAGATATCTCAAGCCACATCCAAGGAATTCTCTATCAAAACCACAAATCAAATGTTTTCATTTAGGACAAATGCCAAAATAAATTATTTAGAACTGTGCTTTAATTTATGTAGCTAGCTCCTTGGAGAGGAAATTCTCTCTACCAACAGCAGATCTGCCATTGTCCTGGTATTCTTAGTGAGAGGTGCCTCGAACACAGAGAGGTTAAGTAACTTGTCCAGGGTCACACAACTAGTAGGAGTCAGAGGCAGGATTAGAATTCAGGCCTTCCTGAGGCTGAAGTGACTTATCTATCTGCCAGTAACACTTCTTTTCCCCTCTACTGTAGAAATTCATTCCAATAAAATATATGTTTCCTTTCCATAAAGGCTCATTTCAAATTGACAAGGGAAATAAGCCAAGACGTAAAGAAATACAATTTCCCAAGGTTACTCACATTGCCAATGAGAACGGAAATATTACCTATAGGATTCATAAGATCCCAGGATCATGGCTCAGCTAGAACCGCTTTAATGGTTCACTTCCCCGTGTATGCCCCGCGGATATACTATCCTGTTCCTCAAGTGGCTCGAGTTTTCTTTTGGGGCTGGGGTTGGGGCTCCTTCTTCTGAGGAAGTGTTAGCACTTTGGTGAGACCATCCAGCCAAGGTGCCTGGAGTTAATGCTGTTTTTAGTTTTTTGAGCTTACCAATGTTCAATATCCTCCTTCAGAATTCTCCAAGCCTCCCTGATATTTTGGGTGGGGAGAGTAAATTCCTTTTAGTTCCTATTAAGAATTTTGCAGACAAATGTCAAGTGTTCTCATAGTAGAAATTATTGTAAAACAGATTGTTTTTATTTTTCCCTTAAATCAACAATATCAAGCATAATACCTTGCACACAAGAGAAACAATAAATATTTGGTGAAATAAAAGAAATTTGCAGAGAGTGTCAGGGGCCCTTTAAGTTATATCAGAACTTTCATAACCTTCAAAGAGTCACTGAGGAACATTATGTGATGTGAGGACAGAGCTAGCATCTCTGCATTCCTGCCATTGCAGCCAACACCCTGACCTTCTTGGTTGCCGTTGATTTTTTCAGCTGCATCTGATGACCCCATTTGGAGTTTTGTTGGCAAAAATAGTAGCTTGCCATTTTCTTCTCCAGCTTATCTGACAGAAGAGGAACTGAGGTAAACAGGGTTCAGTGAGGTGCCCAGGGTCACACAGCTGTGTGACACACAATGTCTGAGGGCAGGTTTGAACTCAGGACTTCCTGACTCCATCCCCCTTACTTTATCCACTTTACCACCTACCTGCCTCCTATCCTCCTTTACATAATTTAATTTTCTATTAGTCTGTGTATCTGAGTAAGTAGAAGTGGAATCCCAAAGTATTGTCTTTGCCAAAATCCCTCAAACATTAGCCTTAACTCTGAAATTCCCTTATCTTATTTTTTTTTTATTTTTATTTTTTTATTTTTATTTTTTTTTTTATTAAATTTATTTATTTAACTTTTAACATTCATTTTCACAAAATTTTTGGGTTACAAATTTTCTCCCCTTTTATCCCCTCCCCCCCCAAACACCAAGCATTCTAATTGCCCCTATGACCAATCTGCTCTCTCTTCTATCATCCCTCTCTGCCCTTGTCTCCATCTTCTCTTTTGTCCTGTAGGGGCAGATAGCTTTCTATACCCCTTTACCTGTTTTTCTTATTTCCTAGTGGCAAGAACATTACTCGACAGTTGATCCTAACACTTTGAGTTCCAACTTCTCTTCCTCCCTCCCTCCCCACCCCTTCCCTTTGGAAGGCAAGCAATTCAATATAGGCCATATCTGTGTAGTTTTGCAAATGACTTCCATAATAGTTGTGTTGTATAGGACTAACTATATTTCCCTCCATCCTATCCTGTCCCCCATTACTTCTATTCTCTTTTGATCCTATCCCTCCCCATGAGTGTCGACCTCAAATTGCACTCTCCTCCTCATGCCCTGCCTTCTATCATCCCCCCCACCCTGCTTGTCCCCTTATCCCCCACTTTCCTGTATTGTGAGATAGGTTTTCCTACTAAAATGAGTGTGCACTTTATTCTTTTCTTTAGTGGAATGTGATGAGAGTAGACTTCATGTTTTTCTCTCACCTCCCCTCTTTATCCCTCCACTAATGAGTCTTTTGATTGCCTCTTTTATGAGAGATAATTTGCCCCATTCAGTTTCTCCCTTTCTCTTCCCAATATTTTTCTCTCTCACTGCTTGATTTCATTTTGTTTTAAAGATATGATCCCATACTCTTCAATTCACTCTGTGCACTCTGTCTCTATGTATGTGAGCGTGTGTGCATGTGTAATCCCACCCAGTACCCAGATACTGAAATGTTTCAAGAGTTACAAATATTGTCTTTCCATGTAGGAATGTAAACAGTTCAGCTTTAGTAAGTCCCTTATGACTTCACTTTGCTGTTCACCTTTTCATGGTTCTCTTCATTCTTGTGTTTGAAAGTCAAATTTTCTTTTCAGCTCTGGTCTTTTCATCAAGAATACTTGAAAATCCTCTATTTCATTGAAAGACCATTTTTTCCCCTGAAGTATTATAGTCAGTTTTGCTGGGTAGGTGATTCTTGGTTTTAGTCCTAGTTCCTTTGACTTCTGGAATATACTGTTCCATGCCCTTCGATCCCTTAATGTAGAGGCTGCTAGATCTTGTGTTATCCTGATTGTATTTCCACAATACTTGAATTGTTTCTTTCTAGCTGCCTGCAGTATTTTCTCCTTGACCTGGGAACTCTGGAATTTGGCCACAATGTTCCTAGGAGTTTCTCTTTTTGGATCTCTTTCGGGCGGTGTTCTGTGGATTCCTTGAATATTTATTTTGCCCTCTGGTTCTAGAATCTCAGGGCAGTTTTCCTTGATAATTTCATGAAAGATGATGTCTAGGCTCTTCTTTTGATCATGGCTTTCAGGTAGCCCCATAATTTTTAAATTGTCTCTCCTGGATCTATTTTCCAGGTCTGTTGTTTTTCCAATGAGATATTTCACATTATCTTCCATTTTTCCATTCTTCTCTCTTTGTTCTGTGATTTCTTGGTTTTGCATAAAGTCATTAGCCTCCATCTGTGCCATTCTAATTTTGAAAGAACTATTTTCTTCAGTGAGCTTTTGAATCTCCTTTTCCATTTGGCTAATTCTGCTTTTGAAAGCATTCTTCTCCTCATTGGCTTTTTGAACCTCTTTTGCCAATTGAGTTAGGCTAGTTTTTAAGGTGTTAATTTCTTCAACATTTTTTTGGGTCTCCCTTAGCAGGGAGCTGATCTGCTGTTCATGCTTTGACTTCATGTCTCTCATTTCTCTTCCCAGCTTTTCCTCCACCTCTCTAACTTGATTTTCAAAATTCTTTTTGAGCTCTTCCATGGCCTGAGCCCATTGGGTGGGCTGGGACACAGAAGCCTTGATTTCTGTGTCTTTGCCTGATGGTAAGCATTGTTCTTCCTCATCAGAAAGGAAGGGAGAAAATGCCTGTTCGCCAAGAAAGTAACCTTCTATAGTCTTATTTCTTTTCCCTTTTCTGGGCATTTTCCCAGCCAGTGACTTGACCTCTGAATATTTTCCTCACACCCACCTCACCTCCTGATCCTCCCAGCCCGTGTTTGTGGTCTGAGATTCAAATGCTGCTTCCAGCCTCAGGGCTTTTGGCGGGGGCAGGGCTGCTATTCAGTATGAGATTATGATCTGGTGCTGAGATCGGGGCGGGGCCACCTCTCAGGCTCAGTTCCCTCAGGGGCTTTATGCACAGACCCTCCGCAATGGATTCAAGCTCCCACCCGCTTGGGGAGCCCCTGTCTGCAGCCGCCTCTCAGCCTCTACCTCCCGGGGGGGGGGGCCTGAATTATGGGGGCACCCCACTCCCCTCTCGACCCGCCAAAGAGACTCCCTCACCCACCCCTGTCACCTGTGGGTGGAGGGACTTGTGCGGCCGCTGGAGATCCCGTCCCTGAAGCCTGCTCGGATCTGCCTCTCTCGGTGCCGCAGCCGTGGCCGCAGCAGGTCTGGGCCGGGCCCCGTGTCTGCAGCGCGACGGACCTTTTGCGAGAGGTTTGCAGATCCCTCTGTGGGTGGAGGGACCCGCGTGGCCACTGGAGATCCTGTCTGTGAAGCCTGCTCGGATCTTTTCCTCTCGGTGCCGCGGCCGCGGCAGGGCTGCACTCAGCTCCCAGTCCCGGCGCCCAGTCCGCAGCGCGAAGGACCCCCCCGCGAGAGGTTTGCAGGTCTCTCTGGAACAGAAATCTCCCTCGCTCCAATGTTCCGTGGCCTCTGGGTGCGGAATTCGCCGTGAGTTACTTCCCTGTAGCCATTCTATCGAAATTCCCTTATCTTATCTCAACTTAGTATCACTAGTTTCTGTTTTTCATGTAAAACTTTGAGAACTTGTAGAGAAAAAGTTAATAAAGGAATCTTATTTCGTTTCAAAGGAGAAAGGCCTCATGGAAGAGATGAGAAGCTATGAGAAGAGAGGTTGGAGGATATGGAGGAAACATCTTGTCCATACATTAGCTCCAAATAAAAGCATTCCTCCCAAATTTGAGGAAAAGTTTAGGAAACACTAGTGGCTGAAGTTGGAACTAATAATAATCATAGCTAGGATTTATACGGTGCTTTAAGGTCCGCAAAGTGCTTTACAACTCTTACCTCACTATTAGTATTCTCATTTTTGGATGAAAAAACCGAGGCTCGTGATGTTAAGTGATTTGCCAGGATCATAGAGCTAGGAAGTGTCTGAAATGAGTTTTTTGCTCATCTTTCTGACTCCTCCAGTACTTAGCCCACTTCCTTGGTCATATTTTTGCTCAGTCATTTCAGTTGTGTCTGACTCTTCCTGACCCCATTTAGGGCTTTCTTTTCAAAGATATGGAAGTGGTTTACCATTTCCTTCTCCAGCTCATTTTACCAATAAGGAAACTAAGGCAAATAGGGTGAAGTGACTTGCCCAGGGTCACATAGCTAATATGTGTCTGACACCAGATTTAAACTCAGGAAGAGGAGGCTTACTTTCTCCAGGCTTGGCATTGCAGCCACTATGCCACCTAGTTGCCCTCATTGGCTCACAGTAGCCACTTAATAAACATTCATTGATTGACTCAAAATCCACTGTATCCCCCTGGGAAGCTGTTGAACCTCTTCATGAACCAGGAATTCTCTGAAACTAAAGTCACCTCTGAGCAGTTTAAATTCACACACTAAAGTCCCTCTGCATTGGTGAAGGGAGTTTACTCACTGAAAGTTTCCTATATCAGTAAACTCACAGGTATAAATAATGCTAATCCCTGACCCTTTTAGCCCCATCCCCCTCCCTTACTGCACATTTCTATGACTCAGCCCAGTGCCTGGCATATAGGAAGACTTCAATACATACTTGTTGAATTGTATTAAAACTTCATTTTATGAATTCTACTTTCTTATCATTAGAAGCACAAATAAAAGTGGTAACTAAGGTGACAAGTTGATAGTTCTCTATCCATAAATCTATAAATTTTTATGGATTTGTCTTGGTTTATACTACATGAAAGCCCTGGAAAGTTAATGACTAATCCTTCTATTAGCCATTAAAAATACCTAATTTTGAGCCTCAGCAGGTAGGAATGGCATGCTAGAATTTTCATGTTCATTTTTTTTTTTTATTGTACTAGAGGTTTTCATGAGCTATAGCAAGGGCAGGTCCCTGACATCAGAAATAGATAATATTTGTGACTTCAGCACAATTTTCAGCAGTAGAGTTGAACATTTGGAGGTGGGGGGGAGAGGAGAAGGAGGATGGGGTACTACTGACTTTTATTTAGTAAGCAAAAATAACAGGTGTCAAACAAAAGAAGTAGTGGGGGTCAAACATGAGAGGTCAGAAAATCAAAGCCAAGAACAGCAGAAGCAGCAAGCTCAAACAAATCTTGAGACAGAAACCAGCATGGTTATAACATCTTTGCATAAGAGACCTTGGAGAGCCACAGAACTCAAATAACTCTTTCATTTGTACAAAAGAGCTTTTTTTCAACTTATATTTTTCAAATGGAATTTCCCATTCACTGACATCTGAATTCTCTGAAGTAAGAAGATTGAGTTTATGGTCCATATGTATTAAGCATGGTAGAGTGACCAATCAAACAATAGCTCTAAGGAATTGTGTTTTACATTGATCCTCTTGTAGCCTTACTGACTAAAGGTCATTTAACCTTTGTTTGAAAACTTCCAGTGATGGGCAAGTTACTGTGTTAGAAAACAGTCTAATCCATTGTTGGACAGACAAAATTGCTAAAATGTTCTTTCCTACACAGCGTCAAGGTCTCCCCCAAATAACTTCAAGGTATGATTCTGGTTTGCCTCATAAAGCTACACAGAAAGTTTTTCCCTCCCCCTTGTGATTGATCTTCAAAAATTTGGAGATAGCTCTCATGTTCACACAGGTTTCTCTTCTCCAAACAAACATAGTATAGTGAATGATTCAGTCAGTTGTCCAAGATGAACAATGTATGGCCGTCACAATTGGTATGAGGGACTTTGCCTCATTGATATGGTAGCATGAATGCTGAATTTGGAGCCAGAGGACCTGTTTCAATCCTTGCCTTTGCAACCTGTGTGGTATGGGGCAAGTCTTTCAACCTAGCTGCTCCTCAGTCTCCTCATTTGAAAAAGGAAGGTATGGAAATACATAATGCCATTAATTAATATCTATTGGATGCAAAAACTTCTAACAAGAACAACAGGTCATGGAGGATGGGATGGTTCACTTACAGCAAGTAATACTGTTTTCAGTCATATTTGACTGAATGTATAATAGCTTCATGACCCCATTTGGAGTTTACTTGGCAAAGACACTAGAATGGTTTGCCATTTCCTTCTCCAGCTCATTTTACAGGTGAGGAAACTGAAGCAAACAGCATTAAGTGACTTGACCAAGGTCACATGGTTAGTATGTAGTTGAGGCCAGATTTGAATTCAGCTCTTTTTGACTCCAGGCCCAGCACTCTATCTACTGTGCCACCTTTCTTTGTAGTGCTTAGCAGGATATCTGGTATGTGGCCCTTGATAAATGCTGACTGACTGACTGAATAGCCTTCTAACTGGTTTCTTAGCTCCCAGTCTCTCATCATTCCATTCAGCACCCAGCTATTACAATGAATTTTCTAAAGTGTAAGTCTAGTCAGTAAGTATCAGAGGCAGGATTTGAATCCAGGTCTTCCTATCTTTAAGACCTAGCCCTCCAACTATTATACTACATTGCCTCTTGCTTGATTTACATTAGTCTATTATCCATTAGAGTACTATTTTACAAATTAAATGATGCTTATTTTTTGAGATCCAGAAAAAATAATTTAATGTAGCTATGGAAATCTACAAGTTTTTTGTAATTCTTAATATTTGGATAATTTTAATAATGATATTACTAGGTTTGAGGGTGTGTTGGTAAATATTAACTTCTAGTTGGTGGGAGATGTACCCATATTTTTATATTTAATCTGCATTATTAGCATTTAACATTACTAATATTTTCTCTATGCCTTTCTTAATTCCATACAATCCACAAAACAATAAATCAAGCCCTGATTTGTAGTGTTTGTCAATTTCCAAGGTGCAAAGATTCACACTGAAAATTCAACAATTGGCTCTCAGGAAGGCTCAGAGCTGGCTCCAGCACATCCCTTACTTCCTTTAATGGGTTACTTTGGCAGTTAATTGGTACAATGGATAGTGTGATAGACCTGGAGTAGGAAAGACCAGGTTCAAATTCAGCCTCAGATACTTACTAACTGTGTGAGCCTGGGCAAATCGTTTAATCTTCATCTGCCTCACTTCCCTCATCTATAAATAAGAGATAATACTAGCGTTTACCTCCCAGAGCTGTTCTGAGGATCAGATGAGATAATAATTGTAAAGTATTTAGCAGAGTGCTGGGAAATAGTAGGTGCTACCTAAATGTTAGCTATTATTATTATTATTAATAATTCCAGGGGTTTTTTAAGTCAATTTATTCTTCCAGATGGTCAGACTGTGAAGCTATATATACCTCCTTGAAAATCTTCCAGGTAAGCCATATAAGGAGGCATGTTTTGTAGAAAAGATGAAATGGAAAGAATGCTAGATGAAAGTCAAGACACTTGGCTTTTGTTCTCATTTTTTCAACTAATTATTTGTGTGACTCAATATAAGTCACAGCTTCTACATGATCCTCATTTTTTTCATCCATCAAATGGGGACGTGGAATCTAAGATTCCTTCCAGCTCTATCAGTCAGTTTTTAGTATCTGGCATATAGTGACATAATTTTAAAATGGAAAAGAACCTTAGAGACCATTGAATCCAACACCTTCATTTTACAGATGAGGAAATTGAGGTTCAGTGAGGAGAAATAACTTGCCCAGAGTCATGTAGGTACTAAATATCTGAGTCAGGTATTTCTGACTCCAAGTCCAGGGTCCTAACCTCTTGGCCACGAATTGATTGATTGGCAACAGGCATCTTTTGCAATATAAAATACTCTTTCCATGAACTTTGATTTGGAGCTGAAGATACTTCATCTATAAAGACCTTCAAAACAGTGTTCAAATCCAAATTTCCATTTCATCACTGATATTCCGGTTCTATCAGTTAGTACCCAGTACCTGGCACAAACAACAATTTTAAAATTGGAAGGAGGCCACATTGACTAACCTTAATTAGTTTCCTCCCCTACTTTTTAGACAAGAACTTCTCAGAGAGAATTTGTTCCAGTTTATAGTAGCCAGATATAAACACAACATTTTTGTGAATCTCACCCACTGTGGAAGGTCCTTGTTTTTGGATTCCACATCTCCTCCTGATCTTTTCTTCCACACAATCAGTTTATATAAAAGGCAAGATCTGAACCCAGGTCAACCAAGCTTCAAGGTCAACCATTTTTATTCTTTTCTTGGGAGTTTGATCTCACTCTAGGTCACTATGACCAAGTAAAATATAGTATTGGATAATGGTGTGCTGGAGCCAGCTCTAACTCCAGGTGAGCTTTAAACCTCAAGAATCAGAAGATGCTAATAAAATGGACTTCATTTTTTTTCTAGATTGTCTAATCTTGAGAAAGTATTAATGTTTCCTGAAATTGTTAAATATTTACCGGGACACCCATGCTACCAGATAGTGATAGTGCTGCTTTAGACCTTTGATCATTCCCTATCTCTGATTCTTTATCATGGCATGGAGGTGACACAGATCTCTTGAATACCAAACCATTCGTGGACAAATTCTGGAAGGTTCTACAGAACTTGAACCATGTGTAGTACTGGTAGAGGGATGAACCTTGTATCTATTTTCTATAGACTAGGCTAGCTAAGTTGAAGATGTTCATTAGCAAGGTAGCTACAGGGTGATGAATTTTTTAGCCATATCAACCCTCAAGGACCATCAATCAATGAAGAAGCATTTATTGAGCACTAAAAATGAATTAGGCACTGTGCCAAGTGCTGGAGAGCCAAAGACAAAGTAAAAATAATCTCTGCCCTCAAAAAAATTACTTCCTAATGCAGAAATGATTTATATCATAAATAGAGTAAATGAATTACAGATATTCTTTGAGGGGATGGCACTAGCACCTGATGAGACCAGGACTGGTGTCCTGGAAGACACAGTGCTTGAGCTGAGACTTAAAGGAAGCCAGGGATTCCAAGAGTCAGAGAGGCTGGAAGGAAAACCATTCCAAAGTTTGTGGACAACCAGAACAAAGACCGGGAGACAGGAGATGGAGTGTTGTATATAAGAACAGAAAGTAGGCTGCTATGGCTGGGTCATACAGCACATGGGGAGGAGAGGGAACAGAATGCAAGAGTACTGGAAAAGTAAGAAGAATCCAAGTTGTGAAAAACTTTTAGTGTCAAACAAAGGACTTTATATTAGATCTTAAAGGATATAGAAAGCCCTTGGAGTTAATTAAGAAGGGATGTGATATGGGTAGACCAAAGTTTTAGGAAAAATCACTTTGGCAACTGAGGTGAGGATAGGGTTGAGTGGGGAGAGAATTGAGTCAAGGAGACCAATTAGAAAGCTATTGCATTAGTCCAGGTAAAGAGAGAAAAGGGCCTACCTGGAGTGCTGGTTGGGAATATCTGCAAGAGATTTTGTGGAGAAAGAAGTTATAAGATTTATAAAATTTGGAAACTGATTAGAGATGTAGAGTGAGTGGGAGGAGTTGAGGATGACAGCGAAGCTTTAAAGGTAGATGACAAGTGGGGAGAGATTGAGGAGGAAAATACTGAGTTTTTTCTTTGGACATTCGAGTTTGAGATGCCTACGGGACATCCATTTGGAATTGTCTAACAGGCAGGCGGTGAAATGGAACTGGAACTCAGGAAAAAAAGTAGGGGAGGCTGGATAGATATAGACAGACAGACAGACAGATGGATATAGATATGTGGGTGTATCATAGAAGCATCTTACTGGAGATCATCATTGTTCCCATGGAGCTGATGAGATCACTGGGAGTATATGAAGAAAAGGGCCCAGGATAGAGCCTTGGCAAAGGTCACCCCCAGTTAGTGGCAGTCATCTAGACAAAGATGCAGTAAAAGAGACTGAGAAGGAATAGTTTGACAAGTAGAAGCAGAATCAAGAGATAGCAGAGTCCTGAAAAACTCCAAGTGAGAGAGAATCCAATAGAAAGTGGTCAGCAGTGTTAAATGTTGCAGAGAGATCAAGAATACTTAATAGCTGTGTGACCCTGGGCAAGTCACTTAACCCTGTTTTCCTCAAGTTTACAACTCATTTGTAAAATGAGCTGGAGAAGGAAATGGCCAACCATTCTAGTGTCTTTACCAAGAAAATCCCAAATGGGGTCACACAATGTCGGACATAAGTGAAAAAACAGAATGTAAGTGTGTGTATGTATGTATATGTACATATCCTATATAACCCACACACATATATATATATATATAATACAGCATATACTACCCAGATATATATAACCCATATATCACTAGCGTTAACATAGTACTTTAAGATTTGCAAAGCCCTTTACCAATATCATCTTCTATATCAGACCTGGCACCCTACCCACGGTGCCCCCTAGATGCCTCTGCACTAAGTTTTTTGTCTTTATGTTTCGTATCAATTATTTACCCTTATGCTGGATCTCTTTTATTTTAAAACAGCCTCTTGATGGTTTTGAGACTCATTTTGATGCCCACATGAGAATCCCCAGCTACCAAGGACTACCCCTGCTGCTTTGGGGTCAATGAAGTCCTCTTGTCTAGGAGAACCTCTGCCCCCTGAATTCTTTCCAAACAACCTGACTTCTAACATCATCTAACTCTTCACTAGTCTCTGTCTTACAAGCTGCACAGGAAGTACTTTTGTCCTGAATTTTAAATATTATTCCATCCTTTGCATACACTTGATGTAGAAGCAGAATGCAACCTGTATTCAAATGAAAATTCTTCTATTTTAAATCTGTTTCTAAAGTCATCATTTTGTGAGACATAAGCTTTAACTGAATTTATGAGAGGAGTTTAGTTAAACAAGAGAAAAAATATTAACTGTGCCTTAAATACAGTAATGGGCCACTAAGTGATGAAGTGGCTGTAATACTGGACCTGAGATCAGGAAGATTAATCTTTGTGAGTTCAAATCTGGCCTCAGACGCTTACTAGCTGTATGATCCTGGGCAAGCCTCTTAATTCTCTTTGCCTCAATTTTCTCATCTGTCAGCTGGAGAAGGACATGACAAACCACTCTCACATCTTTGATAAGAAAATCCCAAATGGGGTCCAGAAGAGTAAGACACAACCAAAAAGACCAAAAAACACCACCACATACATTATAATCTTCGATCCTCCTGTGAGGGGGCCGTTGGCATTTCTAGTTTACAACAGAGAAAAATAAGACTGAGAAGGCCCAAGTAACCAGTCCAGTGTCACAGAACTATTAAATGTCAGAGACAGAAATTAAACCCCAAAACTTCAAATCCAGTGTTCTCTCTGTCAGGCCATGCTGAATATTTAAGTCAAACGTTTCTCCATTGCTTCAGAAGCCATTTTTCTGGGAATCAGTAAAGGTGGAGAAAAGTGATCTTTCTTTAGTTTCTTCTTTATGTTGGGATTTAAAGACCACCTTCAACATCAAATACTGCTTTATTAGTGCACTTGACCAGGTATCAAATGGGTCTACTCCTGGCTTTGCTACTAACCAGCTGTGTGACCTTGGGGTCGTCATACTTCCTCTCTCAGTCATAATTGAAGGAATGCTAAATTTCAGCTAAAAGTTAGCATACATAAAAAATGTATTTTTTTCCCATCCAAGTTCATAAACTCTCCTGAATTCTATCCACAAATTCCTTGGGGCGCCATGGGTGCCTACGTAAGAATCTATGATCTAGAACCTAAAGCAGTTTTTGGTTTGCATAAAAATTATCGCAAACATGCATCTTTAGTGTCTTTATGTTTTTGTCAAGAGAATATTCAATGTTGTTTGACAAAATTAAATTTAAGCTGATAAAAGCTAGGGAGGAATTAGGGAAATAGCATGTTAGCAAAGAAGTACCATGGTGGCCTGAAAAGAATGCTGATTAGGAGTCAGAAGTCCTGGGTTCAAATTCTAGTTCTGCTGCTGATTATCCGTGTAATTTTGGATAAGTCACTTAAATCTCTCTGGGGACTCAGTTACCTCATCTGCAAAGTGAGGGGGTTGAACTAAATGACCTCAAAGATCTCTTCTTCAACAATGATCATGAACTAGATGCCCCATTTTTCAACAGCAAAGAGTAAAAATTGGAGATAATTTGTAGGACTATGATGAGATGTCAAAAACAAATTGGGTTTATGGCTTCAAAGTCATCCCATTTTGTGTTGCAGAGTTTTTAAGTAATGCATGACTAAGCTGTTTCCATACCAGATGACAAATAATACAATGGAAAAACTCATTGGATCTATTGTCAGAGGGTTCAAATCCAATTTACTACCTGTATGACCCTGATCAAATCATTTAACCTTCTGGGCTTCAGTTTCCTCATTTGTAAAATAAGAGAGTTGGGGAAGATGGCCTTGACGATCCCTTCTAGCTACATGGTGCAGTGGATAGAGAGCTGGGCCTGAGTTCCAATTCAGTGTCAGTCTCTTACTACCAGTATGGCCCTGGATAAGTCACTTCAAGTCTGTTCACCTCAGTTTCATCTAGAAAATGGGAGTAATAATAGAGCTACTTCTCAGGATTGTGGCAAGTGAAATAATACTGTAAAGTGCTTATCATAGTGCCTGGTACATGTTGTTGATTAGTCATTTCAGTCATATCTGACTCTTTGTGACCCCACTTGGGGTTTTCTTGGCGAAGATATCAGAGTGACAACATTTCCTTTTCCAGCGCATTTTACAGATAAGGAAACTGAGGCAAACAAGGTTAAGTGACTTGCCCAGGGTGAAATAGTTTATCAGGTCTTTCTAACCCTAGTTGAATCACTCTATCCACTGTACCACTTAGTGGCCCCATCCTCTATGCTTAACTCAATAGGAATGAGTTAGAAGGGGGGGCTGCCTCCAAAAGACTTTTGTCCCTAATTGTTAAAGGATCTTTTCTGTAATGAAAGGAATTCTAGGCATCTAATCAGATAGGGAGGCACGATCTTTAGAGAAACTTTCCCACTTCCACTGAAATCACATTATTCATCCATTGGAGTAGCTATTGAGGTTGACCTAGTTTCGTCATTTCAGGGTACCTGAAAAGGTAGGGCTGGATGAAATGGGCACTGACCTCTCCCCAGTCAGATCTTTCTCATCTTCACTGGGGAAGTTGAGAAATCTGCCCAGCTGTAGCTACCAATGATTTATTAATTCCCAGGAGCTCTAGAAGCTAAAAAGGAAGTATACCATTTTCTCAACTTTTTCTGGCTTCAAAATCTGGGATCTGGACCAAGCCCTGCCTGAAGTCCATTTGACCAGTCTTCTTCTAGGCCTTTCTCCAGACTCATCTCCTCCTTTCTAGATGGATTTGTTGTTGTTCAGTTGTATTTGATTCTTCATGGTCCCATTTGGGGTTTTCTTAGCAAAGATACTAGAGTAGTTTGCCATTTCCTTCTCCAGTTCATTTTACAGATGAGGAAACTGAGGCAAGCAAGGTTAAGTGACTTGTCCATGGTCACACACCTACTAAGTGTCTGAGATGGAATTTGAACTGAGGTCTTCCTTACCATAGCCCCAGTGCTCTATCCATTCTACCACCCAGCTGCCCCATAGTAGGCAGCTTAATGAATAGTAGGCACTTAATAAATGCTTGTTAGTTAAAAGCTCTTTGAGGGCAGAGATTATCTTTTGCCATCTTTTGTAACCCCACAGTTTAGCACAGTGCCTGGCACACAGTAGGTGCTTAATAAATGCTTGCTCCCCACTAATGCATTGATGCTGGAGTTGTGAACTGATCCAAACGTTCTGGAGAGCAATTGGGAACTATGCCCAAAGGGCTACAAAAATGTACGTACCCTGTTGACCCTGCAATACCACTTTTAGCACTGTATCCCAAAGAGATCATAAAAATGGGGAAAATGTGAACAAAAGTATTTATAGCAGCTCTTTTTGTGGTGACCAAGAATTGGAAATCAAAGGGATGCCCATCAATTGGGGAATAGATAAACAAGCTGTAGTGTATGAATATAATGCAATAGTATTGTGCCATAAGAAATGATGAACAGGAAGACTTCAGAGAGGCCTGAAAGGACTTATATGAACTGATGCTGAGTGAAAGGAGCAGAACCAGGAGAACTTTGTGCACAGTAACAACCACAGCCTTAAAGATCTGACCGACAGTGTTGCTGAACCTACTCACTCTTTCACACATGCTCCCACCCTATCCAATCCCAAGGCAGTAATAATTTTTTTTTTAATGATTAATTTTATGAGTGATATTTTTCTTTTTACATCACAAGAACTTCCCACTTTCTTTGTCCACTCTCATTAAAATCCCCACTCAGAACAAATAAGTGTACTCAAGTGAAGCTAATCATATTGGTTATACGTTAAACGTTAGAGGCAGGGTGGAACATCAGATAGAACCCTGGGCCCAGAGTCAGCAATTCCTATGTTTAAATTCCACCTCTGACACTGACTGGCTGTGTGACCCTGGGCAAGTCACCTAAGCTCTTTAGCAATTCCATTGGACTGTTTTTCCCCATTGTCATAGATGGAAATCTACACTGGTGGAGGGAATCACCACACTGAAGGAATCACAGAACTTTTGTATTTTCAGGAATTTGAAACTTAAAAGAAAAAAATGAAAATAGTTTTTTGAAACTGGCCTGTACTGAGTTGGCTAGCTCAAACCTGCCCCTGAGGTCTGAGTGAAGAACTTATGATTCCACTGTTCTTCTCTTTCTATAGGTCAGTGAGATAAGGTTTCATTAACTTGTAGTTTGTCAAATTCTGGTCATCGGATTTTTCTTTTCATCCAAAATACAAAAGGATTTTTTTTGGTTGTTCTTTTCTTTTGTCTATATATGTGACCAGAAAAACTGAGGGATAATATTACATAGCAATAAAAATTATTTTGAGATCCTCCCATGTGTAAGGCCCTGTGTATGGTAGAATATGCATTTGTTTCCCATAATAAGCCTTTCTTAAAATTGACATTTTTCATTTTATTTCATTTTTTTCAATTTTCATTCAGAATAATTTTTTATTTTCAAAAAATCAATTTCACTCATTTAAGAAATAATAAAATTTAAAAAATTTAAATTTTTTATGAGGCAATGGGGGTTAAATTATTTGCCCAGGGTCACACAGCTAGTAAGTGTCAAGTGTCTGAGGCCAGATTTGAACTGAAGTCCTTCTGCTTTCCAAAGGAAGTGTTCTATCCACTGTGCCATCTAGATGCCCTAGTTTTTTTTTTTTCATTTCAACTTCTGATCTCGTAAGATCATAGATTTAGAACTCAAAGGGACAGTAGAAGTAAGCTAGTATAACTTTTCATTTAGAAATGCTGAGTAGTCAAGTGACTTGACAAATCAATATATTCTATTATTTCCTTTTCCCCTTTGGGCTCCTGTGATGCTAACCTGACATCTTTTTGTTTGGGTATGAGAAAAATCTCTTTGCCTTTCTTTGTTTTAAACATTTCCTTTGTCTATAAAAACAGGTAGTCATTTTCTGGTTTGTGAGTATCTTTGGGGATTACATTTGAGAACAGACAACTAGAGGGAGTATCCCAAGAAAGGAGAGAGAGATTTGAAACAGAAGTATTTCCAGAGTGCTCTCTCTGGCTGGGGGTTCACAGGTTAAGGCGGGAGGGGTGCAAGGTAGAGAATTATAGATTCTTTTTGTTATCTTCCCAGACCAAAGAGAGAATGTTGTTATTCATTCTCCATTTTCAAAGAAGTCCAGTGACATCACTAGTGATGTCTTGATTTGCTCGTGATTTGGTTTTAAGTTAGGCAGAGTTGCACCAAGTCCTTAATCTCACTCTGTCTTCCAGAGTCATCCAAGTCCAGTGGCAAGTGTGATAGATGATCAATTAGACCCCTATTTTATTCCAGTATTAATCAGTTTGATATGATTCCATAGGGTTTCCAAAGTTTAATCCAACGTTCACCACATTTACCAGTTGGTGATGAAACTCACCTGCGCAACCACAAGAATGCTGACAAAGATATCTCCATCCTATTTTGCTCAAATTCCATGCCCAAGTCTAACATGGGTTTATTGATATAGAAAATCCCCCAATTTGTTTTTGTACTTCCATCCTCTCTTGTCCAACATGAGCAAGTGACCCTCTTATGACCATTTAATCAGCAGAGAAGACCCTTACCTTGCCCTCTTATGACCACCCATCCTGATGCATCATTTCTGGCTCTTCTGGAGAGTCAGAATCAAGATCTACCAACTAACAAGATTTTGAAATTTACCATGACTCTTCTGCGTCTTTGGGTATCCTGGGGAAAGGAGGCACCTCAGATCGTGAGAAAGATCTCAGTTCCACTTTATTGGAGGGAGCCACGGACCCTTGAGTAAAGTGTTATTGGTTTAAAGATCTGCCTCAGTTATTTTTTCTTGCAGATTGAACAATCTTGAACTTCACACAAGACAAAAGTCAGGATGACTGGCAATGGTCCAGGATGCAGAGGATGACCATGGAATCTTTGAATGTCTGACCTTCATGGTCAGACACCTTCATGACCATTGGAACAAATTGTTCTCATCTGTCCATTCCACCTGGGGAAGTCTTCACATGCTTGCGGTAGACAACCTCCTAAGTTACCCGGGTCTGTCAGGATTTATACTGGGGACCTACTTCTCCCTACTCCCTTCCCTTTCATTAAGTCACTTGCAGAGTGGATTGGGAAGATGAAATAAGACTAAACGACTCTGCTTACCACTCCATCCTACTCAACTTACTTTGGATTTATAAGATTGAACTTTAATTTGTAGCATTCAAACTTGAAGCCTCCTTTGACTCCGCCTCCAAGTGGTGATAAGTTTCTTCTTAGCTTACTTTGCAATGAATGCTCACAAAATGGTTCACAATAAAGATTGTCTGTTTGCAGAAATAAAAGTGCTGATTTTCTCCTGAAAATACATTTTTAAGTTTACAAGACAAGGGCTATTTTAAAAGAGGAAATTTTCTAAGTTAACCTTCAGGTTTTTTTCCTTGAGTGTATTAAAACAAATCATTTTTTAAAAAGTAGAATGAAACCATGATTAAACAGTGTCACAGGGAGAGAGGAATAGGGTATTTTTTTTAATTGAAATTTCTCATTAACTGGGAACTAAACCTTTTCTTCTGTTTTCTTTTTTCATTGAAAACCTTTCTAATATACTGGCAGATTGCTTTCCTGACTAAATCCTGTATAGAGAAGATAACTGAAAATTACTTCTTTTGTTGAAGACCCTGAAGAATATCAGTGCAAGTATTAAAGTTTTGCAGCTAAAAGGAACCTAATGCATCATTTAGTAGGGTTTGTTTTCATATGATTTTCAGTTTTATTTCAAAAGTTTCTACTTTCCAGAAAAATGCAGATTAATGGAAGTAGAGATAGCATAACAGTTGAAAAAGTATTGAATTTTGAAACAGGAGACCTGGGTTTGAATCCTGATTCTACTCTGGTAAGTCACTTAACTTCCCTTATTCTCAATTTCTACATTGGTAAAATGAAGAAGCTAGACTCAGTTCCCTCTAAGGTCTTTCTATGCTCTAAATTAGGCCCTAAATATATAATAAAAATTTAAAAATCTACAAATCTATATCCTTGAGTAAGGTGAAGTTCTGATCAAACTAAGTTGTGTAATAAGCAAGGTAAAGACTAGGTGTTCCAATAAACAACAAGATCTTTAGAGAGGCATGTACTAGCTATTGAACCTAGAAATGCTGCAGAAGCTCATCCTAGTATTTTTGTGGGTATGACTAAAAGTCAGCCAATACAATACTTGAGTATTTAAAATGCAAGCCTTTTTCCAGATTGAATATCTTCTTTATAGCTTCAAGACTTGCATCATCCATTGATGGCCGTCTTGGACTACCAGGCTGAAGGAATTTATGAATCCTGGGGAGTTTGCTGATTCTAGCTTTGAACTCCTAAAAATGAAAGAAAAAATTATGTCACCTGCAACTGAAGCAATCGGCCTTGCGCATTGGAACAAGGGCTCCAGGGTTTTTGCCAAGACTTCAGGAAGCTATTTCATCCTGGGGGAAAGCTGTGGCAAGCATTTTCACCCTTTGGTCTTCAGGATCTCCCTGATCTGCAAATGTAAGCCCCTCTCTTTTCAGGTATAATATAATGTAATATAACATAATATAAGATAATGTAATGTAATATGATATCATATGATGTGATATCAGATAATATAATGTAATATAATAAATATATGAAGAAACAACCTTCTCTTTTGAAAATGTATAAAGATTTACTTCCTTAATTGCTGGAAAAGTTTGAGTTCCAGGCTCACTTCATACTTAGCATCTGAAAAAATATCCAGCTAAGATCAGAGAACCTCATCATCTGAAGACTGGACAAGAGATTTTTATGACTCATGAAGACTGTCTAAGGATCTGTGTTCTTGAAGGAAGGCTACACAGAGGAAATTCCGGATCTTTTAAACAAACATGTATTGATCACTTACTGTGTCCGAGGCATTGTGCTAAGTTCTAGAGATACAAAGAAAAAGCAAAAACTATCCATACCTGCGGGAAAGTTACATTCTAATGGAGAAGAGGACATGTACATCAATAGCTATATGCAGTATAGAGAATGTTTTTGATGGAATTACCTGCAGTTTAGGGAATGCCGAGAGAACACCAGACTTGCATTCTTCAACCATTAAGATGAGTTCAAGTAGATGTACATCTGCCCAGCTCAGCTGGTTGCCAACAAGGTAATTTTCCCCATGGCCTTTCAATGCCTATAGGATCAATGACAAAGAGAGAAGGGAGGGAATTAGGGCACATTACTTGAAGATGGCATATTATTTAAAGACAGAACATTTTCTCTGGCTATCCCCCATGTCTGGAGCACTCTCCCTCATCCACTCTGACAACAGACCTCCTTGACTTGCTTCAAGTCCCAACTAAAATTCCATCTTCTACAGAAAGCCTTTCCCCACTCCACTTAATTTCAGTGTTTTCTCTTTTAATTATTTCCTGTTTATCCTGTTGGAGGTTAAGTGGAGCAGTGGTTAGAGAGCCAGGCCTGGAGTCAGGAAAACCTAAGTTCAAATTTGGCCTCAGACACTTACTAGCTGTGTGAATGTGGGCAAGTCTCTTCACCCTGTTTGCCTTAGTTTCCTCATCTGTCAGATGAGCTGGAGAAGGAAATGGCAAACCACTCCAGTATCTTTGTCAAAAAAGCCCTGAGTGGGACATGAATAAACAATAAAATTTATCCTGTACATAACTTCTTTTGTATATATTTGTTTGCATGTTGTCTCCTTCTTTAGACTGGAAACTCCCTGAGGGTAGGGACTAAATTTTGCCTCTTGTGTATCCTCAGCCCCTAAGCACAGTGCCTGGTATATGGCAGGTGCTTAATAAATGTTTCCTCATTAACAAGGTAGGAAAAATTTCTCTATTCATTTGTCCTCTTCTACATTGTTCTCTTTGTGTATTTTTGCTCTTTTCATCATACTAGTCATTCATTCATTCAATAAACATTTATTAAGCTCCTATCATATACATGCCAGACACTGTGCTAAGAGCTGGGGATACAAAGAAAGGCAAAATACAGTCACTGCTCTCAAGATGCTCCCAGTCTAATGGGGGAAGCAAGGCATAAACAACTTGGTAGAAGTGATATCTGCAGGATGAATTGGATACTCTCAGACAGAAGGAGGAGTAATAAGGGCTTCCTGCAGAAGGTAGGACTTTACCTGAGACTTGGTGGGAAGTCAGAGAAGTCAGAAGGCACAAATGAGGAGGGAGAAGTTTCCAGGCATGGGAGACAGCCAGGGAAAATGCCTACAGGGCCAGGAAATGTTTGTTCCAGGACCTTTAAGGAGACCAGTGTGAGGGGGCTAAGCTTTACAAAGACTGGAAAGTTAGAAAGGGGTTAGGACCTAGCCTATGAAGGGATTTCAGAGCCAAATACAGTCTTTATGTGTGATAGTGGAGGTAACAGAGAGCCACTGGAGTTTACTGAATGGGATTGGATAGGGGGAGATGACATGGTCACACCAGAGCTTAAGCAAATTCAATTTGACAGTTAACTGAAAGATCCCCCATGATGGGGAATGACCTAAGGCAGAAACACGAACCAGCAAGCAACTGCAATAGTTCAGGCATGGAGTACATTACAAGCTCTGTCAGTTATTTCCTATTTATTCTGGATATAGCTAGACTTGTACATATTTGTTTGCACATTGTTTTCCCCATTAGATTGTCAGCTCTTTGAGGGGAGGGGCTGCCTTTCGTCTCTTTTTGTATCTCCAGCACTCAGCAGAGTAGTCACTTAATAAATGTTTATTCAATGGAAGGTTACATATATCCAAAAGTTCATGTTTGTTGAATATAGTTAAGTTCATAATTTTAAAAGTGTAACCTAGTATACTTTTACAAGTGAAATAATTCCATCTTCCTATTATGGGGAGAGAGACAGAGAGAGAGGGAGAGAGAGTTATGTAACTTAGAGTTACATAAGAAATATTTAAAAAACAAGAGCACTGGATCAGGAGTTAGGAAACTTGGATTTTTTTGTGACTGAACTAGTGGCTAACTCTGTGACCTTGAATAATTCTCAAGGCCTCAATTCCCTCATCTGTAAACAGAGTTGTTGAACTATCCCTTTTTTCCTACATCAGTTGCTTCACAGGGTTGTTTTTGAAAGCAAAACAACTTCTTTCTCCCTTGCTCCTTCCTTCCCTCCGTCCTTCCATTGTTCCTTCTTTCCTTTCTTTCTTTCCTCCACCCCTCTATCCCTCCTTTCTTCACTGGAATTGTTTCCCCCCCAGTTCAGGGCTTGTTGGGTTTTGTTTTCCTTTGGGATTCATTGGCAGGATTTGAATCAAGATCTTACTGACTCCAAGTGTACCAATCTATCTACTGTACGTTGCTGCCTTCGTAAAGTTTAGGAATCTGAGGTCCTAGTCTACTCAGTGATATGCCCACATTTCCACATTTAGAGGCAGGATCTGAACTCAGATCCTCTGTCTACAGAATCAGGCGTCTTTCTTCTGTACCATGGGCCGTCCAATGTTTCTGCATTGTCACGTATTTCCTTAGATTCAAGTAGAGAAAGTGCTTATAATTTCAGTGAATATGCAGGTAGATCACACACTGCCTCACTGTTCCATACCTTCTCATACACTGGGAAGAATCTTTGAGTGGCTTTCTCAGTGATGAAGCTCATATTCTTCTCCTGCTCTTCAGGCAAAGCCAATGGGAGGAACATAATCATGTCGTACAGATCTCTCATTCCTTCCACATACATGTCAATACTGGAAAAGGAAAGAGGTACCAATAAAAATTACTAGCTCATGGTATTATTGAGAAATTCCAATCAAATAATATATATACAATGCTTTTCAAGCTTTAAAGCTCTTTTTAAATACGTCATTATTATTAATGCAGGAGCAAATAAAATATTATATGTGAAAATGCTTTTTAAGAGCATAAAGCTATTGTTGTTCAGTCATTTCAGTTGTGTCTGACTCTTTGGGACCCCATTTGGGGTTTTCTTGGCAGAGATACTGGAGTGGTTTGCCATTTCCTTCTTCAGCTCATTTTATACTTGAGGAAACTGAGGCAAACGGAGTTAAGTGACTTACCTAGACTTACACAGAGTTTGTAAGTGTCTGAGATCCAATTTGAACTCAGATGGATGAGTCTTCCTGACTCTAGACCCAGCACTCTATCCATTGTGCCACCTAGCTGCTCACCACAGCACATAGTTGGCACTTCACATATACTTGTTGATGGATTGATTCATCCTGTATGGGTGGCATGTCCTCTCCATGAAGAGTTAATAAACATAGGAGCTAATTTTTAAAACATCCCCACTTTCGTTGAGTTAATAGTGAATTTATGTATTGTTTTTGAACTTCTGCTTCTATCAACCATTAAAAATTATTTTAAAATTATAGTTATTCAATTTGAGATCCAAAGCCAGAATTTCTTCTCTTCTGAACAAGTTATCTATATATCTGAGTGGGCCAGTCCATTACACATGAGCCTGAAGACATTAGTAGGAAAATATTCCCAGCATGCCCATTAAGTTAAAACTGAGTTCCATAAATATTCCATTAGATTGTAAGCTCTTTGGGACTGTCTTTGGCCTTTTTTTGTATCTTCAGCATGAGCAGGGTACCTGGAACACAGTAGGCACTCAACAGTAATTGACTAATTGATAACCAGCCTACAGAAGCCAGTACCATTATGTTATAGCAACACTCTACTGAGCATAGGATTTAATTTCCCCCTTTGACTGCCCACACTTTGAGAATACCATCTACTAGAGCTATCTAGATCAAGGTATTTTGGAGAGAGGGCAGGGCCAAGATGGCAGAGTAAAAGCAGGGACTTCCCTGAGTTCTCTTCCAAAGCCCTCCAAATGCCTGTAAAAAAATGACTCTAAAATTCTAGAACTACAGAACCCACAAAATGACAGAGTAAAACAAATCCCCAGTCCAAGACAACATAGAAAGTTGGCAGAAAGGGTATTTTGGACTTAGATCATTTGGGGAAAGGCATTAAAAATTTTACATATTTTCTTTCATAACATGCTGGTAAGAACATTCTTGCTTTGTCCATTATATAAAAGAAGATATTTTCTTAACGTAATTTCATTGAGAAGTGGGGGAAATAATAAAGAGCTGGCCTTTAAGTCAGGTAGACCTACAGTCAAGTTTTGCCTTTGACCTCTGCTTGATGGTGTGACCTGGGTAAATCATTTGTTAAAATCCATTGTTAAGTAGGAATATCTTAAATAAAAAAGGGGCTTCTATGTTGTCTTATAAACATGCAACAATTACTGTACAGGAGTTGCTCCTTTCGGTCCTTCCCATACAAGTTGTACTTTGCGGCTATGTATCTTAGGATGGCTCTGGTTTGTACCATCTTCATTCCATCAATTTCAACCATTGGCACTTGCTCATACAGTAGTTGCCCACCTGAAAAAAAGAAAGAGAAGTCAAGTCAGTGGTTATTCCCCCTCATTAGAGTATGGTCATGGAAGCACAGTTCTGGAACCAGAAGGGACCTCAGCAGTTGTCCAGTTCATTCTACAGTAGGGGAAATTAAGGCTTAAGAAAGATGAAGGACTTTTTCAAGGCCACATGGCTAAGTCTCAGAAGCAAGATGGCTATCCATGAGTGCTGATTTTAGAATAAGTGCTCTTTCTGCTTTGTCACATCACACTCTGTTCCATGGGTGGTTATTTTCATTCTAGAGACACTTCCTCCCATCCTGCAGATGTGATTGTGTTTGCTGCCCAGTAAGGTCTTTCAAGATATTATGAGTGATTGACTTCCTTTATGTATTGAGAGACACTGACCTCTTTGTTGTTCCTCAAACAAAATACTTCCATCTCTGGACTCCAAGCATCTTGAGTGTGTGTCCCCCACGCCTAGAGTGCTCTGCCTCCTCATCTCTATCTCCTGTCTTCCTGGCTTCCCTCAAATCCCAGCTAAAGTCCCACTTTCTACAAGAAGCATCTCCTGATTTTCTGCTTACCTCTAGTGGCTTCCCTGTGTGAGTTTTCTGCAATTTACCCTGGATATGGCTTGTTTGTTCATAATGATTTAGTTGTCTCTACCTAGTTAGACTGTAAGTTCCTGGGGAGCAGGGGCAATTGGATTTTTTATTTCCCGTTGCATCTACTCATTTTTATTTTTTAACTTAATTTATTTTATTCTGAACTTAAAAAATAAAACAAATATTTCCATAACATAGTAAAATAGAAAAAAAAGATTGTAAAAAAAATGATGCTTTTACCTTTCTATCCTCATTGCTTACTGCAGAGCCTGGCACATAGTAGGTGCTTAATAAATGCTTCCTGACTGACTGAAAGCTACTGATAAAATGCCATTAATTAACAACAGTAGTTTTGAGACTCTACTATGTGCATTTCAGTGTGCTAGATGCTTTGGGTGGTATACATGAACACAGAAAGGACCTCTAAGGATTTGTTGGTGATCTTGTTGGACTAGGGAACTCCCTGTGTGAGAACTTCCACCAGCAACCCAAATGACAACTCTATGACTTGGTCTGTACACTGTCTGTTTGGGTAGTTTGTGATTCTTGACTTAAAGGAGTCTGCCTTCAGATCTTCTCTCACAAATTGATATCTGCTCACTCCTGCCTCTAGCCTCAAACACAATTCTTTTATACATCCAAAGTTCTTCATGGTGTGTTCTAGCCTCTCCTGCTAGCTTTTCTGCACCCCCACCCACCCCTTGACAAACTGGGTTACTTGTTTTTCTGCACACACTACATTACACTTCCTGTCTCCTTGCCTTTGCATGGGCTAACTTCCATCCCTGGAATTCCCTCCCTCTTTACCTCTCCTGATCCTGCTGGATGCTAGCATCCACCTTCCCTGAAAGGTTTTTTTCCCCTGAAATACCTTGGTATTTGATATACTTTATATTTACTTATATAGGCAGGTAGGTGGCTTAGTGAATATTTCTGGATTCAGAGTTCCAACCTTGTCTCAGACATTTGCTAGCTATGTAACCCTGGGCAAGTCACTAAAGTTCTCAGCCTTAGCCTTCTCATCCATAAAATGGGCATGATGAAAACTCCTTACCTCCTAAAGTCATGAGGATCAAAGGAGATAATATTCATAAAATACTTTGGAAACATACAAATAGCATGCTGTTGCTGCTGCTGTTAATGGTGTTTAAGCATGATGTTTCCCCCTAGAGAATATAAGCTCATTAAGGGAAGGAATGACTTTATTTTTTTCATCTTTGTATCTCCAGTACCTTAAATAGCCCCTGGTGCATTGTAAGTGTTTATAATATAATGAAAATATAATAAATGCACTTAATAAATGCTTGTTGATCAACTGATCCTTCCCACCCACCCCCTTTCTTTCGCTTCCCACTGCCCATGCCCTATGTCAGGGTCTCATCGCTTCCCACCTAGATTCTTTTTTTCTTTTTTTAAAAATTAACTTATTTTAAACTTAAACAGAAAACAAATATACAATAAGAAAAGAAAAAGAAGCATTATAAACTTAAATACAAAATAAGAAAAGAAAAAAATATTGTTGTGTGCACAACAGAATGTAAGGGAGGAATCAAAATATACAGCAATAAATTTCCATTTCAAAAGCCTGTATAATAAATACTACATGTTTTGTTGAGAATTATCCATCTTTTCTTTGCTTCCTTGTAAGTTTTCTTTTGTTCTCTGCTATGCGCTTTTTACTTTGTTCTTTTTTTCTCTTTTCTTTCTCCCCGCCCCCAAGAAGGTATAAATAGGCACAGATATTATCTATGTAAAATATATAAGTATCTATATATACATATACATGCAGACATACATGTACATACACATATACACATATGTATATGCACACAATATATACTTATGTACAAATATGCACACAAACATATATATGTACATTTAAATGTATATATATATTTCAGTATCTATAATCATACTCATATATAGGTATATACATTCACATGTATCTATGTAAGACCATACTATACCTACCTATCCTCTGTTTCTCTGAGGATGGATAACCTCTTCCTTCATAGGTCCGAGTCTTTCCATATTTTTTAAGTCCATCAGCTAGTTATTTCCTACACTACACCAACATTCCATCCTTTTACTATCTTGTTATTTAAAATAGTCTAAAACAATAATGCTTAATAAGACTGGCACATGGTGTTGTTTCTGGATTTTTCTCTTAGGATTAGATATATTGTACCTTTAACTTTGTGTGCCAACTAGATTTTTTTCAGTGTTCCTCATGGGCCTCCATACCTCTCTTCTCTGTCTATTCCAAACCAAACCTTCTTAACTAGTCTTCCTGAAACACCTCAATTATCAAGATACTTCTTTGCCCACATGCAAAAAACCCTCCAGTAATTCCCATCTGCCTCCTCTTTCCTCACATCCAAGCTCCTCCTTGACCTAACTCCAACCTAATCTTTCCAGTCGTAAATCCCATCACTTTTCCCTTCCACCACGATTTCTCTATAGAGGACAAGGACCCTTTGTTTGAGGGCCAAAAAAGCTTTACTTCCTTCCCGGATGTGGCTGTTTTGAAATTTAAACCCCACCTCTGAGGTACAGAGGAACACACTTGTGTACTGTCCTGTGTAATTCCATATCTATGCAATGATTTATAACACACTTTTTCACAACTGTAGAATCAGTTAATTGCTACAAGGCAACTTAGAGACTTTCTGTGTGTCTTTTCAGGCAAGGCAAAGGAAGTTATTCTGATTTTAATGGACTAGCACAGCACACAGCAAAGCTTTGAACTCACCCTTAATTAAATTCTGAAGTTCTTCTGCTGTTTCAAAAAGCACTTCTTCATACTAGAAAGAAGGACACATAAGGGTGTCAGAGCAATAGAATCATAGAAGGTTAGCATTGGCAGGGACCCTAGAGATCACCTAAGACAACTATCATGGTAGAGTACAGGAGCAGGAGTCACAACGACCTAAGTCCAAATCCTGCCTTAGGCATTTACTAGCTGGGAGACCCTGGGCAAGTCACTTAACTTCTCTGGGCCTCAGTTTCCACATCTGCAAAAATGAAGACCTTGGACTAAATGTTTTCTAATGTTTCTTCCAGCTCTACATCAATGATTCTGATGCTCTTGTCCAACATTTCTGAAATGTTTTGGTCTCAGAATCCTATCACATTCTTAAATATAATATTATTGAGGACCTACCCAAAGAGCTTCTGTTTATGTGGGTTCTATCAATATTTGCTGTATTAGAAAATAAAACAGATGAGTTTTAAATATATTTCCAATTCATCAAAACAAATCCATTACATATTAATATAAATAACATATTTTAATGAAAAATGACTGTTTTCCAAAACAAAAAACTAGTGAGAAGAGTAGCATTGTTTTACATACTTTTGCAAATCTTTTTAATGACTGATTTTGACTGGATTCTTATATCTGCTTCTGCATTCAGTCTGTTGCAATATGTTGTTCTGGAAGAAATATACATATACACATATACATACATACATACATAGAGATGTGGATATTTAGATAAAATTCAGCTCCTCGTGGATATGTAATTGGAAAAGGGAGGAGTATTTTTGTAAGCTAATAACATCTTAGTATTATTATGAAAATATTTTTGATACCAAGGATCCCCTGAAGGGATCTTAGTACCATTGTTCTAATCCTCCCTCCCTCCACTTTTTTTTATATTAAAAGATGAGTCTTAGAGAAATGCTTATCAAATTATTAATTCCTAGAGGGTAACAATTTGTACTTTTTCATTTTTGTATCTATCCAGTGCCTGGCAGAGCCCACTGTGTAAATCAATACAATGTATCTGTGATTCTGGAAATCACTATGACTTCATATGTAAGTGCTATTCTCTGAGGCACACAGAGACTGAGACTTACCCAGGGTCATACACCTAATAAGTGTCAGGGGCACAGTTTGCCTAATTATAGGCCCAACATTCTGTCACTACAATCACTAGGGGCTACCTTTCTATGCCTTTTGGGACAGAGAGGGTGGAGGTTTCTGTACCTGTAATTTCATAGATATAGGACAGAAATGTAAAACAGACTGCCTGCAAAATCCTGAATGCATTTCCACCCAGATTAAAATAGAATTGGGAAGTATTTATAAATAAAATTAAATGCATATGATTTAGTGGTCCCCATTTCTATGTGAGTTTGACACGGGCTATGGAGGGAACTCTTATTTGAGGAAGCCTTATCTACCAGGCCAAATCAGTGACTACTCTGCAATGTACACCCTTAAGAGTTAAAACCTGGGTTCAAAACCTACCTCTGTAGCTTACTGCTTGAGTGACCTTGGGCAAGTCACTTAACTTTTCTATGCTTCAGTTTCCTTATCCATAAAATGGGGGGAGGGAGAGGCACAAACTGGATGACCTCAAGATCCCTTCTAACTCTCTATTTATGATCCCATGATCCTATGATTTACCCAAGGTCACACAGCTAATTAGTGACAGAGCCGTGACTACAGCCTGAGTCTCCTGACTCCCAGACCAATGTTCTTCACTATGCCACACTACCTAGTTAATACTGTGACTATTAATCATTGTAATTGCTGCTCATAGTATGGCCATAGATTGAGACTCTTAGTCTGTTTACAAGGCAACTAAGTGGTGTAGTGGATAGAGTACACAGAGTAGTCTTATTTTCAGTCCTGGGACAGAATGGGGTCCTATGATTAGCAGAACTGAAGGCCCCCACATCCTAGGATGCAGACAGAGCTGGGAGGGACATTGGAGGTTATCTCATCCAATAGCCTCAATTGGCAGGAGAGGAAACTGAACCCCAGACAGGTGAAGTGACTTACTAATATCAGTTAAGAGTGGCAGAAATCATTTGTCACAACCCGAAGGATGGGTAAAATTTTTTCTAGCATATCAATCTAAATTATTAATGTTTAAAAGTTTAAAAACTTCATGAAGACTTTATGAAGGCCTTGTATATAATGAATCTGAATCTTCCCCACTCCTTACCCAAGAGAAAGGAAGCAAGCAAAAATGAAGATGGCTAAAGTCTCTTTAAAAACTAACCCAGTTTCTGTTCCTTGGCATTTTTCAATTTTCCAAAGTGCTGGGCTTTTAAATGAATAACAACAGTAAGCAATGATGGCCAGGCAGTTAAGGAAATAAATGGGAACCAGTATCATTCTTAGTGTTATGCAAAAGAAAAAAAATTAAGCAGTCGTTGTAGGCAAAGATCATAGAACATTAAACCTAGAAGGGGATCTCAGTAATAATCTAATGCCAGCCCCTCTACTATAAGTGATGAAGCTGGAGAGATGCAAGACGGCTTGCCTAAGGACATCCAGCTAGTAGATAGAAGTGCCATGACTTGGACCCTGGTCTGCTGAATCTAAGTCCAGTGCTCTTTGCACTAGGCACTGATGCTACTTTCAGAAGGTGAACTCAGTCAACAGTTAATTATCAAGAGAAATGAGACTTTCAACTTGCTCCTAAGACTCAGTTAATAATAAAAGAAAAAAAAAATGATGGTGATCATAGTTATTAGACCCCTCTTTTGGAGGAAGTCATTCAGTAAGTTCCATGTGACTTCTCCACTAGTAAATATTCACTTAGTCTGATGAAAAAGAATAAATGTAAGAAATGAAACCTGTACCTCCACACCCGAAGCTGCCAGCAGCCAGCGCACTGATTCCATTCTGCCTCTTCCATCAAAGTAATAAAGTCTAGGCTTCCCAGCCATGATTTTCAGTTCCTGGTTTTCTGACAGAGAATAGAGAACAGTCTCACTCAGACCTAGATGTACAAGCCGTCCTTTTTGTAATCTTGACTCCACTGGTGATATATGAGGAAAACCCAAACTCTCAGGGCCACCGATTCAGAGGGCAGATTGGGGAGGGGTGAAGAGGGAGGGGAATCCCATGTGAAGGGCAGGATTCAGACCTCCCATTTTTCCTCAAAAAAGGCTGAAGTATTGATGTATTTTAATTGACTGAAATGCATTTGGGACTTTGATGAGTAGGAACTGATCAGCTTAACTTGGTGCACATAGAATATTTGAAATGTAAAGATGGAGTTTCTTTCATTGTGTAAAGAATGTCTACCAGGATAATTTTTATCATTTTATCAAAGTTGGTCATCCAAGTCATGGATCCTATATAATGGATTCTATATCATGGATCCTATATAACTCCCTTTTTGACTCTAGACATTGTTTAGGGCTGATCCTAGTTATGCAATTGTGGAATTCACTATCAAAACCCAGGAACTACAAATCAAATTGAAAAGTTTTCATTTAGAATGAAACAGCAAAATAAATGATAAGAGATCTGTGCTTTGATTTATGTAGCAAGGTCCCTGGAGAGGAAATTCCCTCTACCACCAGTACAGCTACCATTGTCCTGGTGTTTTTAGTGTGAGAGTTGCTTGGGATATAGAGATGTTAAGCAAATTGCTCAGGATCACACAGCCAGTAGGAGTCAAAGGCAGGATTAGAAGTCAGGTCTGGCTGAAGTGGCTTGCCTATCTACATAGACCACTTCTTTTCTTCTCCACTGTTGAAATCCATTCCAATAAAATATATGTTGTTACCTTGCCATAAGGGCTCATTTCAAATTGACAAGGGAAATAACCCAATACATAAATACGATTTCCCATGGATTCCCATCCTGTCAGTGAGAATGGGAATATTACCTATAGGACTCAGAAGATCCCAGGGTTATGTCTCAGCTGGAATTGCTTCAATGATTCATTTCCCAGACAACTGTGTATGCCCCACTGATGTTCTATCCTGTTTGTAAAGTTGCTAGAGTTTTCATCTGGGACTGGGGTTGGGGCTCCTTTTTCAGATGAAATTTTAGCATTCTTTTGTGAGATTGTCTGGCCAACATGCCTGGAGTCAAATACTGTTTTTAGCTCTTTGAGCTTAACAATGTTCAACATCCTTCTTCAAAGGAATTCTCTAAGCCTCCCTGATATTTTGGGGAAGGGGAGTAAATTTCTTTTAGTTCCTATCAAGAATTTTGCAGATAAATGTCATGTTCTCATAGTAGAATTTATTGTAAAACAGATTGATTTCATTTTTCCCTTAAATCCCCCACATCTAACATAGTAGCTTGCACACAAGAGAAGCAACAAATATTTGTTGAGATGGAAAAAAAAAGAATTTTGAAGACTGTGTCAAAGGCTCGTTAAATTATATCAAATCTATACTAAGCTTCAAAGAGTCCCATAGGAACATTATGTGACGCAAGGACAGAGCAAGCAGTCTCATCCCTGCACTCCTGTCATTTCAGCCAAGACCATGACCTTCTTGGTTGCTGTTGAATCTTTGCAGCTGTGTCTGATTCTCCATGACCCAGTTGGGGTTTTCTTTGCAAAGTGGTTTGCCATTTCCTTCTCCAGCTCATTTTACCAATGAGGAAACTGAGGCAAATAAGGTGAAGTGACTTGCCCAGGATTGCAGAGCTAATAAGTGTCTGAGAACATATTTGAACTCAAGAAGATGAGTCTTACTGTCTCCGGGCTTGGTACTCTAGCCACTGTGCCACCTAGCTGCCCTCAATGGCTACTTAATAAATTTTTATTGACTGACTGATTCAAATTCCAGTGTATCATCCCGGGAAAGGTTTTGAACCTCTTCATGGACCAGGAATTCTCTGAAACTAAAGTCACAGAGTAGTTCAAATTCGCAGACTAAAGTCCCTCTGCTTTGGTGGAGGGAGTTTACTCACTGAAAGTTTCCTATACCAGTAAAATCATAGGTATAACCCTAACCCTTGGCCCCTTTAGTCCCATCCCTGCTTACTGCCCATTTCTATGATTCAGCGCAACATGTGTTATATAGTAAGACTTCAATACATGCTTGTTGAATTGTATTAAAATTGTATTAAAACTTCACTTTATGAATTCCACTTTCTTATCATTGGAAGCACAAGTAAAAGTGGTCACACGTTGATAGCTCTCAATCAATAAGCATTTATTAAGTGCTTCCTCTTGGTATATACTATTTGAAAGCCCTGGCAAGTTAATGACTAACCCTTCCATTAGTCATTAAAAATACCTAATTTGGAGCCTCAGCAGGTAGGGGTGGTATACTAGAATTTTTCATGTTCATATTTTTTTTTATTGTACTTGAGGTTTTTATAAACTATAACAAGGGCAGGTCTCTGACATCAGAAATAGATGATATTTGTGGCTTCAGCACAATTTTCAGCAGTAGAGATGAACATGTGGGGAGGGGGAGGGAAACTCCTGACTTCTGCTTAGTAAGCAAAAAACAGGTATCAAACAAAAGAAGTAGCAGGGGTCCAACATGACAGGTCAGAAAATCAAATCCAAGGGCAGCTGAATCAGCCAGTTTAAACAAATCTTGAGATAGAAACTGACATGGATATAACACGCTTGCATAATGGCCTTGGAGAGCCAGAGAACTTGAATGACCCTTTAATTTGTACAAAAGAGCTTTTTTCAACCAATATTCTTCAAATGGAATTTCCTATTCACCGATATCCAAATTCTCTGAAGAAAAAAGACTGAGTTTATGGTACATATACATTAAGAATTATAGACTGACCAATCAAACAATAGCTTTAAGGAAATAAAAGAAAATGAATCATGGAATTGTGTTTTACACTGAATGTGTTATGTATTGAATTTCAACATTCTACCCTATATAGGAATCTTCTTGTAGCCTCACTAACTAAAGGTCATTTAACCTTTGTTTGAAAACTCTCAGTGACGGGTAAGTTACTCTCTTAGAAAACAGTCTAATCATTGTTGGACAGATAAAATTGCTAAAATGTTCTTTCCTACACAGAGTCAAGGTCTCCCCCAAATAACTTCAAGGTATGGTACTGGTTTGCCTCATAGAGCTACACAGAAAGTTTTTCCTCTCCCATGTGATGGATCTTCAGAAATTTGGAGATAGCTCTCATGTTCACACAGGTTTCTCTTCTCCAAACAAACATAGTATAGTGAATGATTCAGTCAGTTTTCCAAGATGAACAATGTATGACTGTCACAATTGGTATTAGGGACTTTGCCTCATTGATATAGTAGCATGGTTCAGGGGAAAGAATGCTGAATTTGGAACCAGAGGATTTGTTTCAAACCTTGCCTTTGCCCATCTGTGTGGCAAGAGGCAAGTCATTTAACCTCACTGCTTCTCAATTTCCTCATCTAAAAAAGGAGTATATGGGAATAATTATCCCATTAATTAATATTTATAGGATGGAAGAACTTCCAATATGAACAATAGGTCATGGAGGATGGTATGCTTCACTTACAGTAAGTAATGTTGTTTTCAGTCATATCTGACTGAATGTGTAATAGCTTCATGACCCCATTTGGAGTTTATTTGGCAAAGATAATGGAGTGGTTTGCCATTTCCTTCTCCAGCTCATTGGACAGATGAGGAAATGAGGCAAACAGGGTTAGGTGACTTGTTCAGGGTCACAGAGCTAGTAAGTATCTGAAGCCAGATTTGAATTTAGGTCTTCCTGACTCCAAGCCCACCACTCTATCTACTGTGCCACCTTGCTGCCCACCTTGTTTGGTAGTGCTTAGCACAGTATCTGGCATGTGGCACTTAATAAGTGCTTATTGAGTGACTGACCAAATAGCCTCCTAACTGGTTTCCTGGCCTCCAGTCTACTCATTCCATTCCATACCCATCTATAACAATGAGTTATAAGTTTATCCAGTAAGTATCAGAGGCAAGATTTAAATCAAGGTCTTCCTGTCTTCAAGACAGTCCTCTAACCATTATACTACATTGCCTCTAGCTTGATTTATAATAGTCCATTATAATTCAGTATAGTACTATCTGCTTTACAAATTAAACAATCACATTTAATTTTTATAATCCAGAAAACAATGTTTTAATCTAGCTAAGGAAATCTACAAGCTATTTTTAATTCTTAATATTTGGATAATTTAATAATATTATTACTAGGTTCAGGGATATGTTGGTAAATATTTAACATATGATAGGGTAGGAAAGGAGATGTACCCATTAATATTTTTATATTTAGTCAGCATTGTTAACATTTAACATTATTAATATTTTCTCCATTACTTTCCCAATTTCATACCATCAACAAAACAATAAATCAAGTCCTTATTTGTAGCATTTGCCAATTTCCAAAGTATAAACACATTCACACTGAAAATTTAACAACTGGCTCTCAGGAAGGCTCAGAGCTGACTCTAGTACATCTCTGACCTAGATTAGTGGGTTAGTTTGACAGATAATTGAATAGTGTCATAGGCCTGGAGTGGAAAAGACTTCAAATTCAGCCTCAGATACTTACTAGCTGTGTGAACCTGGGCAAGTCATTTAACCTCTATCTGCCTCACTTCCCTCATCTATAAATTGGAGATAATAATAGCATTTACCTCCCAGGGCTGCTATGAGGATTAAATGAGATGATAATTGTAAAATGCTTAGCAGAGTGCCTGGAAAATAGTCGGTGCTACCTAAATGTTAGCTACTATTATTAAACCCAGATTTTCTAATTTAACTCAAATTATACTTCCAGATGGTCAGAATGTGAAGTTAAACCTCCTAAAAAAAGCCTCCCAGAAAAGCCATATAAGAGAAGAGGCATATTTTGTAGAATAGAAAGAATGCTAGATTAAAGTCAATACACTTGGCTTTTATTCTCATTTTTCCCACTAATTATCTGTGAGACTCAACATAAGTCATAGTTTCTTTCTGATTCCATTTTCTTGTCTATCAGATGGGGGGCTCAGAGTCTAAGATTTCTTCTAACTCTATCAGTCAGCTCCCAGTACCTGATATATAGTGACATAATTTTAGAAAGGGAAGGGACCTTAGAGATCATTGAGTCCAACACCATCTTTTACAGATGAGGAAACTGAGACTCAGTGAAGGGAAGTAACTTGCCCAGGGTCACACAGGTACTAAATATCTGAGGCAGGTTTTCCTGGCTTTAAGACCAGTGTCCTAACCTCTTGGCCATGAATAAATGTTTATTGATTCATTGGCAGAAGATTTCTATTGCATATGAAATGCTCATTGCATGAACTTTGGTTTGGAGGTGAAGATATTCCACCAATAAAGACTTGTATATAAAAATATGTTTAATATGAATATATATGTATAGCCTATATCAGATTGCATGCCATCTTGTGGAGGGAGAGGGAAGGAAGAGGGAGAAAATTTAGAACTCGAAATCTTTTGGAAGTGTATGTTGAAAACAAAAAATAAATAAATAGATAATTTTTTTAAAAGACTTGCAAGACAGCATTTGAATCTAAATTTCCATTTCATCTCTATTTAGTTCTAACTTTCTCTGCCTGATTGGTACCACTACCACAGGAGGCTGGTTGGCAAAAGTTTATGAAGTTGGAGTATGCTAGTCTTTTATCAGCTTTTGACTACAGTGCATTCTGTTTCTGTTTGAAGTGGAATTTGTGAATAACTGCATAGCTCAACAGTATTTTTTAATTCTGTATGCTTAACACTTCATCATTTCAAAGAAGATCAAGAGAACACTGAAGGAAGGAAACAGATTTTTTAATGAGGATTTGGAATTCCAATATTACCTTCTTTCTGTTAAAGATAGAGGATTTGCTTGCTTTGTGCTACTGCAATATCAAGAAAGGAAGTCAAGGTTCATCAGCATTATAACACTCATAAGGACCACAAATATTTTAAATTAGAGGTAGAGACATGAAAGGTTGTATTGCAGAAATTAAAAGATGAAAAGCAAAAGCAAAGATAATTCTTTCAAACAACAATAAGACCTGAGAAAAATGCCACTGAAGCAACTTATAAAGTAGCTATATTCAGGGGGAAAAGGGAAGCCATCTAGAAATTGTGAAAGAATGCATTGTTGAAGCTGTAGAATGCTTAGACCCCGATAATGTTTCAAAGTACAAACAACTGCCTCTTTCAAGGAGAACCATGACTGATCAGCCACATCAATTAAGAACAATTTCATGCAACACTTCAAAAGAAAATTATTCAATAGCTTTGGATGAATCAACTGATACTACTGACTCAGCACAGGTTGTATACTTCATTTGTATTAGAACAGAAGATTTTCTTTGCTACAAAGAGTTATTTGCTTTGGATACTCTTTTGAACAGAGTGCGGTGAATAGATATCTTCAAAAATTTTCAAGATAAATGTCATGATGTTGGATTGAATTTGGTAAATTTAGTGAGTGTATGTACAGATGGTGTACCTTCCATGACTAGAAAACATGAAGGGTTTATTGCGCAGATTTTAAAAAAATGTATTAACAGATCCAGATGCCTTCATTTCTTTTCACTGTATCTTGCATTAACAAAAATCTCTTTGCTAACACTACTATTTTAAGTGACACTTTGCAACAAGTTATAAGTACCATTAGGTATATCCATGCAAATGCAACACAGCATCATCAATTTTGTAACATACCAAAGTTGAATAATGAGGTATTCAGTGTGGATTGGTCATATCATTTTAAAGTACCTTGGCTATCACAGGGACAGGAGTTAACCAAAATTTTATCTTTGCAAGAACAGATAGTTAAACTTTATACAGAAGAGAATGAGCAATGTGAATTATTAAAAGAAAATTTCTATAGGAAAGCTGCATTTCTGTGTGATATGTCAAATCAAAACAACTTGAGTATTTTACAAAAAACTAAGTCTATATATGATAATGTGGCAAAAAATCAAGCATGTCAAAAAAAAAGCTATCTTTTTTCAGAACACATCTTCAAAAGGAAATTTTGGATGAACATTTTCCTCAGTTAGCAAAGGTCAGTGATGAGCAGGATGATATATGTGAATCATCTGAAAAATGTACAGCTGTTATACAGCTATTAATTGGAGAATACATTGAAAAGCTCACTGTCTTTAAGAATCACGAAGTTATACTCAAATTAGCCTCACCTAAAGGCTATATCATCATCAAGGCACCTAAAGAATTATAGATGGAGTTAATTGAACTCTCAGTAGATGACATTTTAAAGTCATTGTTTGATACAAAAATCCAATTGAAACATGGAAAAATGTGGTAGAATATACATGCCTTCAGCAATGTGCCTGAAAAATGCTTTCTTGTTTTTCAACCACTTATTGCTGCGAATATACATTCTGCTACCTAGCCCAAATCAAGATGCCCTTAACGTCACAAATGACTGATACTCATTTAGGGGATCACTGAAATATGAACCTCCATGCTACAACCAAATATTCAAATGCTTTCCAACAAAAAGCAGACACAACAAAGTCATTAAAATGTTACATTAACAAAAAAGTTTTCATTTTTGAAATTATTAAGTACATTATTTTTACAAAATAATGTACATTTTAAAGTATATCTAACTGAGTTTCTTGAATGTGGCCTTATTTGATTACAGCTAAATATTAATGTGGCCTTCCAACATGAAAAAATTCCCTACTCTTGGGCTATACTGACTAGCCTAAAATACTTTTCTCCCCCACTTTTAAGATAAGAACTTCTCAGAGAGTTTGTTCCAGTTTGTAGTAAATAGATGTAAACACATTTTTGTGAACCTCGCCCACTGTGGAGAATCCTTGCTTTTGGATTCCACCTCTTATCTTGCTCTTTTATTGCACACAATCATAATGTATAAAAGGCAAACCTGAACCCAGGTCAACCTAGCTTCAAGGCCAACCTTTTTTTTTATTTTTTTTTAGGAGTTTGATCTCACTCTAGGTGACTACCACCAACTAAAATATAGTACCAGGTGAGAGTGTGCTAGAGTCAGCTCTAACCCCATGTAAGTTTTTATACATCAGGAATCAGAAGATGCTAATAGCCTGGGTTTGATTTATTGTTCTGGTGATTTTCTATGTTTGAGAAAGTATTAATAATGCAGATGAAACTTAAAAGTGTATGTTTCCTGAGGTTGTTAAACATTTACCAACAAACCCATGGCACCAGATATTGATAATGCTATATTAGACTTTTGATCACTCCCTGTCTCTGATTCTTTTATCATGGCATGGAAGTGATACTGGTCTCTTGAACACTATGCCATTAGAGTACTGTTGGGGGTGTAAGCTCAGTTTTCACGTGGACAGTCTCGGGCAGGTAAAAGTGAGGACTTCTAAACCTCAGAGTTCTCACGAGGCCCCCCAGGGAACAGTTGGGGATTGAGGCGTGAAACACGAGCTGTCTTGTGTATTTCCACCTCTTCTCAGTGGGAAACTTGCTGGGGAGAGCATCCCACCCTTGAGATTGGTCCGTGGTCTGAGCACACCCGTTGTTAATTAGCTAGTGGCTGAGAGCATGCACAGTATTCACGTGCAAACTATGTGATAGGAGAGCTTAAGTAGGGACAGGAAAGCCTGAAAGCCCTCTTCTTGCTGTGGGGTCCCCCCCGGGGGTTCCTCCCCTCTTCCACTCCCATCCTCTTGCTGTATGATCTTTGCCCCTTGGGAGGAGAAGGGTTCCTCTCCCCTGGGGAAGAATTTCACCCTGCATATGGATACATAACTAAGACCCTGAATAAAGCCTAACCCTTGTTTGACTCTGGAAAGTCTCTTCTCTCAACATGTTTATCTGGTTGGCCTCCGAAGACCTGGATGAAAGGTAAGAAGACTCGGGTAGCCCATCAGCCTCTAGGCCAAACAGAGTACAAATTCTAGAAGGTTCTACAGAAGTTGAATAGTGTGGAGTACTGGTAGAAGGATGGACCTTGTGTGTATAGACTAGGTTAGCTAAGTTGAAGATGTTCATTAGCAAGGTGGCTATAGGAGGATGGATTTTTCAGTTGTGTCAACTGTCAAGGACCATCAATCAGTCAAGAAGCATTTACTTAGCACTAAATATGAATCAGACACTGTGCCAAGTGTTGGAGAGCCAAAGGCAAAGTAAAAATAATCTCTGACCTCAAAAAACTTACATCCTAATAAAGAAATGACTTACATCATAGAGTAGATGAATGATAACCTTTGAGGGGATGGCGCTAGCAGCTGATAAGACCAGGACAGGTATCCTGGAAGACATAGTGCTTGAACTGAGACTTAAAGGAAGATAGGGATTCCAAAAGTCAAAGGTTGGAAGGAAAATTATTTGAAGCTTGATGACCACCATTACAAAGGCCTGGAGATGGGAGATGAAGGATCATACATAAGAAAAGAAAGTAGGCAGCTATGGCTGGGTCATACAAAACATGTAGGGGAACAGAATGCAAGAATATTAGAAAGGTAAGAAGGATAGGGGCGGAGCCAAGATGGCGGAATAGAAAGACGCACATACACATAGCTCTGAACCCACAACCCATAGAACATCTACAAAGAAGTAACTCACGGCGAATTCTGCACCCAGAGGCCACAGAACATTGGAGCGAGGGAGATTTCTGTTCCAGAGAGACCTGCAAACCTCTCGCAAAAGGTCCTTCGCGCTGTGGACTGGGCGCCGGGACTGGGAGCTGAGTACAGCCCTGCCGCGGCCGTGGCACTGAGAGGAAAAGATCTGAGCGGGCTTCAGGAACGAGATCTCCAGCGGCCATGCGGGTCCCTCCACCCACAGGTGATGGGGGTCGGTGAGAAGGTCTCTTTGGTGGGTCGAGAGGGGAGTGGGGTGCCCCCATACTCAGGCCCCCTCGGAAGGCAACAGTGGAGGTGGGAGCAGACCGGGGCTCCCCAAGCAGGCAGGAGCCCGGATCCATTGTTGAAGGTCTCTGCATAAACCCCCTGAGGGAACTGAGCCCGTGAGGCGGCCCTGCCCCCACCTGAGCACCTGAACTTAATCTCACACTGAATAGCAGCCCTGCCCCCGCCCAAAGCACTGAGGCTGGGAAGCAGCATTTGATTCTCAGACCCCAAGCGTGGGCTGGGAGGATCAGGAGGCGAGGTGGGTATGAGGAGAATATTCAGAGCTCAAGTCACTGGCTGGGAAAATGCCCAGAAAAGGGAAAAAAACCAAGACTGTTGAGGGTTACTTTCTTGGTGAGCAGGTTTCTCTTCCCCTCACTTCTGATGAGGAAGAGCGGTGCTCACCATCAGGGGAAGACACGGAAGTCAGTGCTTCTAAATCCCAGCCCACTCAATGGGATCAGTTCTGGGAAAAGGTCTTAAAGAGCCCAAACAATTTTCAAAATCATGATAGAGAGGTGGAGGAAAAACTGGGAAGAGTAATAAAAGACTTGCAAGCAAAGTATGAACAACAAATCAGCACCCTGATAAAGGAGACCCAAAAAAATGCGGAAGAAAATAACACCCTGAAAAATAGGCTAACTCAATTGGCAAAGGAGGTTCAAGAAGCCAAGGAGGAGAAGAATGCTTTCAAAAGCAGAATTAGCCAAATGGAAAAGGAGATTCAAAAGCTCACTGAAGAAAATAATTCTCTCAAAATTAGAATGGAACAGATGGAGGCTAATGACTTTATGAGAAACCAAGAAATCACAAAACAAAACCAAAAGAACGAAAAAATGGAAGATAATGTGAAATATCTCATTGGAAAAACAACTGACCTGGAGAATAGATCCAGGAGAGACAATTTAAAAATTATGTGCCTACCTGAAAGCCATGATCAAAACAAGAGCCTACACATCATCTTTCATGAAATTATCAAGGAAAACTGCCCTGAGATTCTAGAACCAGAGGGCAAAATAAGTATTCAAGAAATCCACAGATCACTGCCTGTAAGAGATCCAAAAAGAGAAACTCCTAGGAACATTGTGGCCAAATTCCAGAGTTCCCAGATCAAGGAGAAAATATTGCAAGCAGCTAGAAAGAAACAATTCAAGTATTGTGGAAATACAATCAGGATAACACAAGATCTAGCAGCTTCCACATTAAGGGATCGAAGGGCGTGGAATAGGATATTCCAGAAGTCAAAGGAACTAGGACTAAAACCAAGAATCACCTACCCAGCAAAACTGAATATAATACTTCAGGGGAAAAATTGGTCTTTCAATGAAATAGAGGACTTTCAAGCATTCTTGATGAAAAGACCAGAGCTGAAAAGAAAATTTGACTTTCAAACACAAGAATGAAGAGAAGCATGAAAAAGTAAATAGCAAAGAGAAGTCATAAGCGACTTTACAAAAGTTGAACTGTTTACATTCCTACATGGAAAGACAATATTTGTAACTCTTGAAACTATTCAGCATCTGGGTACAGGATGGGATAACACACACATACATGCACACGCACACGCACACACACATAGAGACAGAGTGCACAGAGTGAACTGAAGAGGAGGGGATCATATCTTAAAAAAAAAAATGAAATCAAGCAGTGAGAGAGAAATATATTGGGAGGAGAAAGGGAGAAATGGAATGGGGCAAATTATCGCTCATAAAAGAGGCAAGCAAAAGACTTTTTGTGTTTGTTTTTTTTTTCTGTATAAATCCCCCTTCCCCCTCCACACCCCAAATCTAGGGGGGGTTAGGGTGGGATAGAGAGATGTCTCACAAAGGGCACTGTGGAAGGAGAATGTCATTAAGGCAGTAAAAGGTTTTGTGTAAAATAGTTAAGGATTTGGGAAAGGTATGTGTATGGAGGATCATGTTCTCCCTCCTGCCTTGTGATGCCATACATCATGGTGGCGGTAGGAGTGATCCTAGTGTCCGTGGGGAGGGGAAATGAAAGCTCTTCTTCTGTATTGGTCCTGGATGCAGTCCCTCCAGTGGTCATTCTGGGTTCCCTTCCCCAGCTGTCTGTAGATAAGTGTGCTGCAGAGCTCGAAAGGCAGAGATTCGTTTGTGGGGGCTAAAGGTCAGCATTTCAAGTAGCAGTTGTGCTCCAGGCCCCTCCAGCTCAGGCACAACAGACTGTAAAGGCTGAGGACTACAAGGAGTAAAGGCTCCACGGGGCAGAGAAACATCAGGAGGCCAATCATCTTCTGCTGGGAGCCCAATCAGGTCAAAGATTTTGCTTAACTGGTCAGCTTCAGAGTTTCCACAGAAGAGAGGCTTCCTACGGAACATCTCTGCGAAGATGCAGCCAACACTCCACATGTCCACAGGTGTTGCATATGCTGACTGCAGGAGAACCTCAGGAGCCCTGTACCAGAGGGTGACTACCACAGGTGTGAGTGCCATCTGGCAGCTGTAGATCCTGGCTAAGCCAAAGTCAGCCAGCTTAACTGTTCCACTACTAGTCACAAGTATGTTTTCTGGCTTCAAGTTACGGTGGACAATACAGTTGGCATGAAGAAAGTCTAGGCCTCTTAAGAACTGTCTCATTAGGTCCTTAATGGTCTCCAAGGGCAGCCCTGGTGGAGGGGCCTTGTCCAGATACGTCCTCAGGTCTTGGTCCACGTGTTCAAACACTAGGGTCACCTTGGTCTCTCGGTCAGTTCGGGCAGTGGCACAGACATCCATCAGCCGGACCACGTTGGGATGCTCAAAGGCCTCCAGCCTCCTAAGGAGGGCCACCTCCCGGACAGTGCTGACAGGCAGGCCCCCTGCACTTCCTCCTCCCGTCGGGACTTTCACGCTCTTGAGTGCCACGAAGTGGCCGCTGTGTGGGTCACGGGCCTTGTACACCGTCCCATAGGCACCAACACCGATCTCGGCCACTGGTTCATACCGAGGGATGTCCATCCTGGGCCTCCTCCGGCGCTGGGGGCCGCGCCGCGTGGGGCGGGGTCGGACCGTTATCTGGGCGTCGGAGCCGGCCCCGGCGGAGCCATGCAGGGTAACTCGGTCCCGAGGGGCCGGACGCGGCAGGCCTCACCATAGACTCCCGGGGGCTAGAGTGGATCCCTCTCCCACACCAAGACTTTTTAGAGAAGGGAAAAAGAGGGGAGGTGAGAGAAAAACATGAAGTTTACTCTCATCACATTCCACTAAAGGAAGGAATAAAATGCACACTCATTTTGGTATGAAAACCTATCTTACAATACAGGAAAGTGGGGGAGAGTGGGATAAGCAGGGTAGGGGGGAGGATGGAAGGGAGGGCAATGGGAGGAGGGAGCAATTTGAAGTCAACACCCCTAGGGAGGGACAGGATCAAAGAGAGAATAGAAGCAATGGGGGGCAGGATAGGATGGAGGGAAATATAATTAGTTCTTACACAACACTACTATTATGGAAGTCATTTGCAAAACTACACAGATCTGGCCTATATTGAATTGCTTGCCTTCCAAAGGGAAGGGGTGGGGAGGGAGGGAGGGCAGATTGGCAGACAGGGGCAATTAGAACGCTGGGTGTTTTGGGGTGGGGGGAGGGGACAAAAGGGGAGAAAATGTGGAACCCAAAATTTTGTGAAAAATGAATGTTAAAAGTTAAATAAATTAATAAAAAAAAAAAAGAAGGATCCAGGTTGTGAAAAGCTTTAAATGTCAAATAAAGAACTTTATATTAAATTTTAAAGATTATAAGAAGCCTGTGCATTTAATTGAGTGGGGATATAGTATGCTTTAGGAAAAATTACTTTGGCAACTGAGTTAAGGATAGAATAGAATGAGAAGAGAATTGAGTCAAGGAGACCAATTAGAAAGCTATTGCACTAGTCCAGTTAAAGGGAGAAAAGGGCCTAACTGGAGTGCAGGCTGGGAATATCTGCAAGAGATTTTGTAGAGAAAAAAGTTATAGAGAAATTTCTAAAATTTAGAAACTGATTAGATATGTAGAGTGAGTGAGAGGAGTCAAGGATGGTAGCGAAGCTTTAATGCTAGATGACAAGTAGTTAGAGTTTGGGAAGGAAAATAATGAGTTCTATTTTTAGACATTTGAGTTTGAGGTGCCTACAGGACATCCACTCTGAGTATCTAATAGGCAAATAGTGAAATCAAACTGGAGCTGAAGAAAAAATAGGGGGGGCTAGATAGATATAGATAGACAGACAGATAGATATAGAGCTGTGTCTGTATCACTGATGATTGTACACATGGGAGTTGATGAGATCAAGGGTCCAGGATATATCCTTGAGGGGTCACCCCCAGTTAGTGGCAATCACCTGGACAAAGATCCAGTAAAAGAGACCGAGAAGGAGCAATCTCTGGTTGAAGGAGAACCAAGAGATAGCAGAGTCCTGAAAACTCCCAAATGAGAGAGAATCCAAGAGGACACATTGGTTAACAGTGTATAATGTTACAGAGAGTTCAAGAAAGATGAGGATCAAGAAGAGGACAATAGGTCTGACAATTAAGAAATCCCTGGTAACTTTAGGAGGAGTAGTTTTGGTTGAGTGAAGAGGTTAGGAGGCAGATCAAAGACAGCTTCTGGAAGACAGGTTTGTCCTACTCAGTAAAAGAATGCATTCCCTCCTCACCTCTACCTCACAGAAGGAGGGTGGTTTTTTATATTTAAAGTAATTGATCTATACTTTGCTGACCTCTGCAAAAGTCAGTGAAGGTCCGGAGGGACATAATGAAACATAACATCCTCCCTCATAACAGAAAGTGGGGGACTACTAGGAACGAATACTGTATATATTGTCAGGCAAGGATTCTTTATTATCAAATAACAAATTAGGTTGCCACAAAAGTAATAACAAAGAAATACATATAATCCTTTGAAAGGAAGAGGTCCAACTAAACCATCTCTAAGGTCTCTTCCAGCTCTATGAGTACAGTTATCTCTTCCACATCAGAACTTCTCCCATTGAGGTTTTGATATATCATGGGTTGGCATAAGATATTAAATGGGAATTGGGGAGGGGAAGAGTTTTGCAGAAGACACAGAGGACACACAAAGGGCAGCAGACTATACAGAAAAAGTTTAGAAACTCATTGGTGTATGTGAAGCAATAGGAGCTAAGTGATTTGCCCAGGGTCATACAACTAATAAGCCTCAAAGGCTAGATTTGAACTCAGGTCCTCCTGACTCCAGGGTCAGCACTCTATCCACTGTGCCCAGTTGCTCCTCAAGATAGATATTTTGGCCAATGAATCTGACAGGGTATCATTCTACCTTTTAATGGGTCAGTTGACTCCACCCTTTTTGTCTGAGTGCACAGAACTATATGCTTTATTATATAATCTACTCAGAGATATCTTCATTTTTTTCCAGTTGAAAATGTAAATTAAGACAATTGTACCATATCATTTAAGTGGCTATAGCCAAAGTATTCTTCTGATCTAAAAAAAGGATACAGAAATAAATAAGATGCAAAAATAAACAAGATTTCAGGACCTTTACACTGGAAGAAGAGATAAAGCATATACATAAATAAGCATAACACAAAGAGGTCACATGAGAAGTGCATAAGAAATAGAAATAAAGTGCTATGAGAGTTCAGAAAGAGTGATCAATCACTCAACAAACATTAATTAAGCACTTAGTATGGGCCAGACACTGCACAAGGCACCAGGGATTCTAAGACAAAAGCCAAACGTGCTTGCCTTGTCTTTTATTAAGAAAAAATGACATGCACACATACAGGATATCCCAAAAGTCTTAGGACAATTTTCATTTAAAATGTCTTCATTAAGCCTTTTGGGATATACTATATAAATATATGAAAATACAAAGTAATTTGGGGGAAGTTACTAGCTCCTGAGAGGATCAAGCAAGACCCAGTTTAGGACTTTGAAGGAAATGAGGGATCCTAAGAAGGGGAGACAGGAGGGAATGCATTCCAGACACTAGGGACAGTCTGTGCAAAGGTATCAACAGAGGAAATAGAATGTCATGTTGTTGTTGTGTTTGTCCTTCGTTTTCAAAGAGGACCATGACATCATGGAAGTGACATGACTTGCAATTGACTTTGATTTGAGTGAGGGAGAGCTGTGCCAGGTCACCAGCCTCACTTTCTCTTCCAGAACCACCTGGATCCAATACATGTTAAATTATAATAGTTGTATATTATGTATATGAAATTATAACATCACAATTATATATACTATAATATATACTAAGTATTATGATATATACTAAATTAAACTATATATTTACTAAATATACATTCAGGCTATATTTACTACATATAAGTGCCTACACACGTATACAATGCCAGGTAATTTGAGGAGTACTTATACTTGGGTGAAAAGAAAAGGCCTCATGTATAAAAAAAGATAACATTAATAAAGAGGAAAGGATGCAGTGGCAACAAAAAAACAAACAACCAAAATACAACCAAGCCTGTCCTGAGCTCCTTTCTTCTCAAGTTTTCTGAAGGCAAGAACAAAAACCCTTCAATGACCAAGTTGATTGCCCAGGCCACAATTTGCCTCTTAAATTGGTGAGTTAGATGTGGGTCACACATCTTAACTAAGAGAAGATGTTTAGAGGAGGAGATAGCTAGAATTCAGGTTACATAATTTGAGAAGGAAGAAATGAATGAACCAAGAAATATCAATCTTCTTAAGGCAGAACATAGTGAAAAGTTGAACATTGTCAGGCAGTCCTCAAGCCAAAGTCTGATCAATTGCGGTATAAAACCATTTCAATATCAAGAGGCTCAGGGCTGGTGTATTTATTTAGTTTATGAAGGGGCTTAATGGTTGAAGTCTAGAGTCAGTTATCGTCCTCAAAATGAATATTTGACAAAAGGCTTCTATTCAGGTGAAGTGATGCTGTCTCTGAAATATGTTATCACCTAAGGGCCTCAGACAGATGTGAGTTTTTTCATTTGGAGTTTTTCTTTAGAAGTTTTATGGCCTGTTTTCTTTGTGCATCCTTGATTCTTGAAGAGGACCAGTGACATCAGGAGGGTGATTGGATTTAAGCCAAGTCATCAGCCTCACTTTCTAGGAATGCAGAACTAGTTCAATATTAGGCAAGCTATCAACATAATTGACCATATCAACAACAAAACTAACAGAAAACATATGATTATCTCAATAAATGCAGAAAAACTTTTGATAAAATATGATACCCATTCCTATTAAAAACACTAAATAGCAAAAGAATAAAAGGAGTCTTCTTTAAAATGATAAGTAACATCTATCTAAAACCAACAGCAAGCATTACGTGTAATGGAGATAAGCTAGAAATATGTCCAGTAAGATCGGGGGTGAAACAAGAATGTCCATTATCACCACTGTTATTCAATATTTTACTGGAAATAGCAATAAGAGAAGAAAAAGAAATTGAAAGAATTAGCAAAGGCAACAAAGAAACAAAGCTATCACTCTTTGCAGATGATATGATGGTATACTTAGAGAACCAACTAAAAACTACTTGAAATAATTAACAACTTTAGCAAAGTTTCAAGATATAAAATAAATTCACACACCTCATCAGCATTTGTATATATTTCCAACAAAGCCGAACAGCAAGAAATAGAAAGAGATATTTCATTTGAAGTTACTGTAGACATTATAAAATATTTGGGAGTCTACTCGCTAAGACAAAACCAGGAGAGCTATATGAACACAATTACAAAACGCTTTTCACAGAAATAAAGGCAGATCTAAATAACTGGAAAAATATCAGTTGCTCATGGGTAGGCCAAGTTAATATAATATAAATAGTAATTCTGCCTAAATTAATTTTCTTATTTAGTGCCATACCAACTAAACTACCAAAAAGTATTTTACAGAGCTAGAAAAAATAATAACAAAATTCATCTGGAAGAACAAGAACTCCAGAATATTAAGGGAATTAATGAAAAAAAAGGCAAAGGAAGGTGGTCTAGGTACTAGATCTAAAACTGTATTATAAAGCAGCAATCATCAAAACTACTTAGTACTGGCTAAGAAATAGCATGGTGCAACAGTGGAATAGGTTAGGTACACAAGACAAGACACAGTAGTCAATGACTATAGTAATCTACTGTTTGACACTTGCAAAGACTTCAGCTTCTATGATAAAAATTCACTTTTGACAAAAACTGCTGGGAAAATTGGAAAATATGGTAGAAACTAAGCAAAGACCAACATCTTACACTATATACCAAGATAAGGTCAAAATGAATACATGATTTAGAGATAAAGGTTGATACTATCAGGAAATTAGAAGAGCAAAGAATAGGTTACCTGTTAGATCTTTGGAGAAGGGAAGAATTTATGACCAAACAAGAGGTTGAGAACATTATGAAATGTAAAATGGATATTTTTATCACATTAAATTAAAAAGTTTTTGCACAGAACCAAAGCAACCAATATTACAAGGGAAACAGAAAGCTAGGAAACAATTTTTACAGTCAGTGTCTCTGATAATGGCCTCATCTCTAAAATATATAGAGAACTGAGTCAAATTTATAAGAATATAAGTCATTCCACAATCAATAAACAGTCAAAGGATATGAACAGGGAGTTTTCAGAGGAAAAAATTATAGTTCTCTAGTCATATGAAAAAATGCTCTAAATCACTATTGATTAGAAAAATGCAAATTAAAACAAGTCTGAGGTACGACATCACACCTATCAGATTAGTTAACATGACAAAACAGGAAAATGATAAATGTTGGAGAAAACTGGAACACTAATGCATTCTTAGTGGAGTTGCACAATGATTCAGCCATTCTGGAGAGCAATTTGGAACTATGCCCAAAGGGCTATAAAATTGGGCATACTCTTTGACCCAGCAATAACACTTCTAAGTCTGTATCCCAAAGATATCATATAAGTGGGAAAAGGACCCACATGTACAAAAATATTTATAGTAGCTACTTTTGTGGTGGTGAAATAGTGGAATTTGAAGGGATGCCCATCAGTTGGGGAATGGCTGAACAAGTTGTGGTATATGAATGTAATGGAATACTATTGTTCCATAAGAATGATGAGCAGGCAGACTTCAGAAAAACCTAGAAAGACTTACACAAACTGATGCTGAGTGAAATGAGCAGAACCAGGAGAACACTGTACACAGTAACAGCCACAGTGTATAATGACTAACTTTTATGGACTTAGCTCTTCTCAGCAATGCAAGGATCTAAGACAATTCCAAAAGACTCATGATGGAAAGTTATCCATATCCAGAGAAAGAACTATGGAGTCTGAATGCAGATGAAAGCACACCATTTGCTCTCTTTTTTGTTGTTGTATCTTTCTTCTCATGGTTACTCCCATTGGTTCTAATTCTTCTTTACAACATAACTAATGTAAAAATATGTTCAATATGAATAAATATGTAAGACCTATATCAGGTTGCATGCCATCTGGGGAGGGGGAAGGGGAAGGGGAGAGAGGGGGAGAAAATTTAGAACTCATCATCTTATGGAAGTGGATTTTGAAAACTCAATACAAATAAATATAAATAAATGAAAGAAAGAATAAATGAATGAATGAATGAAAGAACAAACAAATGAATGAATAAATAAAAACAATTAACCAGAATATTTTTGTAGCTTTCCACTGTTTCACAACTTTGACAGTGACTCTGCTCTACCTTTTACAGAAGCTTCCCAAACTTTCTATCTGGTCAAACTATATCCTCTTTTGACCTTTACATCTAAATGCAAAACAAGTCCACATTGACTAAACAAACCACCAACAGTGTGCAGAAAATACCAAACTTAACAACTTATGTGCTAGTTGGGGGACCCTGGATAGAGAGAAGTAGAGATTCATGGAATTTCCAGGGTAGCAGTTAAGCTCTATTGATTGGTGCCACTAGTTCCAGTCTTGGTCTGCTGCCCAAATGCTAAAGATAAGAGTAAGGAAAATACACATATCACCAGATCATAGGATTGGATCATAACTCATTTCCTAATGGGTTAGTACAACTGAAATTGGTTTAGTTATAAACTGGGTAGATGACAGAAAACAGAGTATAGATTAAAACCAGATTAAAATGTGATTGGAAAATATTTAACAAAATTAATTAAAATACAGTACAATATAAAATGTTAATTTGTGGTTTTCTAATTTGATATGTTGCTGGCAGGAATCTGTTTCACATTTGACACCACTGACTTAATGTTGAACAAAGATCTGTATTGGTTTAGGGCATATCTTATGCAACACAAGGTAGCTACAGATACGGACATGGAAAGTAACATGCACAAATACTTATTGTGCTTAACAGACTTGACCTTTCTCTTTTAAAGTACTCAGATTTTGTGAGCCTATATCAGTATCCAAGAAGAATGTTTATCTCTACTCTGAAAAAAAAGCCTTATTTTTTAATGGATACTTCTAGTATTTTCTGCAGTTATTTGAAGGAGAAAAGTCCAGAGATACTAAATAAATTTTTAAAAATACTATTCTTATAAGAATCCATTCTTCAGTGTGTCAAGGAACTGTCATCTCATCCATCTGTCCACATTCTCTCTAGCATGAATTAGAACTCCTACTACAACTTAAATAGACAGTGTTTGAGAATTGATTTGATGGTAGCTGAAAAAAATCATTGCCATGCAGTCAATCTAGGGATTAGACTTTCTGAGTGTAGCTAGGCTCATTCTTGGACAATTGGCATGCAGTTCATGCCTGGAACAATACTTGGTAAGACCTGGCAGAACTTGTCCTCTATCATGGCCTTGGAGGACCCAAGATCAACTTCATACCTCACAAAGGGAGCAGAGGAAGACTTTTGTGGAGGTGAATTTGGGTTCTTGAAAAATTAATTTCAGTATTAAAAAAGATCGGAAGCAATGGAACACATATGGAAAAACTATGAAGTACAAAACCACAGGACTGAACATAGTTGTGTTCATTGTGACATGTTTAGAACATAATAGACTTTATTCAAGCCCTTCATTTTAACTGTATGTAAACCTTTGTGTTTCAAGTGTATTTCTTTTAAATGATATATTGTCAAATTCTTCTTTCTAGTCCATACTGCAATCTTCTTCCACTTTGTGGGTTAGTTCAGCCCATTCACATTCTTAGTTATTGTTAATTGTGTGTTTACCTCTTTCTAGTTCTCTTTTACTTTTCTCTCTCTTTACTTCACCTTCCTCTTTACAAATAAGAAAGTGGTAGAAGAGAGGGAACTTTCTTCTTGTAATCTTATAAGTGAAAAAACTCATTTTCTCTCTGTTGCAGTTCTTCTCCTTGATCCAAGGTTTTTACTATTTCTTCCTTTCTTTTTAATCCCTTCCCCATCAGTATTTGAGTTTGTTTTGATTATAACCTCTTCCCCTGGAAGCTCATTCCACCCCAGCACTTCTCACAGTGGTAGTACCCCATTCCCAACTCAGGGGTCTCTGTCTCTCTTCTCTGTTTCTCTCTATCTCTCTCTTTCTTCCTGAATGACTGATTCCTCCTAGAACCTCCAAATTAAGGAATGCCAGGCCTAGAGGCCTGAGGGCTACCCGAGTCTTCCCTTACCTCTATCGGAGGTCTTCGGTTGGCCAAACCGGATGCTCGTATGAGAGAAAGGACGTTCCAGAGTCGAACAAGGGCTGAGCTTTATTTCAGGGTCTAGTTACAAGTGCAGGGGAATTCTTCCTTAGGAGGGAGCGAAGAATCTCCCAAGGAGGCAAAGATCTTACAATAAGAGATTGGAAGTAGAAGTGTAAGTGGGGAGAGAGGAGGAGGGGAGAGAGGAGAGAGGAAAAGCGGAGCCTTCTGTCCTCACACGTGGCCCCTCTGCCCAAGAGAGCCTTCAGGCTTTCCTGACCCTACTTAAGTTCTCCCGTCGCGTAGTTTACACGTCAATACCGAGCCTGTTAGGTAACAATGGGTGTGCCCAGATCCGGGACAGCCTCGAGAGAGGGGATGCTCCTCCCATCACGTATCTCACGGGAAGAGGCGGAAATACACGAGATAGCTCGGTCTCCTCCTCGATTCTCTGTTGTTATTATGGGGGGCCTCGTGAGAACTCTAAGATTTAGAAGTTCCCACCTTTACCCGCCCGAGACTGTCCACATGGAATTGAGCTTCCAATCCCAGCATCTCCCCTTCTTTGTTTTGCGCAGCGTGCACATGGCTCTAGAGCAAACAGTGGCTGGAGGCTGAGTGGATTAGGAAGGCCTTTAGCATATGAGTACCCCACAACAAGACTTCATTTACACAGAAATCTGCAGCTAGCACAACTGACAAAGAGAGGCATCAAATAAAACAAAGATGAAGCTAAATGGCTGAGTTACAACAAGGGGAAGGGCAATCACTAATTCCAAAGCATATTCCAAGAGAAGTAGCTAGTGCTGGCGCCTTACACATCACCACCCCCTCAGTCATGCAAATGGATCTCAACGGTCAAGCCTGAATGGCCAAGCCTGTGGTATTCAGGCGAAAAGTTGGTCATCTCCCGAAAAGTTGGTCACCTCTTCCCCCTCCAATGTCCTGGTTTTGTGATATCAAAGTCCTCCTTCAGCCGCTGGAAAGAGATGCCTAGATGGAGTGGTCAGCAATGTTGGGATGAGTGCTGCTTCCTCTCTGGGCAGCAGGGTTAAAGCTGTCAGCAGCAGACTCAGGTGGTGCATGATCCTTCTCCGGGGTCTCCAGGCTCTCCGGAGTCTCCGCCTCCTGCGTCTCCGTTGTCTCCGACACCGGTTTACACCTACGGATCCTTCTAATGGGAATCCACTCATCCCCTTTTCCTGTGGAGACACAAACATACCCTGGACCCCATATTAGTATCTTATACGGACCTTGCCATTTCCCTGAGGCCATATCCTTTACCATGGCCCATGTGTCCTTATTTCCAGCCTGGGTATTACTTTCCTTGCGGGGTTGTCGTGGAATCATCACAAAATGTCTCATAGCTGGAGTAGCATGTGAGTTTTTTGAGACATGCAAAAAATTGTGTGTATACACAGCTGTATCAAGCTCTGATTGTGTTAGGCGATCTCTTAATCTCCCCCTTTTTTGTTTAGCAAGGATCGCCTTTAAGGTGAGGTTGATAAGAATGCATACTGGCTGTTTATTTTGGTATAGCTGCTGCCAGGTGCTTACAAATGCTTGATTAACATCTGTAAGGAACCTGAACTTCCCGGATTTTTTCTTTATAGCAAACACAGGAGCATTCCAGGGTGACTGTGATGGCTCTATATTTCCTTTTTCTAATTGCTCCTTAACCAATAGTTGTAGTGACTGGAGTTTTTCTGGAGTCAGGGGCCATTGCTCCACCCAAATCGGGGTGTCTGACTTCCAATTCAAGGGTGGGGACTCCAGTGCAACAGCAATGGCCCTTACTAAAAATTTGATAGCTTCATCCCCAGGCGGCTCATGATGTCTCTGCCCCAGATGTTAAAACTAAGTCCTGGAATCACCAACGGCCATACGGTCCCTTGGCAATCCTCTGCCTCCCACTTTACTGGGTGCATTGTCTCTAAGGTGTTTTGGCACCCTCCTATTCCCCACACTGGTCTCTGGCTTTCTTTAAGCTTCCAGTGCCGGGGTACTGAGCGACCACTAAGGCAGGTCCTATCCGCTCCAGTATCAAGGAGGCCAGTCATGGGAATTCCATTGAGCCAGATTGTACACTCAGGTCTATTCTGTCCTATTTCCTTTAGTAACTGGATTTGAACTGAGTGCTTTAAGGGAAGGGCAATAGCTATGGGAAGCTGATTGTCTATATGAGCTGGCTCAGCTACCACATTGGAGCATGGAAGTGCTGTGGTGCCGGTGGGATAAACTCCTGTATATATAACTACGGGTGCATGAGAGGGGTTCTGTAATATCAGGGATTCCTCCTGTGTGGGGTCTCTCAGGGGAATCATAGTAAACTGATGAGCTGCAAGCTGGAACTTCTCTAAGCTGTAAAGGTGTTGCATTCCTTCCTCTGGCCCCATAATCTCCTGTATCCTCCCTCCAAGGGGCCGTCCCGATTCTCTGCCAAGGGGTACACTTTCGGGGCCCTCGAGGGGCCCCTCACCCCGTTTCCCGACTTCCTACATTGTCTAGCTAGGTGACCTGGCTTTCCACATGAAAAACAAGGGTCCTGGCCCCTCCCTGTACTTATTTCTTTCCTACACTCTTTCTTAAGGTGTCCCGGTTTTCCGCAATTAAAACATTTTTTCTCCAAAGAGATATTACTTAAGGCTGCGGCCAGGTACTTCCCTTGCACCTGTGCCAAGTAGACCTGACTTCCTACCCTGTCACATCTTTGTATCATTTCTTCAACAGATGCATTCTTTGGCAGTCCCAGCATTGCCTTTTTGCAGTCATGATTACAATTCTGCCGCAGCAATGTCCTCAACACTGTCTCTGTCCCTTGATTCTCCTCTCCCATGTCTCGGCCTACTGCCTCCTGCAGCCTGGGCACAAAATTAGTAAATGACTCAGTGTTTCCCTGCGTAATCCTAGTCATGGAAAACTCTCTCTCTTTCTTAGAGGCTATAACCTTCCAGGCGGCAATAGCCATTCCGGCAATCAAGACATAATTGGCGGCCGAGTACTGTAATTGATTTCCTGTAGCCTCAAACTGCCCTGTTCCTGTAAATCGCTGATAAGCCTGGGGGGCCTGAGCCCCCAGCCCACTAGTAGTGCTCTTTACCCTCTGAGAAAATTCTGATACCCAAATCACATTCTGCCCAGGGGTAAGGCAGGCTCTAGCTAAGCTCTTCCAGTCATTAGGAGTCAGAACGAACTGACCACTGAGAGTCTCAAGCATGGCTATAACAAAGGGTGAATTGGGGCCGTGCTTGGTACAAGCCTCTTTGAGAGTCACTACTCTCTTCCACTCTATGGGTATGTGGCTCCTCCGAACCCCACAAGGGGCACTGGGGTCCGCTATTTCTACCACAGGGAATGTCCCTACGTCTTCTCCATTCTCTATGGCCTTTCGTATTCCCTTTTCCAAACTGGACTGTGGCCCTGGACTGTCTGACCAATGGAGCATGCTATAAGGAGGCGCAGAGGGAAGACACAGCGTATGCTCCCCTGCCTCGCCTTTTCCATCCGCTAGATGGAGCTCCGAACCTATTTTTTCTCTACACTCCTTAACTTTCTGCTCACCAGGGTTCTCCCCTCCCCTCTCTCCGCTTCCACTCTCATTCCAATCCCGCCCTGGCCTCTCTGGCCCTTCCAAAAGGCTCTTAATTACACCGAATATCAGGAAATCTAAATCCTCCAGCTCCCCGGGGCATAGTTGCTCATAAGCGGTCATTTGTTCTCCGACCGCTCCCCATCTTTCTCTTGATATTCCTGTCTGCTTGAGCCAAGGAGAAACTTTCCAAATCCTTTTACAAAATTCTTGGAGGTCGTTTAACTCTATAGTGACCCCCGCCTCCCTGCATTCCCTGTAAAGTATCTCAGCCCAGACCTCCTGTTCCTCTGGCTTTATTACTGGCAATTGATTCCCCATCCCTGCCCTTTTCCCATGGGTGTGGGAAGCTACTCTCACTCTTTCTCTCCTTCCGAATCTAGGATTCGGGACTCGCGTCTTTCACAGTCCCTTCCGGGTGTTCCCAAAGCCCCCAGGATATCTGTGCTCCCAGTCCTCTGTTCGGGGCGCCAACTGCCAGGCCTAGAGGCCTGTGGGCTACCCGAGTCTTCCCTTACCTCACCTCCCGAGGTCTTTGGCTGGCCACGCCGGATGCTCGTATGAGAGAAAGGACGTTCCAGAGTCGAACAAGGGTTGAGCTTTATTTCAGGGTCTAGTTACAAGTGCAGGGGAATTCTTCCTTAGGAGGGAGAGGGAAAGATCTCCCAAGGAGGCAAAGATCTTACAATAAGAGATTGGAAGTATAAGTGTAAGCGGGGAGAGAGGGGGAGGGGAGAGAAGAGAGAGGAAAAGCGGAGCCTTCTGTCCTCACACGTGGCCCTTCCGCCCAAGAGAACTTTCAGGCTTTCCTGATCCTACTTAAACTCTCCAGCAGCATAGTTTGCATCTGAATACCGTGCTGTTAGATAACAATAGTGTGCCCAGATCCGGGACAGCCTCGAGAGCAGGGATGCTCCTCCCATCACGTATCTCACGGGAAGAGGCGGAAATACACGAGATAGCTCGGTCTCCTCCTCGATTCTCTGTTGTTATTATGGGGGGCCTCGTGAGAACTCTAAGATTTAGAAGTTCCCACCTTTACCCGCCCGAGACTGTCCACATGGAATTGAGCTTCCAATCCCAGCAAAGAAATCCAGGCTATCTATTTCTTCATTCCTCTCCAGGATGCACCACTGACTCATCTCCACGGGAGTTTTTCTACCATTTCTCCCCCTTCCAGCTCCCTTTTATCAGTTGATTCCCTCTATTAGAATATAACCTTTTGTTTGAGGTCAGATTTGAATTCAAGAAGAGGAGCCTAGCACTTTATTCACTGTACCACCTAGCAGACTAGTTTTGTGAGTTCAAATCCAGCCTCAGGCACTTTGAGGAAACGGAGACAAACTAAGTTAAGTGACTTGCCCAGGATCAACAGTTAGGAAGTGTTTGAGACTGGATTTAACTCATGAGGATGAGTCTTCTGAGCTCCATCCACTGTGTCATCCACCTGCCCCTCCCTGGAGTATAGTGAACAATGAATAAATACTTGTTGGCTTGACTTGACCATGAAGGTCCTTAGAGGCTGGTGTCATAAAATTACACCTGGTGGTCTTGAGACCACCATGACACTGTCCTGTTAATGGTGGTTACAGCTTATAGAATCTGTTCATGGAGAAATACTAGCAAATTCATGGAACTAGAAACCTATATATGTATTTGTATGTACATAATATACATGCATTTAATATATGTATATTGCAGTTCAACTTTTTATTTTAATAACATCAAAATATGCATAACAAGTGAAGTTCTAGCATCTAAACTGATCTAGTAAGCAATAATTAAACCCAGATTGACATGAAGGTCAATTTTTACATCTAGCAAATTTTTTAAAAATCCCCTTCTATACAAGATCTTTGAATCCTTATTTATGAACTAACATTATTGCTGGCTGATAAAACTAGCTAAGATGTTACTGCTGAATGCACAAGTCACTGATTATGCCAATACACAAAGATAACCACCCGTTTGAGGATTACAATGCATTAGACATTCATGGGAGGAAAAACACAACTAAGCAAAACTCATGCAACAAACATCTGAGAATCTAGATGCCACATTAATGTTTAGAAGTGTTTCATAAATATCTTAAGACAAGTATATCAAAACCTTGTCATGTTTTCATTTCAAGTTGCCAGTTTTATTTCACTAACATCAGAAAGTTATGGCTACACTGTCAACATTGTGTCTGCTTAATTTGACTTCAGAGTTTAATATGACCTAACGCTAAAAGCTCACATTATCCTAACATATGTAGTTTCACACACATACACAGTGACATTCAACATGCAAGTGCTAGTGTTTTTGTCCTGTCTTTTGGTCAAGTTTCTATAAACTTTCAAAGAATCACTTTTAGGCTTACAAAAATAAATATTTGTTAAAAGGCTCAATAAATTTTACACAATACTAGCAGCAAAAATTATCGAGAAATCTGTCATGGGTAAATAGTTTTCTTCCCAACTATCACTTCCATGGTCCCAAATACATTTTAGAATCTAGACCCTTTTTGCATTCAACAATTTCCAAAAGACAAAAATAAGATTGGCAGTTTAAGGACATGCACACAAGACCTATGTGTATGTGTATACATATATATGCATACATATAATATGTATGTGTGTACATATATGTGTACATACATATAGATAATTCTCTGAATGTACAATAAAAGATGTATTTTGTAAAAAGTTTTGGTTTTTTGTTGTTCATTCATTTTTCGGTCATGTTCAACCTTTTGTGACCCCATTTGGGGTTTTCCTGGCAAAGATACTGGAGTTGTTTGCCATTTCCTTCTCTAGCTCATTTTACAGATGAGAACTGAGGCAAACAGGGTTAAGTGACTTGCCCAGGTTCACACAGCTAGTAAGTATCTGAGGCCAGATTTAAACTCAGGAGGATGACTCTTTCTGACTCTGGGCCCAACACTGTACCTACTATACCATCTAGCTGTTTCATGACCTTTGGAACAAACTGCTTTGTCTGCCTATTCTGTGGAGGTTAATCTTCATAGGGTTGGAGTGGACATAACCCAAAATAGAAAGGGGGAGAGAGAAAGGGTAAAGGGAAGGAGAGAAGGAAGGGAAAAGGGTTCATGTGAATAAGTTTTATTACCCTAATAACATAATTTGTCAATTTAATATAACTAATTCCATTTGGATTTTAAGCCTCCATTTTAAGATTGAGTTGTTTTAAGTAGACTGGTTTTCTATAAGTTGTTTTTTAACACTAAGGTAAGCATCAGTGTGGTATGATGTAATAAACAACATGTATGCATTCTTAAAGGGCAGCTAGGTGGCACCATGAATAGTGTGCCTGGCCTGGAGTCAGGAAGACTCATCTTCCTGTGTTCAAATCTGACCTCACACATTTACTAGCTCTGTGGCCCTGGGCAAGTCACTTAACCCTCTTTGCCTCTGTTTCTTCATCTGTAAAATAAACTAGAGAAGGAAATGGAAACTACTTTAGTATCTTTACCAAGAAAATCCCAAATGGGGTCACAAAGCTATAACATGTTTAGTTGAACATTATTGAAGTAAACAAATATATTCTTAAAAACAGATGATAAACATTAAGAGACTCTGACAATGAGAAAATCTTATACACAATTTTATCAACAATTTTGAAGTAAACAACCAATTAAATTATGTGCTACACAACTTTAGCTAACTAAACATAAAATTTGTATTTTATACCACCTGAGATGCCAGTCATTAGCTTATTCCTAATTAGGACTTGTTCCTGCCTACTCACTCTTGAGAAGCAAATCCAGTGACTCCAGGGCAGTTCTGATTGTTTGACATTGATTTGAAGCCTTGGCAGATCACAGAGAAGGGATACACTTGGCCTGTGACTAGGTAGAAAGGGAACCGAGGGGCAACTAGATGACATAGTAGATATATCACCAGCCCTAGAGTCCGGAGGACCTGAGTTCAAATTAGGCCTCAGACAGTTGATACTTGCCGTGTGACCCTGGGCAAGCCACTAACCCTGATTTCCTCCCCAACCTCCTCCCCCCACCAAATATCAGAGTGATGGTTGTCTCTTTTTAGAAAACATTGTAAACTTTAATCAATAAGGTTTGCATGCTTTGAAAAGTATAAATGCAATTAGTATTCTGTTGCACTAGCATAGGGGAAGGAAGGAAAGGAAAGGAAGCCTGGGATCAGGCCCATGAATCCAGGGTACAGGTGAGGAGAGTGTAAAAAAGAAGGTAAGTAGGTGGTTAAAGCTCTCAGTCCTCCCTCATCTACCCCAGGTCAGGCAGGGGATAGAAGTTCACCTACAGGCGTCCTTCATGTAGCGAGCAAGTACTACTAAATCATGATGTTCCTACAGCTGAAGGACTACCAGTGCTTTCAGTACCCCAAGGCCAAGGCCTCTATTCCCAAGAGAGGCTTTGACTACAAACAAGACATAATTCAACCCTGAACTAGGATTGCTGCAGTTAAGTACAAAGAGATTACAGGGATAGAATCAAAATGTCTTGATTATATAGATGGGGTGGGAGGTGAAGTAAATTAGAGTCTGGAGAGAGAAAAGTCCAAAGTTTCAAGTCTGGTTGATCTAGAACACTAGAACTTGGAAAGAACTAACAGATATAGTTCAGGCCCTTCATTTTCCAAAGTCACTTTTAGCCAAGTATACAAGTGTTAATTAGGCACCTACTAATATGCCAAGCTGCCAGAGGGATAGGTGCAGTGGATAGAGAACTGGTCCAGAAGTCAGGAAGTCTCATCTTTGTGAGTTCAAATCTAGCCTCAGACACTTAATAGTTGGGTGATCCTGAGCAAGTAATTTTACCTGGTTTGTCTCAGTTTCCTTACCTGTAAAATGAGCTGGAAAAGGAAATGGCAAACCACTCCACTATCTTTGCCAAGAAAAACCCAAATGGGGTCTTGAAGAGTTAGACATGACTGAAACAACTGAACAACAACATGCAGCTATGCTAAGCCCTAAGGATACAAAAAGGTAAAAAGAATCCCTGCTCTCAAGATGTTCACAGTCTAACGGGGGAGACAACATGCAAATAACCATGTACCAACAAGATAGATATATACACACAGAGATATATATGTGCATATGTATATGTGTGCATACTGTATATGCAAATATATAGTATACATACACATAGACAAAGATAAATCAGAGATAATCAATAGAAGGAAGGCAGCATTAAGAGGGTTCTGTAAAGGCTTCTTGTAGAGGGTGAGATTTTAGCTACCAATTGAAGGAATCCAGCAAAGCCAGGCAGCAGAGATGACAGGGAGAGAATTCTAGATATGGAGGGGGGGGGGCAGTCAGTGGAAATGCATGAAGTCAAAAAGAGCATCTTATTTGAGGAACAGTAAAGAACCCAGTGTCACTGCATGCTAAAGAATATAGGACTTAAGAAAACTGGAAAGGTAGGAAGCCAGGTTATGAAGGGCTATGAGGACCATACAGAGGATTTTATAGTTGATCCTGGAAGCAATAGGGAACTACTGGAGTTTACCTAATAGTCAAGTCAACTAGCATTTAAAGTGCCTACTATGTACCAGGAAGACTAATTTGACAGCCCAGTAGAAGATAGAGAGGGGCAAAGTTGAAGCAAGGCGAACAAGCCATAGCCTAGGAATGAGGTTTTGAGGGTCTACATCAGGGTAGTGAACGTGTCTAAGGAGAGAAGGGGATATATATATATATGAGAAATACTAAAAAGATAAAATTGAGAGGATTGGGCAACAAACTGGATATAGTGAGTGAAAGTGAGAAGTCAAAGATGGCACCTAACTTAGGTATGGGTGTTCAGGAGAAAAGGGATACCCTCAATAGTAATAGGGAAGTTTGCAAAGTGGGTAAGGGTGGTCAAGGCAAAGAGGAGTTCTGTTTTGGACATGTTGAGTAACGTGGAACATTCATTTTGAGATGTCTAATCGCCAGTTGGAAATGTCAGTCTGGCATTAGGAGAGAGGTTAAGGCTAGATAAACATATCAGATAATCAACAACATTATCTTAATTTAATTCATGGAAGCAGATGAGATCACCAAATAAAATAATATAGAAGGAGAATAGAAGAGATTGAACCCTGGGGGCTCCTAAGAAACTTACTTGAACAGTGTGAGACCTGGAATTCAAACCCAGGTCCTCTTAAGCTAAATTCAACCTACCACTACCCCATTGTTTTGTACTTTAAAAAAACTTGGAAAGGATCTCAAAAATCATTTAGCTCAACCTCCTTATATAAAGAAATTGAGGCTAAAAGAGGTTAAATAGCTTTCCCAAGATCACCCAACTAGTAAGTAACAGAGCTGGGATTTGAACCCAGGTCCCTCGCTCTCCCCTCTAATGCTCTTTCCATTACAACATGCTGGTAGTGGGCTCTTTTCTTTATTCTATTTTTCAGTCAGTTGTGTGACTGTAACAGTGTGGTCTGCCTACCTGTCACCTTCTCTTAGCTTTATAAAAGATACTCTCAAGATAGATTATTCCGATAAAACAATTGCATAATGCTATAAAAGGAAGCATTGTGGTGTAGTGGATAGAGAGATGGTATCAGCTTGAGTAAGACCCAGGTTCAAGTCTAACTTTTGACACATACTAGCTGCCTGAAATGAACAAATCATTTAACCCCCAGGCAATTCTCCAAAGCTAGGGTTTGCAAAATAGGTGCCAATCTGCATTAGCACAGGCATTCCTCTATCAGGAGTTCTCTATAAACCAATGAAGTTATACATCCAGACCAAAAAAAAATTGATCTATGACCCAAGAGTCACTGATGCTTTCTTGGTCACTTTTTTGGGGGAAAGAGGAAGGGAGGAGAATAACAAGACTGAAATATTTTCTAAGATTTCAGTGTCTTTCCTTTATTAATTATTACAACTACCACCACCTTTGTTTCCCTAGCACTTTGTAAGGTGCCTTACAGGTAGGAGTCACTAAATATATAAGCTCAAAGTTCAGAGGTATTTCCCATCTCTCTGTACAGATGGACAGTGATGGCCAGGGAGTTCATAACTGAATTCAATCCAACCTCCTCTGAAGCCACTCATTCCAAGAAGCAAAGTTACTGCAACTGCTCTTTGTCAACAGCTATTAGAGACAATTAATAATTGAACCTGAATCACAGGAATCCAAAGTGAACATTCTGATGACCTGCCTGGAGCTGAATCTTAAAAAAAATAAAAATAAATATCCATCCATTGTGTTCTAAGTACTAGCCCATTTCAGCTCAGATTCATTGGATGTCATCAAGATGGCCTCTTCTACAACACATTCTTTACATAAAGAAAGGGAGAATTAAGTAATTGGAAAGAGAGTCATAGTTTATGGTTGAATTGAAGCAATAAAGTAAAAATGACAATACTGACTAAATTAATAGATTTGAGAGTCTATTAATCAATCTACCAAAGGAGAGATTTTATAGAAATAGATAAAATGGAAACCATTTGGAGGAACAAAAGGTAAAAAATTCAAGGCAATGAAGGAGACACAACATTAGCAAATCTCAAACCATATCACAAAGTCATAGCTATCTACTTGGCAAGAGCTATAAATAGTAGCTTTTTAATTTAAAGCAAGGGGCATTAAATATACCCAGAATACGTGCTTGAAATCCACTTGAGACCAGGGTAGAGATCTTGGAATACAAGAACGCTAGTGATAGAAAAACTGCTGAGGACAGGGAGAAGGAAATGAGCATTGTGTCAAGTCAGGGAAAGAGCTCATCTGTGGTAGAGCTGAGGGAGAGGGAGAATGAAGTGTAGGGAACAAAGTATAGGTCATCCCATATTTCCCTGTTTTAACTAATTATTCTTGCTAACTAGGTGCTAACCTCAGTTTTTCCTATAATACTGAAGGATCACAAATTCAATTTTGAAATTTCCAAGTCTTGGAACAAAGTCACACCACCCTCGCTCTGCTGCTGGCTATGGGTAAAAAATATAAAAGTTCATCTATCCATTCTAAGAAATGAACTCCAATGTCTATATCCTGTATTTGTGGGTTGCCTCTGCCAGGCATTTATCTTTTTTCTTTTTTAATTGCATTTTATTTTTTTCCAATTACATGTAAAGCCAATTTTCAACATTCATATTTTTAAACATTTTGGGTTCCAAATTTTTCTCCGTTCCTTCCACCCCTCACCTAATATGGCATGCTATCTGATGTAGGTTACACATGTACAATCATTAAAACATATTTCCACATTAGTCTTGCTGTGAAAGAAGAAGCAGAGAAAAAGGGAAGAACCATGAAAAAAAAAAAAGAAAAGTGAAAATAGTATGCTTTAATGAGCATTCAGACTCCATCAGTTCCTCCTGTAGACGTGGATAGCATTTAACATCATGATCATTTTGGAACTGTATTGTTAAGAAGAGCTAAGTCATTCCCAGTCAATCACTGAACAATATTGTTATTACTTTGTACAATGTTCTCCAAGTTTTGCTCACTTCACTCAGCATCAGTTCAGACAAGTTTTTCCAGATTTTTCTGAAATCTGTCTACTCTTCATTTATTACAGCACAATAGTATTCCATTACATTCATATATCACAATTCATTCAGTCATTTCTCAATTGATGGGCATCCTTTCAATCTGGAATTTTTTTGCCACCACAAAAAGAGCTACTATAAATATTTTTGTACATGTAGGGTTTTTTCCCTTTTTAAGATTTCTTTAGGATACAGACCTAGTAGTAGTATTGCTGGATCAAAGGTTACAGGCATTTACCTTTCAGGCTTTTGTCCCTAATTTCTGAAAGGCTTTTTCTGCTATTAAAGGAATTTCAAGTAACATTAAGCAGATAGGGAGACATGATATGAGGGTCAGGGAAATTTTCCCACTGGCCCTGACATATATTATTTATAAAGCTACCTATGACTACACCCATTTTATTCATCTAAGGGTACATGAAAAGGGTAGTGGCAGATGAAATGAGCACTGATCTCTCTCCAGCTAGATGTTGCAAATCTCCCCTGGGGAAGTCTCTAAATCTTCCCAGCTGTAGCTGCTGAAGGCCAACTAATTTCTAGGAACTGGAGGAGGCAAAAGAAGATAAACACTATTGTTTCAGTTTTTTCTGACTTCAAATCTGGAGCCTGGACATACTCTGCCTGAAGTCCATGTAATCAGAATCAACCCTCCCTTCCAGACCCTTCTCCAAACTCATCTCCTCCCTTCTAGTTGGGTAGTCTTAGGCAAGTCACTTCCTTTTATAGGTCCTGTTTACTTGTCTATAAATTGAAGTTATTGGGTAGGTGATCCCTAAGGCTCTTTTACCTTTAAATCTTTTGACCCTATTATTCCATTAATCCTGAATGAAATTCACAGGCTAAATTGACTCAGTACTTTAATATCTTTGAAATTCCAACATGCCTGAACATCATCATGGTGGTGAAGAGCCTCACAATGTTCCAATATTTGAGTGTAATACTGGAGCTCCAAATCATCTTTTGTATTATAATGTAAAGATAACTTTTTGGTTAATATGACATGATTCATGTTCCTAATAATCTCTCCAAGCCTACAGATTGGCAATGCTTTTGCTGTTTAATTTGTCAACAGTCATACCCAATGAGCAGTTAAGTAAATAATTTGAACTTAATAGAACAAAAGAACTTCGTGTTGTAATCAAGTAAAACCTAAACAAAAGATAATCTGAGGTTATTTCTAACCTGTATATATCTTGCTAGTTCATGTTTGCTTGTGTGCTATCTCCCCAGTAGACTGACATTTTTGTTTCTTTTTAGACTGGATCTTCCTATCTCAATCAAATGAAATACTATCTGTAAAGAGTTTATCATCTTGCTTGGGATAATCAGTGCTTAATAACTGCTTGTTGCCTTCCCCTGTCCCAGCTCCCATCACACTTTTTGCCAATAGAATCCTCTCTCATAACAATTAAGTTTAGTCAAATGAAACAAATCCACACATTGGTTATGTTCCATGTTCAACTTCTGAGATGGGATGGAACAGTGGACTGACTGCTGGGTCCAGAATCAGGAATACCTGGGTTTAAATCCAGCTTTTACCACTTGCTACCTGTACGACCCTGGACAAGTCACTGAAGCTCTTTAAATTGCCTTTAGCAATTCTGTAGGGCGTTTGTTTTCTTCAAACAGTAATAGATTTATTGAGAACTTCAATAGTGGAGGGAATCACCATGTAGGAAGAAATCAGAGATCCTTTGCGTGTTCATGGATTTCAAACTTAAAGAGAAAAATGAAAATAATTTTTTTGCAATCAGTTCTACTTTAGTGGCTCCCACAAATCCTTCCCTGAGGTTTGAGTGAAGAGACTAAATGAGAATCCATGATTCCATTTCTTTCCTCAAGTCAGTGGGATAACTTTATTAATTTCTAGTTTGCCAAATTCTGGTCTTCAGGCTCCTTTTCTTAGGGATCACAAAAGGTTTTTTATATTCCAATCATGATTATACATGTGACAAAAAAAAACAAAAAAACTGAGGGACAATGGAACAAGGCAAAAATAGAGAGACCAAAAGAAAGAAAGAAAACTAAAAGGAAAAGTAAGAAAAAAATTAATTTCTACAAGGTGTAAGTTACTGTATATATAATACAAAAAAGTCTAGGTTGAACATGATTTTTTCGCCCCTTAAAAAGCTTTCTCTCCTCCTCCTCCCCACCAGCCCCTATTTGGATTCTCATGAGATCATAAATCTAGAACTGAAAGGGACCTTAGAAGTCATTTGGAATATTTTATAGATGCTGAAACTGAGGCTCAGGGAATTCAAGTGACTTGATAAGCCAGTAATTTGTTATTTCCTTTCTCCCTTTGAATGCCATCATGGGAGTCTAAAGCCCTTTTCTTTGGGTATGGGGAAAGTCTGTTTGCATTGCTTCATTTTAAGCATTTACTTTCTTTATAAAAAACAAGGTTAACCAGAGGCCTTTGCTTTTCTGTATAGATCTATTGAGGCTGCAGTTGGAAGGAGGCAATTGAGAGAAAGCGTCCTAGGAAACGAGGAAGGGAGAGAAATGAAAAACTGAGGTGTTTGCAAACTGGGGGCTCAGAGCTTAGAGGAAAAAAAGGTAGAGAAGTATAGATTTTTTTTTTTTAACAACTTCCAGAGATGAGAGAGAATGTTTATATCAGGAACCATTATTCTACAGTCGTTATCATAAGCATTCAAATGAGGTGGGATGATGAAATAAGATTAACTAAACAGTTTACCACCCTATCCCACCACTGTTAGACTTACTTTGGGCTTACAAGATTGAACTTTAATAAGTAACACTGGACAGTTTTTCGGGGGGCGGAGCCAAGATGGCGAAGTAGAAAGACGCACATACACATAGCTCCGAACCCACAAACCACAGAATGGCTAGAGGGGACCAAGCCAGGGCGAATTCTGCACCCAGAGACCACAGAATATTCGAGCGAGGGAGATTTCTGTTCTGGAGAGACCTGCAAACCTCTCGCAGGGGGACCTTCGCGCCGTGGACTGGGCGCCGGGATGGGGAGCTGAGTGCAGCCCTGCCGCGGCCACGACACCGTGAGGAAAAGATCCGAGAGGGCTATGGGGACGGGATCTCCAGCAGCCACGCGGGTCCCCCCACCCACAGAGGGACCTGCAAACCTCTCGCAAAAGGTCTGTCGCGCTGCAGACGCGGAGCCCAGCCCGGACCTGCGGCGGCAGCGGTGGCCACGGCTCCGAGAGGCACAGATCTGAGAAGGCTCCAGAGACGGGATCTCCAGCAGCGGCACAAGCCCCCCCACCAACAGGTAACTGACGGGGGTAGGTGAGAGAGTTTCTTTGGCGGGTTGAGAGGGGAGTGGGGTGCCCCCATGGTTCGGGCCCCCCCAGGAGATAGAAGCTGAGAGGCGGTTACAGACAGGGGCTCCCCAAACGGGCAGGAGCCTGGATCCATTGTGGAAGGTCTGTGCATAAACCCCCTGAGGGAACTGAGCCAGAGAGGCCGCCCTGTCCTGCCCCTGACCACCTGTACTTAATTCTCACACTGAATAGCAGCCCTGCCCCCACCAAAAATCCTAAGGCGGGAAGCAGCATTTGAATCTCAGTCCCCAAACGCTGGCTGGGAGGACCAGGAGGCGGGTGTGAGGAGAACATTCAGAGGTCAGGTCACTGGCTGGGGAAAATGCCCAGAAAAGGGAAAAGAGATAAAACTATTAAAGGGTACTTTCTCGGAGAAAAGACACCTCCTCCCTTCCTTTCTGATGGGGAGGAACAATGCTTGCCATCAGGCAAAGACACAGAAATCGAGGATTCTGTGTCCCAGCCCACCCAATGGGCTTGGGCCATGGAAGAGCTCAAGAGGAATTTTGAAAATCAAGTTAGAGAGGTGGAGGAAAGACTGGGAAGGGAAATGAGAGGGATGAGGGAGAAGCATGAAAAGCAGATCAGCTCCCTGCTAAAGGAGAACCAAAAAAATCTTGAAGAAATTGGCACCTTGAGAACTAGCCTAACTCAGCTTGCAAGGGAGGTGCAAGGGGCCAATGAGGAGAAGAATGCTTTCAAAAGCAGAATTAACCAAATGGAAAAGGAGATTCAAAAGCTCACTGAAGAAAATAGATCTTTCAAAACTGGAATGGTACAGATGGATGCTAAGGACTTTATGAGAAAGACAGATATCTCAGAACATACCGCGCAGATTCGAAAAATGGAAGATAATGTGAAATATCTTATTGGAAAAACAACTGACCTGGAAAATAGAATCAGGAGAGACAATGTAAAAATTCTGGGACTACCTGAAAACCATGATCAAAAGAAGAGCCTAGACATCATCTTCCATGAAATTATCAAGGAAAACTGCCCTGATATTCTAGAACCAGAAGGCAAAATAAATATTCAAGGAATCCGCAGAACACTGCATGAAAGAGATCCAAAAAGAGAAACTCCTAGGAGCATTGTGGCCAAATTCCAGAATTCCCAGGTGAAAGAGAAAATATTGCAAGCAGCTAGAAAGAAACAATTCAAGTATTGTGGAAATACAATCAGGATAGCACAAGATCTGGCACCCTCTACATTGAGGGATAGAAGGGAATGGAATAGGATATTCCAGAAGTCAAAGGAACTAGGACTGAAGCCAAGAATCACCTACCCAGCAAAACTGAGTATAATACCTCAGGAGAAAAAATGGTCTTTCAATGAAATAGAGGACTTTCAAATTTTCCTGATGAAAAGACCAGAGCTGGAAAGAAAATTTGACTTTCTAACACAAGAATGAAGAGAACCATGAAAAGGTGAACAGCAAAGAGAAGTCATAAAGGACTTACTAAAGCTGAACTGTTTACATTCCTACATGGAAAGACAATATTTGTAACTCTTGAAACATTTCAGTATCTGGGTACTGGGTGGGAGTACACACACACACACACATGCACACATGCACAAATACATAGAGACAGAGTGCACAGAATGAATTGAAGAGGATGGGATCATATCTTAAAAAAAATGAAATCAAGCAGTGAGAGAGAAATATTGGGAGGAGAAAGGGAGAAGTTATATGGGGCAAATTATCTCTCATAAAAGAGGCAAGCAAAAGACTTATTAGTGATGGGATAAAGAGGGGAGGCAAGAGAAAAACATGAGGTCTACTCTCATCACATTCCACTAAAGGAAAGAATATAATGCACACTCATTTTCATAGGAAAACCTATCTCATAATACAGGAGAGTGGGGGACAGGGGCACAAGCAGGGTTGGGGGGGAGGATGGAGGGGAGGGCATGGGGAGGAGAATGCACCGTAAGAAAATAGAAGTAATGGGGAACAGGATAGGATGGAGGGAATATAGTTAGTCCTATACAACACAACTAGTATGGAAATCATTTGCAAAACTTAACAGATATGGCCTATATTGAATTGCCTGTCCTCCAAGGGGAAGGGGTGGAGAGGGAGGGAGCTAAAGAAGTTGGAACTCAAAGTGTTAGGACCAAATGTAATGTTCTTACCACTGGGTAACAAGAAATACAGGTTAAGGGGTCAAGAAAGCTATCTGGCCCTACAGGACAAAAGAGAAGATGGAGACAAGGGCAGGGAGGGAGGACAGAGGAGAGAGCAGATAGGTCACAGGGGCAATTAGAAAGCTTGGGTTTGGGGGGGGGAGGGGATAAAAGGGGAGAAAAATTTGTAACCCAAAATTGTGTGAAAATAAATGTTAAAAGTTAAAAAAAAAAAAAATAAGTAACACTGAAAGGGTGTAAGAGGCACACAAAAGCTAAATAACCCCAATGAAAACTTAAGACTTCCCGTGACCCCACCTCTCAGTGTTGGTAAGCTCTTCTTAGCTTGCTTTATCTTAAATTCTAACAAAATGGTGTCCAGATAAATTATCTGCTTGGAAAAATGAAACCATTGATTCTCTCCCAAAATTCTTACAAGTGAATGGCTTTTTCAGAAGGGAAAATTTTCAAAGCTAATCTTCAGTTGTTTTCCATGATAGAATAAAGCACCACCCCTGTGCACAATAAAAACAGCTACATAGGAAATCAAAAGGGAAACCTTTAGCCAAATTTGATAGATTGTAAACCCAAGGAGGGGAAAGATCATGGCATTCATTTTTATATTTCCCTACCTCTGCTCCCTGAGACCAGCACAGTATTTTGTGCATAACAGGTGTTAATTATTGATTTGTTAGTGAATAATAGTATAAAGCAATCTTGTTTTTATCAAATGAGTAAAACCACAATAACACAATGTGACACACAGAGAGAATGGACATATTCTTTAATTGAAATTTCTAGTTTAGTGAAAGTTAAATAGCCATTTTTTAAAATTGAAAATCTCTGTAAGATATTATCAGATGACTTTCCTGCCTAAATCCTACGGAGCAAATATAAGTGAATATTTATTCTTTTGTGGAGGATTCTTAAGAGCAAAAGGAGAGGCGTAAAAGGTTCGAATCTATACTGAATCTAAAGTATCACCTACTGATTTCTTAAAAGGAACTTTATCATCTATTTACTCATGATTTATAACTTTCTCCCAAAAGTAGAATGCAGAAAATTTTGGATTATTTAGAGAAGAGGTAGCATAACAGTGGAATTAGTGTTGAATTTAGAATGGGTGGTGTCAGGGCAGGGAACAGGCATTTCCCGAGTACCTACTATGTGCCAGGCACTTTACAAACATTATCTCGTTTGATCCTCACAACAATCCTAGGAGGTAAATGCTTTTATTATGATTATTCATAATTTATAGTTGACCTGAGCTGGAAACCAGTTCTACCATTTACTATTTGTGTGCCCTTGGAGTACTTCACATAACTATGCTGGGCCTCAATTACTATTCCAGTAACAAGCCCTGGGGAGAGGGTGGGGCTGGGAGATGGGAGTGGGGGGAGAGGGGGACGGAACTACTTTAAACAACTTCTAAGGTGTCTTTTGGCTCTAAATTTAGTTGTTTATTAAATCTGGAGTAAAAATGAGAACATACCTATGATTCTACAACCCTGAGTAAGGTGAGATTCCAATTAAATGAAGTTTTATAATAATCAATGTAAAGATTAGGTTTTCTGATTTACAGGAAGCTCTATAGGGAGGAACCATATTTGCTACTTATTGAATCTAGGAATGTCATGGGAGCATAACCCAGTATTACTGTGGGCATGACTACAGATGGAAACTAAAACATTAATTATGCTCTTTAGAACTCTTCATTTGTGAATATTCAGCTCATGTGTTTAAGAAAATAGTTTTCATCAATCTTGAATGCCTTCCTGGAAACTTCAAAACGTGCATCATCCATTGGAGGCTTTCTTGGGCTACCAGGCTGAAGGAATTTCTGAATATTGGGAAGCTTGCTGACTCTAGCTTTGAACTCCTAAAATGAAGAAAACAATGACACCAGCTGTAAATGAAGTAATTAACTGGAGCAGGGCCCCAAGGTTGCTCTTGCCAGGACCCTTTGGAAACTATTTCATCCTGGGAGAAAGCTGTGGCAAGCATTTTTACCCTATGTGGAAGTGAACATGCAAGTCCTCAGGAACTCCCTGCTCCACAAATGGATAAGGCCCACTTGTCAGTTGGGTGTGTTTGTCCCTTCGTTGCCGAAGAAGACCATGCCATCAGAAAAATAATGGCATGACTTGCACTTGACTTTGTTTTGAGTGAGGGAGGCCTGTGCAGGTCACCAGGCTCACTTCTCCTCCAGAGTCATCTGAATCCAGTGACCAGATATTCATCAAGATGACTGGAGACTGGGGTTAAGAGACTTGCCCAAGGTCACACAGCTAAGTGAGTGTCAAGTGTCTGAGGTGATATTTGAACTCAGGTCCTCCTGACTCCTGCACTAGTGCTCTATCCACTGCACCACCTAGCTGTCCTATGTAAGATATGAAGGAACAGCCTTCTCTTTTCAAAATGTATATCCCACATAGGTTTTTTTCCTAAATTATTTCTATAGATTTGTTGAAAGCCAAATTGGAAGTGGCAACTTGAGGTAGTAGATGGAGCACCAATTAGCTTCCATGTTCAAAGAACGCATATCTTGCCTCTAACACATACTAGCTGTGTGACTCAGAGCAAGTCATACAACCTCTTATTACTCCCAGACATTCTACTATGACTTTACGCTACAGTTATGAGTTGATTTTCATTGATCAGTTGAGTTTGTCCAATAGGATTTCCCTACACCACTGAATGGTGCCTCAAACCACCCCTGCCCACAATAAAAACAGCTACATAGGAAATCAAAAAGGAAAGCTTTAGCAAAATTTGACAGATTGTAATCCCATGGAGGGCAAAGATCATGACATTCATTTTTATATTTCCCTACCTCTACTCCCAGAGACTAGCACAGTATTTTGTGCATAATAGGTGATAACTCTTGATTTGTTAGTGAATAAATTGAGGAATTTATCAAATTAAGGGCCTTGTTCTAACATGTCTACCATTCAAATCCTCCTCTGTTTGCTCAAAGTGGTGTTGAAGGAACCAATAATTCTCAAAAGCTATACTATTAAAATGAAAGTTTTAGTTGGTCCCACCAAGCTGGAAAGACTTGGAGCTTTGGGTCTGGCCTTGGGCTTTTTGCCCACCATTTGAAAACACATTCAGCCAAATTCATTACGACTCATCACCAGAAGGGTGCTCAACAACTGATGACGGTTTTGGGCCACAGCATTTCATGAAGACCATCTTTGAAGGAGGCTTTGGGAGATAAATAGAGTTAGGGTCAGTAGAGAAAGGAACCACACAAGAGAAATCCATATCTTTAAGTCAAGTAATTAGCAAGCATGCATTAATCATCCATTGTGCTGCTCTAGGCACTACACTAAATTCTAGAGATAAAAAGAAAAAACAAACACCATCCCTGCCTCAAGGAGCTGACAACTGAAGGGGAAGACAACATGTAAAGCAATGGTTATGCAGAAGATAAATGGTGACCACTTTTGATGGAATTACCTGAAGCTTAGGGAATGCAGAGAGAATGCCAGACTTGAGTTCTTCAACCATTAGGATGACTTCAAGCAGCTGTACATCTGCCCAGCTCAACTGGTTGCCCACAAGATAATTTTTCCCATGGCCTTTTAATGCCTGTAGGACCAGTGACAAGAAGAGAAGGGAAAGAATGTATGACAATATAGGACACATTACTTGTATGATAATGGAAAGAGACAAAATATACAGAAGAAAACATAGAATAGAAGGAGATAAGAGAGCAATTTTATTTCTACCTTCTTAGCTATACAGGAAATAAAAATTTACCAAATACCTTCTATGTACTACAGTCTGTGCTAAGTGGTGGGCCTATAAAGTAAGGCAAAAAGAAAGGTCCCTCCCTGCAGGAAGTTGGTCTAATGGAAGAGACAACATGTAAACAGCTACATACAGACAAGTCATAGATAGGATAATTTCAGAGTTGTCTCAGACATTAAAATTAAGGAGAACTGGAAAAATATGTTTGCAAAAGGGACTTTAGCTGAGACTTGGAGGAATCCAGGAGGTAAAGATGAGAGAGGAGAGCTTGAGGCATGGGAGGCAGTCAGTGAAAACTCCTAGGAGTCAGGAGATGTGGTGAGTCTCTTGTTCAGAATAGCAAGCAGGTCAACATTGTTGAATCTCAGAGTAATTGGGATGGAAGTGGAGGAGAAGCAAAGTGTAAGAAGATAGGAAAGGTAGGAAAGGGTAAAGTTTTGAAGGGAATTAAAAGCCAAATGAAAGATTATTCTATCCTGGAAGTAATAAGGAGCTATTGGAGTTTTTTAAATAGGAGATGGAAATAGTTAGATGAACACTTAAGAAAGGTTATTTTTTACAGCTAAGGGTAAGATGTACTGGAATGGAGGCAGATAGACCAATCAAGTGGCTATTGAAGTCCAGGTATGAGTTACCTTATAAAAACTTACAGTTTCTTATATAATCTATCTTTGCATATCCAAAATTTTAGGTTTGTTGAAAGTTAATTTAAAAATTAAAAAATACAGCCTGGTATATTCTCTCTTGTAAGCAAAAAATTCCTTTCCAACCAGTAGAACCTTATCCCTCACTATGGATTATTCCAAATGAGAGAGGGAGAGAGATACTGTATTACAAAAGAAAGTTAACAAAAACCAAAATGCAATGATTTGGGCCAGGAGTCAGGAAACCTGGATTCTTTTCTTGAATGTGGTACTTACTAGCTTTTCTGACAAGATTCTTACACCTGAGGTATCACTATTGTGGGAGAAAGTCTAAACCTCTTTACTATAATATCTTTTTCAAGCTTTATCATATTTTTCAGTTTGTCTACCCAACAAACTTCTGCCCATCATATTTTCAGATTATCTAAGCATGGTTGTTGGGAGGATTAAATGAGATAATATTTGTAAAGTCCTTAGCACAGTGCCTGGCACATAGTAAGAGTCATGAAAACGTCAGCTATTATTATTACTAGAATTAAAAATCCTCTGTGAGTTCCTCATGGCATCACTACACACCAGATGCCTGAAGTCTTGACTTCCATTTGGCTCAAATTCTACTTTAAAATGTGTTCAACAAAGCAACTGAGCAAATGCAAACAAAAACACATGTAGTCTTGTAAGGTAACCAAGAAGCCCAGATAGACACACACAAGCAATAATGTATAATAAGGCAGCAATAGCAATGAATAAAGGGCCACATTTAATTCAATAACTGTGTAATCAATGACACAGAACCCTAAGCAATATTATTTAATAATAGCTAATATCTTTGTAGGCAATAACCCATAGACAGTCAGATTGCACAATTTATTTGGAATCCTACTGGAGACACCAAGTTAGCCATAAAATGGAATCTCAGTGGAGGGAAAAAAACAACAAATCCTTCAATCGAGGAGAGATATTTCAACCAAAAGGAAATATCCTTAAGTTTAAGGCAAGTCACAAAACTTGGAAAATAAAATTTACCAATCCCAAGGACAAGCTAAGGTTTCTTCTAGCAATAGCAATCAATGAAAACACATGATGTAACCTAGACCCAGGTTACAGCTGAATCTGATTGCCTTTTTTGTCATTATCCTTTGCCTATATTAGGGGCCCAATGGGATCATCTGTTGACCACATTCTCAGGTTGTATTGACAATCTGCCTTCCAGAGTTGTGGGTTATGGAGACAGTACTATTTCTAAAATTCTCATAACACAAATCTTTTTTTTTCATCAAGGATCAAAAACCCAAGTATTTTTAAATAGATTTTCTCCTGTGATGGAGTCTGTGAATTATCTGTCACCACAAACAAACTGACAGACTTATGGATAAATTTCTTCTCAACTGTGACAGAGATCTAGGCAATTTGTGCAACAACACAACAATTTGTGTAACAAGCCTGGTACAACAGATTTTTGTTTCAGACATTATTGAACAAATCAACACACATTCATTAAATACTTCCTACATGCATGGCACGTACGTGGAACACTGGATAGATTGCCTGATCTGGAGTAAGGAAGACTTATCTTCTAGAGTTTAAATCTGATCTCATAAATTTACCAGCTGTGTGACCCTGGGCAAGTCACTTAACCCTATTGATTCAGTTTCCTCATCTGTAAAATGAACTGAAGAAGGAAATGACACAACCACTCTAGTATCTCTGCCAAGACAATCCCAAATGGGGTCACGATGAGTCAAACAGAACCAAAAACTACTGAACAACAATAATGCACAGCATTGGGTAAGGTGATAGGGATAAAAAAAAAAGCAATAATCTAATCTCTGTCATCAAGGAGTTTGTAATATACCAGGAGGAGGCTACTATAACATTCAAAGACAAACATAAAGCACAGTATATATGTTTAAAGGACAATGAATAGTTGTGCAAAACATTCACTCCATTGCCTGTAGTATTTAGTTGTGCAGGGAACCTGGAGATCACCAAGTGAAGAAAAGAAGTCCACCGAGGTTAAAATGATTTCCCCTGCCTACACAAGTAGAAAATGGCAGTGCTAGAATTGGAACCTGGATGTCAGATCTCAAACCTAGTGTTATGTTTTGTTGCCTCCCACATTTCAGTGAAATTATGATCTGTAAACTCACAGTCTAATACCTTAGTACAGATGTCTCATGGATGAAGTTCTCAACTGGGAACCAGAAGGTCCTTGGTTCTCCTCCTAGCTTTGCCACTTACTGTGTGACCTTGGGCAAGTCACTGCACTTCTCTGACACTCCATTTCACCATTCATAAAGTGGGCATGATACTTGCAGTGTTCCCCTAACAGGGTCGTTGTGAGGATCAAGTAAAATCAAGCTTGTAAACTATTTGATAATCATAAAGCACTTGAGAAGTGTAAGATGCTGTCGTTATAGGATTTAAAGCTTTTCCCACCCTGATAGCAACCAACCTCTTCAGCCTTCATTTCACATTATTCCCATTCACAAAGTCTAAAGTTCAGACAAACTGACCTTCTTCCTATTCCTCCCAGGAGGCATCCCACATCCTGACTACATATATTTCCACAGTTTGGCCCCCATTCCCAGAATGTACTCACCCTTTACCTCAATCTCCATAGAGTCTCGAATTTCTTTCAAAGGTCATCTCAAAAATCACCTCCTACATGATGACACTTTCTGACCTCCTCCCCCAAATTACATTGTTCTTGTGTGCGTATACCTATCCCCTCCCCCCCCCCACTCCCACTTTTAGATATAAGAACACAAGCTCCTTGAGGGTAAGGTCTTTCATTTTGCCTTCGTATCCTCAGGATTGAGCACAGTCCCTAGTATGCTGTTGGTTCTTTAATAAATGCTTGTGGATAGGCTGATACTATTGGGTCTTCTGATGTAATGAGTGTGAGTGTGAGTGTGAGTGTGAGTGTGTGAGTGTGTGTGTGTGTGAGTGTATTAGTTGATTTAGTAAGTCTTCATCCCGAAAGGACTAGATTGTATCAACTTTGTAGAGAGGTTCAGAAAAATCTCATTTTCATGGAAAGACTTCATGGAGCCTTTGCGATCAGCCCTTCCCTCATGTACCAGTCTAAAAAGCTGCATATGAACTCAAGAAGATCAGTGCCAGGACTAGTCATACGAATTTTCAGTATAAAAAAATGAATATTAAGTGCCCTTTGTTGCAACCCCTGATTTTGAGTTCAAGGTGGCTGCCTATTTTATTTTCCTCTATTTCCAGCTCTTTATGAATTCATAAGATCATAGATTATAAGCTAGAGGTGACTTCAGGGGTCATTAAATCCAGCTCCCTCATTTTGCAATGAAGAAATTGAGGCCCAGATAGGATAGGTGACTTGCCCAGGATCACAGAGATAGTAGGGAAACTGAGGTCCAGGGTTAGTAAATGATGTGCCAAAATTTCTACAAATAATAAGTATTAGAGGCAGGATCTGAACTCAGATCTTCTGTCTTCAGAGCCAGTGGTCTTCCTTTCGTATCTTGGGGCCTCCAATGCTTCTGCATTGTGATGTATTTGCTCAGAATGGAGTAGAAAAGATCATGTAATTTCACTGACTATCCAGGCATTGTATCGTCCCACTGCCTCATGGTTCCATACCTTCTCATACACTGGGAAGAACCTTTCAGTGGCTCTCTCGATGATGTAGTTGAAATTCTTTTGTTTTTCTTCAGGCAAAGAAAATAGGAAGAACATAATCATGTCATTCAGGTCCCTCATCCCTTCCACATACATGTCAATACTAGAAAAGAAAAATGGCATAAATAAAAACAAGATTACTAGGGGAAATGACTAAAGAAGCACTTAACAATGACTGACAGAGAGAAAAAAATTTGTAAAGCCTTTACCCACATTATTTCATTTGAGCCTCTCAAAGCTATAAGCTAGGTGCTACAGGGATTATTATCCCCATTGTAGAGCTGAGAAAACTGAGGTTCAGAGAATGACTTGCCCAGGGTCACACAGCTAGTGTGTGTCAGGGACAAGGTTTGAACCTAGTCTCCCTAATATTGTTATTATTCAGTCATTTAAAGCATGTTCAACTCTTTGTGACTGCATTTGGAGTTTTCTTGGAAGAGATGCTGGAGTGTGTTTGTCATTTCCTTCTCCAGCTTATTTTACAGATGAATAATCTGAGGCAAACAGGGTTAAGTGACTTGTCCAGGGTGACAGCTAGTAAGTGAGGTCAGATTTGACCTCAGGAAGAGGAGTTTTCCTGACTCCAAGGTTAGTACTTTATCGACTACACCATCCAGCCATCTGACTCCAGGTCTAACACATATCCTAGATATGTCCCTTACTATCTGTGTGACCTTGGGCAAGTCACTTAAACTTCCTGTGCCTCAGTTTCCTCATCTGTAAAGGGAACTGTTTGGACTAGAAGACTTCTAAGGTCTCTTCCTGCTCTAAATCTCTGGTTCTGTCATCTATTACTTCACATTTCACTTTATTCCTCCCTAAAAGGCATGTGGCTCAGGGTTCCACTACCTAAAATCAAAGTTCATCATTAGAGTTTAGGCTTTAAAATCCATCAAGAAGATGTAAAGAGTAAAGGTCCTTAGCCTTTTATGTGTCATAAACCACTTTGGGACCCTTTCTGGTTAATCCTATGAACACTTTCTCAGAATAATGTTTTGAATGAATAAAATAAAACACATAGAATCACAAAAGAAACCAAATATTTTGAAGTAGAGTTATCAAAAATTTTTGAAAACGTTCATGAAGTGCAGGTTAAAAACCTCTCATTATGGAGTCAGCCTTGGAATTAGGTGACCTGTGTTCATGTCTCATCTCTGACACACAACAGCTGCATGATTCAAAACAAGTCACTGAAACCAAATCTCTAAGACTCTTAAGTCATAGTTTGTCATTGATTTGTTAGGGTTTCCTTATTGGAATTCCTTCTGCCAATTAAATCCTAGGTCAGGCCATCATGCTACCAGGGATTTACCCAAAGACCTCTTGGAGAAACTTTGAATACTTGCCATACCTTGAAGAATAGACCCATCTATGGAAAAGGAATTAGTTTAAAATTGTTGCCTCTCTCTTGAAACAGATCTATTCATTTTAAAATCAGTCATCACTAGCACCTCAAATTGAATAGGATAATTGACTCCTTTGAAGCCATGTGAGCCAGGACAAATCAATGGCCAATCTCAGTTATTAAGGAGATATTTCCCAAAACGAAAAAGGCAGTGTCTGTGTTCTATTATAAGTATGCAATGGTTACTGTACAGTGCTCTCTCCTTGAGGTCCTTCCCATACAAGTCGTATTTGGCAGCTATGTATTTCAGGATAGCTCTGGTTTGTACTATGTACATTCCATCCATTTCAACCATTGGCACTTGTTGATACATTAGTTTTCCACCTAAAAACAGAAAGAAAAGTCAAGTCAGTAGCTCACTCCCTTTCACTGAAGTATGGTCATAGTTCTGGAACCAAAAGAAATGCTAGCCATCATCTATTTCAGTTCTTTCACTTTACGGTGGAGGAAAGTGAGGCACAACAAGGGTGGAAGATCTGTTTAACACATGTTTATTCCCTTCCCCTATGTTCACTCACATAGGTGGCACAGTGGATAGTATTCTGGACTTATTAGGAAGACCAAATTTCAAATCCTATGTCAGACCCTTGCTAGCCATGTGGACCTGGGCAAATCACCTAACCTATTAGCATCAGCTTTCTTATTTGTAAAACAGGGATCTTAATATCACTGAGTTTATAGGGTTGTTGTAAGGATTAATTTATAAAGAGCTGTGCAGACCTTAAAGTGCTATAAATTATTATATTTGTATATGATGTTTCTTTTAAAGAATATAAGCTCACTGAGGGAAAAGACTTTTTCATCTTTGACATGCCTCAGATAGTAGCTGGTACACAGTAGATGCTTAATAAATGCTTGTTGATAGACTGATCCGTCCTCCCTCCAGCTCCCACTGCCCTACCTTAGTTCTCATCAGCTCTCATCTAGATTATTTCAATATATTTTTCCTTGATCCCCATACCTCCAGCCTGTCTTTTCCAATCTGTCCTTCCTAGTCTTCAGGAACAATAACAATCATTAAGCTATTTCTTTGCACATAAAACTTCCATAACTCCTTCTTTGTAATGTAGTTTTTGTGTATAACACATTAATACTCTTCTGTTTAAATGTGATAAATGATAAGTAAACTGCATGCTGGAAATTCTTCAATTTTTCTGAGCAGTTAGCAGACAAACCTGAAAATGTTTATTTAACAAGATGGCCAAAACTTTTCACTGTAGACTCTATTTTGAATAAGAATCTATCCTGAAGGCAGGAGTTATATTTGTGATTTTACAGAGATAAAGCAGTACCACAGAATAGTGCATTTCTGCTTTGTGTAGTAATGATTAAATCTTTAATAAGGCTTTCAATTACATTCTCTCCCTTTTATAAAAAAATTAAGTGGGCATTTATATCTTTGCTGCCGTACATTGTGTTTATTTTGTATTTGTACTGACAATGTTTATACCTGTGGACTTAATGACTAAGAAATAGAAAAACTACCTGAAAAATAATTTGGGGGCTCATACGAAACCAAACTTCCCCATACCTTTGATTCACTGGACATGCATTTTGTAAGTAAATAAAAGATTTAATCTGATTCTTTTTGTTTAAGTTTTATCAGTAAGATATGTAGAAATGGATGATTTTCGTTATGCTAAAATTTATTTCCTGAATTTAAATCTTAGTTGTTTAGGTACCATAGGGGGGTAATATTGTGTTTCAATAGTAAGAAATCAAATTTCTTTCTCTAGAGACTTTTGTTGTAAATTGATTACTTACTAACATTTGTTAAAGTATGAGCTTTATTGTTATTTAAAAAATCTATTAAACAATTACCATAAGACTAAAAAATAATACAAACTCTTCCATGTCCTCCATAATCTTTCCAACCTTGTATGTCATCTCTTTTTACTTCCCAGGCTACTTCTGACCAGACCAACTGACTTTGTTCTCTGGCTCAGAGGAGAAACCGTGTAGACTTAACCCTTTCACTCTAGAACTCTTCTTGATTTGGGGCTTTTTGTAGGATTGCCTCAAGAGTCTCCTATGTCACACTAGCCCCACCCATGCTTTACTTCTTTTCCCAGATGTCTCTTGTTCAGTCGTTACTTCCCCCTGGCTCATACTCTTTGTGGCTTCTACTTGCTTTCCAAGGCTGAAACCACAATCAAATCAGTAAGTCCATTGCTACTAGAAAGGTTATAGCAATCTACTCCTCTAAGGCCACACTCACCACCCCAGAAACTTTCCAATTCAAAATACCCCATCCTCACCACCAGTCTTCTATCTGTGTTGTCTCTCTCATTAGAATACAAGGTGTTGCCTTTATTTGTTGTTGGGTTTCTTGAATTCCCAGAACTTAGAATAGTAATTGGGACACCATCTATTCCTTTCCTTTATCCCATGCAGTGGTAAAACTGAACTACTTATCATTCTCCAAGGACACCATATGCATACCAATGCAGGCTATTTCATACCAGTTGAGTGCTAGTGTTTTCATGTGAGAATGGGGGATAGAGAGGAGGTGATTTGCATTTGTCCTTACAGGTACAGAAACTACCAACAAAAGTATTAAAACTGCTCTTAAAGGTCACCAAATGACCACCTATTGCAACAATCCACTCCCTGAGACTCTGTGCTTGGTTTTCTTTTTTTCGAATCTCTATACTCTTCTTTCAGTGCTTTTTATCCTTTTCCCAGAGCTTCAGCTATCCCTTCTGTATGTGTAACACCTAAATCTACATGAAGGAATCAATGAAAAGGCCTTTTTTAAGCACTTAACTATGTGCTGGTCACTATGCTAAGTGCTAGGGATAAAAACACAAATAAGACACTCCCAGTCTTGTAGAAGCTTACAATTCCAAAGGGGAAAGACAAGGCATAAAAGGTAGATAGAAATCAGGAAAGAAATGCTTTTGGAAGTAGGGTTCAGAAGTGTCCCACTGGCCAAACACACCTATCAGAACCCAGGATATTAGGGCCAGAGTGTGAGTTCTAGTGTGATGGGGATAAGGAGGGTGGCCAGTGTGCAGGCAGCATAGCTTGAAAATGGCAGGAAAGGGTGTGCTGTCTGTTGCCAGGCAACATAAGGCTCACCTATCATGCCCCAGGGTCCCAGACTTAGAGATCCAATGGGAATATCTCTAGTCTTGACCTCTTTAACAAGTTTCATATTCCCCCTTCTAGCTGCCTTCTGGACATCTCTACTTGGAGGTAACACCAGCACCTCAAATTCCATGTGTCTAAAACTGACACATATCTTCTGCCTCCTCAACGCTCCCACCTCCAAAAAAACACCACCAGTGTCTGACCCTCTTCCTGCCTTCTTTACTCTTGCCAATGACACTACCACCTTCAGGGACACCTGCTCACAGCTCCAGGGCCATCTTTTACTTCTCCCTCATCCTATCTCACATGTCCAGTCAGTCATCGAGTGCTCTCATTTCTGCCTTACCATCCCCACTGCCTCATTACCCATTATCTCAATGCTCCATATTCAAGTCCTCGTTACTTTTCACCTATAAGAAGAGACACCATGGTATGGCTTAAAGACTACTGGATTTTAAACCAGAGGACTCCTGGCTTTGCTACTTGTGCCTATGTGACCTTGGTCAGCTCAGTTAACTTTCCTGTATCTCAGTTTCCTCATGTGTAAAATGAGAGGGCTAGACTAGAGGACCTCAGGAACCTTCTTTCTCTCTTTCTATGAGCTTCTGTTTCTTTTGTAATTACCTCCCAACAGGTACCCCTTGACCATCCAACATACTATTAGATTAATCTTTCTGACACACAGGACTGATCATGTTCTCCATTCTTGCTCAAAACGGACTCTGATTGGTTCCTATTGTCTCCTGAATGAACTTTAAACTGTCCTCTCCCATTTCTAGTCCAGACCCAATTAACTTTTCCAACCTCATTTCATATTTGTTGTTATTTAGTCATTTTCAGTCATGTTCAACTCTTTGTGTCCCCTTTTACGGTTTTCTAGGTAAAGATACTGGAGAGGTTTGCCGTTTCCTTCTCCAGCTCATTTTACAGTTGAAGAGACTGAGGCAAATAAGGTTGACCCACTGACTTATCCAATGTCACACAGCTAGTAAATGTCTGAAGCCAGATTTGAATCTGGGAAAAGGAATCTATCTCATTCCAGGCCTGGCAGTCTATCCACTATGCCACCTAGTAAAATCAAATTCAAATAGAAAGAGATCCCTGTGGGCTACATACTGACTTAGAAAACCACAGATTAACCTTATCTGTGTTGTATTTTTATTTATTTTCTTAAACATTTCCCTACTATATTGAAATCTGGTTTCTCCTTCACTTAAGTGAGTTTGCCAGGAATATGATACCTCTCCATTATGCTCATCATGATTACCTAATAATTATATTATTATATATGATATATAATATAATAAATAAAATAATATAAAATAAAAATAAAATATATAATATATATTATATAATATTATTATTTAAAATAATAATTAGCTATTAATGACTACTTGCCAAACATATTTCTCTGCCTTCTTCCCGGAATGCCTTTCCCTGCTGTCTCCTTCTATTGGCCTCCTACCCATCCTGGGAGATCCAACTCACACACCACTTCCTCCATGCAATCTTCTCTGATCCTCTGATATCACAGTACTTTCTACTGCTCTCATATACCAGGTTCTAGTCTTGTTCTAATATTATGTATGTACTATTTGGGGGTAAAACTTAGGAATATAGGTCCTAGGTTGAGAGCTATCAAGGATCTTAGAGATTTTTCATCTCAAATAGATTGTAAAATTCTTGAGGGCAGGATCCCTGTTTTGCTTATCCTTGTATTTTGAGGAGCTCAAAGCTCCTCAAATAACTAGTCATTTAGTAAATGTTTATTTAATGAATGAAAGCTAATTCATGTCATGGTGTTAGCAAATAAATATATACTGCCACATCAAGGGGGTGCTTATGTTTTACAAGAACATGCCTGAACAAATTAAAACTTATGCTCAAAAAATTTTAGGTATGAGAGCTGCTATACAACAGAGGCTAGAATATATGAGAACTTCTTGATACTCTTTAGGTCACAGTAATATAGCATGGTATGGCGGACATTTAAAATAGATTTGAAATCAGGTGACCTGGGATTGGATCCACTTACTATCTTTGTTGCCCTAGAGAATTCAATTACCCTCTCTGAGGCTTAGTTTTCTCATTTATAAAACAGGAGTAATACTACAGGCACTGCACATATTGTTATAAAGAAAGAACTTTGTATAAACTTTAAATTTTTATTGGGTTCATTATAAGGCCTAGGGCTGCCATACTATGCAATTACTTTCTAGAGGTAGGTCAAGTCTGCGAGCCTACCATTTTCTTTACTCAATGTCACAATATTCCTATTTCTTGCCCCCTGGGTTCCCACAGTTCATAATCGTAAGCATTTTTATATTTAAAATTCACAAAGAATTTTCCATTGCATAGTTTGATCCTCACAACAACCCTGAACCATTTTAGTGATGAGGAGATTGAGACTGAAAGTTTGCTGACTTGCTCGGAATCACACAGCAAGGGTTTGAGGAAAGATTGAATTCTGGTCTTCCTGAGTCCCGGTTCAGCCAGCTATCCACTGTACCCATTAGCTGCTGTAAGTAAAGACAGTTTAGAGAAAGCTAGGACTCTGCTTCAGAGAAAAAAGTTTTACTTTCTCCTGGAGTGGAGGCTTGGGGGACCTGGACATAAGGGGGGAAAAGGAGGAAATAAGCATTTATTAAGTACCTACTATATACTAAGTACTATGCTAAGTGTTTTGTAAAATATCTCATTTGATCCTTACAGCTCTAGGCGGGTACTGTATTATGTACTATATTATCATCATCCCCATTTTAGACGCAAGAAAACATATCAAGTTATTTCTAAAAACAAACAAAAATCCTCCAATAACTCTCAATTACCTAGTCTTTCCTCAAACTCATGGAATCACATGACCCAGCTGCAACCTAACCTTTCCAGTCTTAAATCCCATCACTCTTTACTTCCACCACATTCCTCTAGAGAAGGTAAGGGCCCTTTGTTTCAGGGGGAAAAAACTTTACTTTCTTCCCTGATGTGTTTGTTTTGAAATTCCAACCCCACCTCTGAGGTACAGAGAAGCACACTTGTCTACTGTTCCATGTCATTCCCCATCTGTGCTATAATTTACAACATACTTTTCACAACTGTAGCACCAGAGGACTTCAGAGCTAGGAGGGATCCTAGAAAGTTTCTGTGTATCTTTCCAGACAAGGCAATGGCAGTTAATCTAATCTTCATGGAGCAGTACAGAACAACAGCAGGGCTGTGAACTCACCCTTGACGAAATTCTCAAATTCTTCAGCTGTTTTGAAAAGTACTTCTTCATACTAGAAAACAGAAGGACACAGCAGGGTATCAGCAATGGAATCATGATATGTTAGCACTGGGAGGGATTCACCTAAGACAATTCAATGGTATCATGGGTAGAGCATAAGACTAGGAGTCACAAAGACCTGAGTTCAAATCCTGCTTTAGGTACATTTGATAGCTGGTGACCCTGGGCAAGTCATTTAACTTCTCTGGGCTTCAGTTTCCTCCTCTGCAAAAATGAGGACCTTGCACAAAATGACCTTCAAGGTTCTTTCCAGCTCTACATCTCTGATTCTATGATGTTCTCATCCAACACTTCTCAAACTTTTTTTCTCAGAATTCCCCTTTACATTCTTGATAAAATATTTTTGAGGACCCACCCAAAGAGCTTCTGTTCATGTGGCTTTTATCTACTTATTTTTGCAACATAGACATTAAAACAGCTACAAGACATTAATATATTGTAACTGTAAATATATTTTTAAATTTTATTTCATTTAGAATAACAATTATACACCATTGCATATTAACACCTCTGCAGAATTTTATGCTGAACCTAGGTTGTTGGTACAAAAGAATGAACTTTTGTATATTTAAAAAGGTTTGTTCAAGATTACAGTAACCACATTACACATCTATGCACAAAATAGCTGGATTTTCAATCCTGTGACAGAGCAGGGTCCTATGATTAGTACAACTGAAGGTCCTCAGATCCTAGGAAGCAGGCAGAGCTGGAAGGGACACTGGAGGTTATCCCCTCTAATGTCCTCATCTGGCAGGAGAGGAAACTGAGAGGTGAAGTGATTTACCAATACAAAAGAGGAAGGAGAAAAATCATTCATTACCACCTGAAAGATTATTACAAACTTTTTCTACCATATCAATATAAATTATTAACGTTTAAAAGTTTAGAAACTTAGCAAAGACTTTAGGAATACCTTGTATATAATGAATCTAAATCTTCCCCAATCATGATTGAATTTTAAATTCACAAAACTGAAGATTGTTTAATCTCTTTAGAAGCTAACACAACCTCTGTTCCTTGATAATTTTCAGTAACCGTATAGGCAAAGATCACAGAATCACAAAATGCTAAAGCTAGAAGGGATCTCAGAGATAATCTAATCTAACTCCTCTATTTTACAAATAATAAAACTGAGTCTTAGAGATGCCAGGAGGTTTACTTAAAGGTATCTAGTTAACTGGAGGTATCACTAGGACTTGGACTCACATCTACTGAATTCAAGTTCAGTGACCTTTCCACTAGGTTCCGTTTCCACTTTTAGGAAAACTCAATCAACACTTAATTATCAAGATAAATGGGACTTTCAACTTGCTCCTGAGACTCAGTTCACTGTTAAAGAAAAAAAAGATGGTGATCACAATGATTAGACCCTCTTTTTTGAAGGGAATCATTCAGTAAGTTCCATGCAACTTCTCCACTAATAAATATTCACTCAGTCTGAAGAAAAAGAGTTACTGTAACAAACGAAAGCTGTACCTCCACACCCGCAGCTGCCAGCAGCCAGCGCACCGATTCCATTCTGCCTCTGACATCGAAGTAATAGAGTTTGGGCTTCGCAGCCATGATCTTCAATTCCTGGTTTTCTGAAAAACAAGAGAGAACAAACTATCTGACCAGGACTTAGATATACAAGCTGTACTTTGTGTAATCTTGATTTCACTGGTGAGTGAAGTCCAACCACCAACAGCCAATGATCCAGAGGACAGACTGGGGAGGGGAGGAGAGGGAGGAGAACCATGTGAAGGACAGACTTCAGACCTCCCATTCTCCTCCAAAGGCAGACTGAAGGCAGTGAGGCATGGATTTATTTAACTGATTGGAAATGCATTTGGGACTTTGGTGAGTAGGGACTGATCAGCTTAACCTGGTCCACAAAGGATATTTGAAATGTAAAGAAAGAGTTTCTTTCTTTGTGTAAGGAATGTCTACTAAGATAATTTTTATTATTATATCAGTTTTATTATTGTATCACACATATCATCTAGATCTGGGTATCATGGATCCCAAATAGCTCTCTTTTTTTACTCAGGGTGTTTTTTGGGGGTGATCCTCGTTATGCAGATGTGGAATTTGTTGTCAAAACCCCAAATTTTATAATGGAATTCACTATCAAAAAACCAGGAACCATACAAATAGAAAAGATTTCATTTAAGATGAACAGGAAAACAAATTATATAGACCTATGCTTTGTTTTATGTAGTAAGCTTCCTGGAGAGGAAGTTCGCTCTATCAATAGCACATCTGCCATTGTCCTTGGGTTTTTAGTGTAAGAGTTGCCTGGGACACATATAGGTTAGGGAATTTGTCCAGTCACACAGCCAAAAGGAGTCAGAGGCAGGATTAGAAGCCAGGACTTCCTGAGGCTGAAGAGGTTTGTCTTATCTACAAATAACATCCCTCTTCCTCTCCACTGTAGAAATCTATTCCAATAAAACATATATTATTTCCGTGCCATAAGGGCTCATTTCAAATTGACAAGGGAAACAATCTAGGACATAAAGAAATACAATCCCATGATTACTCATGCTGCCAATGAGAATGGGAATATTACTGTAGAACTCACAAGATTCCAGGATTATGGCTCAGCTGGAATCACTTTAATGGTTCACTGCCCAGACAGCTGTGTATGCCCCACTGATGTTCTATACTATTTCTCAAGTTGCTGGAGTTTTCATCTGAGGCTGGAGTTGGGGCTCCTTCTTCAGAGGAAGTGTTATCACTCTTTTGGGGTACTGTCTAGTCAACATGCCTGGACTTAATGCTGTTTTTAGCTCTTTGAGCTTAACATGGTTCAGCATCCTCCTTCAAAAGAATTCTCCAAGTCTCCCTGATATTTTGGGTGGGGAGAGTAAATTCCTTTTAGCTCCTATTAAGAATTTTGCAGATAAATGTTGTGTTCTCATAGTAGAATTTATTTTAAAAGAGATTGTTTTCATTTTCTTCTTATATTCCCAATATCAAGCATAGTACCTTGCACATATGAGAAATAATAAACATTTGTTGAAATTAAAAAAAAGAATTTTGCAGATAGTGTCAGGGGCACATTAAATTATATCAAAACTTTAATAACCTTAAGGAACATTGTGTGATGCCAGGACAGAGCTAGTGTCTCTGCATTCCTGTCATTGCATCCAAGACCATGACCTTCTTCATTGTTCTTGAGTCTTTTCAGCTGTGTCTGATTCTGCATGACCCCATCTGAGGTTTTCTAAGAAGAGAAACTGTAGTTGTGGTTTGTCATTAACTTCTCAAGTCCATTTTACCTATGAAGAACTAAGCAAACAGAATTAAGTGATTTGCCCAGGGTCACAAAGCTAGGAAGAGTCTGAGGACACATTTGAAATCAGGTCTTCCTAACTATAGGTTCCATACTGTATCCACTTCACCACCTACCTGCCTTCTGTCCTCCTTTACCTAACTTAATTTTCTATTAGTCAATATATCTGAGTAAACAGAGGAGTGGAATCCCAGAGCATTGCCTTTGCCAAAGTCCCCATATGCATCCTGAATATTAACCTTAACTCTGAAATTCCCTTATCTCAATCTAATGTCATTGGTTTCTGTTTTTCATATACAACTTTGAGAACTTGTACAGAAAAAGGTAATAAAGAACACTTGAATAATTTCTTTTTTTATAAATATTTCTTTTTAGTTTTAACTTTCAGTTTTATAAGATTTTGAGTTTTAAATTTTCTACCCTCCCATACCCTTCTGCCCTCCCCAAGGCAACCTGATTAACCTAAAATAGTTTTCGCCCCTACTTTTTAGACAAGAACTTCTCAGAGAGAATTTGGTCCACTTCATAGTAACCAATGTAAACACCACATTTTTGTGAACCTCACCCACTATGGAAGGTTCTTGCTTTTGGATTCCACATCTCATCCTGATTTTTCCACACATTCAGTTTATATAAAAGGAAAGACCTGAACCCAGATCAACCAAGTTTTAAGGCCAAACATTTTTTGGGGGCAGGAGAGTATGATCTCACTCCAGATCACTACCACTAAGTAAGATATAGTCCCAGAAAAGGGTGTGCTGGAGCCATCTCTAACCCTATGTGAGCTTTAAATGTCAGGAATCAGAAGATGTTAATAATCTGGGCTTGATTTATTGTTGTGTTGATTGGTAAATGTGGAAATCATTAATAATGCAGATGAAACTTAAAAGGGTACGTGTCCTGAGATTGTTAAGCATTTACCAGTACACCCATGGTAACAGATAGTGATAGTGCTGCTTTAGACCTCTGATCACTCCCTATCTCTGATTCCTTCTCATGGCATGGAGGTGAAACAGATCTTTTGATGCGTTCCATGCCATTGGAGCACAAATTCTGGAAGGTTCTACAGAACTTGAACAGTGTGGACTACTAGTAGAGAAATGGACGTTGTGTCCTTGTTCCATAGATTAGCTAAAGTTGAAAGTGTTCATTAGCAAGGTGGCTACAGAGTGATAGATTTTTAGCCATATCAACTTTCAAGGACCATCTATCAATCAAGAACATTTACTCAGCATTAAATATAAAGCAGGCATTGTGCCAAGTGCTAAAGAGTCAAAGACAAAATAAAAACAGTCTCTGCCCTCAAAAACCTTACTTCCTAATGGAGAAACAACTATATCATAAATAGAGTAGATGAATGACAGATGATCTTTGAGGGGATGGGCACTAGCAGCTGGTGAGACCAGGACAGGTGTCCTGGAAGACACAGTGCTTGAGTTAAGACTTAAAGGAAGTCAGGGATTCCAAGAATCAAATGGTGGAAGGAAAACCATTCAAAGCTTGGTGAACAGCCAATACAAAAGCCTGGAGATGGGAGATACAGTATCATGTGTAAGAACAGCAAGTAGGCTGCGATGGTTAGATAATATAGAACATGGAGGGGAACAGAATGAAAGAATGTTGGAAAGGTAAGAAGGATCCAGGTTGTGAAAAGCTTTAATTATCAAAGGATTTTAAATTACATTTCCAAGGTTATAGGAAGTCCTTGGAGTTAATTGAGTAGGGAGGCAATCTGGGTAGACCAAAGCTTTAGGAAAAATCACTTTGGCAACTAGGTTGAGGAAAGAGTAGAATGGGGAGAGAATTGAGTCAAGGAGACCAATTAGAAAGCTATTGTATTAAGTCCAGGTAGAGGGAGAAAAGGGCCTAACTGGAGTTCTGGCTGGCAATATCTGCAAGAGATTTTATAGAGAAAGAAGTTGCAGGATTTCTAAAATTTTAAACTGATTAGATCTGTAGAGTGAGCGGGCAGAGTCGAGGATGATAGTGAAGCTTTAAAGATAGGTGACAAGTGGGGAGAGTCTGGGGAGGAAAATACTGAGTTCTTTTTTTGGATATTTGAGTTTTAGATGACAGTGAAATGGAACAAGCTCAGGAGAAAAAGGAGGAGGTCTAGGTAGATATAGATAGGTGGACAGATATAGATATATATGTGTATCATAGAATTATCTTAATGGAGATCATAATTGTACCCATGGCAGCTGATGAGATCATTGAGAGTACAGAAAGAAAAAGATCCAAAATAGAGCCTTGGTGGTCATCTCCAGTTAGTGGCAGTCACTTGGACAAAGATCCAGTAAAAGAGACTGAGAAGGAGCAGTCCAACAGATAGAAGAAGAAGCAAGAAACAGTAGAGTTCTGAAAACCCCCAAATGAGAGAGAATCCAAGGGGAGGTGGTCAGCAGTATTAAATGTTGCAGAGAGATCAAGAAAGATGAAGACCAAAAAGAGGACAATTGTCAGACTAAAGTCTGACAATTAATAAATCACTGGTAACTTTGAAAGGAGTAGTTTTGATTGAGTGAAGAGGTTAGGAGACAGATCAAAGACAGCTTCTGGCAGACAGGTTTGTCCCACTTGTTAAAAGAATACATTGCCCCCCATTTGCTGACCCCTGCAAAAGTCAATGAAAATCCAAGAGGACATACTGAAACATAATATCCTCCTTCACAACAGAACAGTGGGGGACTAGTAGGAAAGAATACTGCTTATATTGTCAGACGAGTTTTCTTTATTATCAAACAACACATAAAGTTGTTGCCACAAAAGTAAAAACAAAGAAATTATAATCCTCTGAAATGAATGAGTCCAACTAAACCATCTCTAAGGTCCCTTCTAGCTCTGTGAGTACAGTTATCCCTTCCATAACATGACTTTTCTCGCTGAAGTTTCACTATATGGAGGGTCAGCATAAGAAAGTAAATGGGAATTTGGCGGGGGTGGGGGGGTGGGGGGTGGTGGTGAGTTTTGCAGAAGCCAAACAACAGACTATACAGAAAAAGTTTAGAAAATCAGAAATGCATAAAACACATGCATATTATTGCATGATATCAACATATTTTATCTTTTAATACCATAACAATTTACACTTATTCTCTGGTACGAAAGGAGGGCCAAAAATTTTATGCACATTTCCCAGATTGCCCATTGGGGATTGGGGGTCTTTGGGGGAAGGAGGAGCACCACATCCCTAGCCCTTGTGATGTTGAAGGGAAAACTGTATATGAGTCTAGTCTTTTGTGTTTAACTGCTCTCTTCTTTTGGAAGTACATCCATTGCTCTTTGGTTCTGCATGTATGTTGCCAGTTGTTCTCACTAAAAAAAGTTTCTATCATCTAAACCTTCCTCCGCAATTGTCCCACCCTTAACCTGACCTATAAAGGCATGTGCTAAAGCTGATGGCAGGTGGTGCAGTGGATAGAGCCCTGAGCTCTGAGTCAGGAAGATCTTATATCCAAACGTGGCCTCAGACACTTAATAGCTGTGCAGCCTTGGGCAAAGTACTAAATTTGTTTGCCTCAGTTTCCTCAACTGTAAAAGAGAGATAATAACATATGGTTGCTGTGAGGATCAAATAAGATAATATTTCTAAAGACCTCATCATGGTGCCTAGCACATAGTAGGCTCTTAATAAATGCCTAGATATGATGACACTGATAATGATGATGATGTACATAAAGTGCTTAGTAAATGGACTTTTAAAAATTTGCAAGGATCTATGATTTTCTTTGGTGTGGATATTCACTCCATCAATGCATACTAAATCTATTTTAAATGTCTCTGCAAATTGCTGCAGCTGATAAATATTTCACCTATATGGTTTACCTGGTGATGAACCTTTCTAAACTCAGCAAGACTGATCCTTGGACGATAGATCATAGATTGTTAGGACTTTATTCAGTTCACCCAACTCTTTTTCTTCATCACCCTCGTTCATGTCTTCATCACCTATAAATAGTTTTCCAATTGGACTTCCTGCCTCAGGTCTTTCTCCTCTATTATTCATTCTCCCCACAGCTGCCAAATCAAGTCTTTTTTTTTTTTTTTAACAACACTTTCTTTTAAAAAATTTTATTGATAATAATTTGTTGTTTCATTAACTAATTTCTTCTAGTACCCCTCTCCTTTCACAGGAGACCCGGCATATAACAAAGACTATTTTTTAAATGAAAAAAAAGGAATGAAGAGGGGAAAAAACTCTTTAACAAAACTAATAAGCAACAGATTTTGAGGGGTTTGTTTTCTTATTCAATTTGTAACTTGTTTTATTGGATTATTTAATCCATTCACACGTAAAGTTCTAAAAGTTAGGTTTATATTTTTATCCTTGTTCCTACTATGAATTTGGATTTTCTTTTGAAAATTCATTTTCTTGAAAGATATTATTTTTTCTTATTTTTGCTTAAGCTATTTTAAGGAATACTATTTCCATAGGGTCTCTGCTTTTCACCCTTAAATTTCTCCCTCCTTTCCCAATTGATAAATGGTGAAAGTACATATAAACAGGCAGTCTTCAGACAAAAAGAAAGTTATCAATGGAAAAAAAATGCTCTAAATCACTGCTGATTAGAGAAATGCAGATCAAGACAACTCTGAAATACCACCTCACATCCATCAGACTGGTTAATGTGACAGAAAAGGAAAATGACAAATGCTTGAGGGAATGTGGAAATACAGGGGCATTAATGCATTGCTAGTGTGCTGAACTGGTCCAGCCATTCTGGAGAACAATTTAGAAAAGTGCTCAAAAGTTGCTTTGACCCAGCAACACCACAACTAGATCTTTTGTATCCCAAAGAGAACAAAGAAAAAGGAAAAGGACCACTTGTACAAAAATATCATAGCAGCTCTTTTTGTGGTGACAAAGAATTGGAAATTTAGGGGATGCCTATCAATTGTAGAATGGCTCAACAAGTTTTGGTACATGATTGCGATGGTGTTCATGCTATAAGAAATGATGAGCAGGATGACTTCAGAAAAACCTGGGAAGACAAGCAAACTGATAAAAAGTGAAGTGAGGGAAGGAGCAGAATACTACACACAAAAATGTAATGACAGTCAATTATGAAAACTTTACTCTGATCAATACATGATCCAGGGCAATTCCAAAAAGACTCAAGATGAAAAACGCTATACTCTTCTAGAGGCAGAATTAATGAACTGAGTGCAGATTGGGTTTTTCATTTTCCTTATTTTTGCCTCCCCCCCAACATAGCCAATACAGAAATATTTTAAGTGACTACACAGGTATAAAGGGTATCATATTGTTTGCCTTCTCAATGGGTGGGGAAGGGAGAGAATCTGGAACTCAAAATATTTTTTTTAAAAAAAGGAACGCTATAAATAAGTAAACAGATAATTTTTTTTCCATTCTCCCTACCCCTTTTGTTTGTCCTTCCCCCCAGTTTTTGGAGTTTCCCTTCTTCCTTTTTTTCTTTCTCTATTGGTTGATTAAAATCCTCCCTCTTCTCTAACTTATCTTACTAGTTTTTTAAATACTGCATCTTTTTCCAAAACGGATTTCTTCACTTTGTTATCATGCATTCTCTTTTCTGCCTATCCTAGTTTTATTCTTTCCTTCATGGTCTTTACGCACTCTGACGTCTTCCTGAGTCTGTACTCCTCGTAGAACCGGAGCCTTTTCTCTTGGGCTTCTCTGGAGACACGTGCTGAGGCAGATTCATTTTTTTCAATTCTGTCAATTACTTCTCTCGCCTACGTCATCCATTCCCCGCTTCCGGAACATCCTGCAGCGATCCCAGTTCGTGGCGCTTCATCACCGGGCGGTTCGCTTTTCTCTGTCGTTACATTTGCCCAAACGATTCTTGGTTTGTTCAGAGGCCACCTTCCCTTTGGGGATTAACGGCTAAACCGTGGGTGTGTCCGCACGCACTCCACTTTTTAAACAGTTTCTTTCGGGATCTTTGTCTTTTTTCTTTTATTTCCCCTATCCTGGGGTTTCTGCTTCCTTTTCCTCAGACGGCAGACCGCCTGAAGGGGAGAACTCTCCGCTGCCCTCTGACCTCATACCACGTGACATGACGTCAGCGAGCACAGAACTGGTCCCAGCCGGATTCTGTGCGCCAGCCTTCCCGCCGCGTGTATCCCTCCGCACACTCGCACCAGTTCTCTCTGTTCCACGACAGCGGAGGTGTCCCAGGCCGACCGAATTTCTGACTTCCTATACGTGTCTCTCGCAATGTTATATTCCCACAGGTGGCCTAACTGGGAAGCGAGTCTCAGCGCCCCTTGCGAAAAGCCAATTTCATGCTTCTGGGAGGGCCGCAGTAGCCGGGCCTGGCGCTCCTCTCGAGGCTGAGGAGACACAGGTAAATCCCTCCGAGACACGGAGCTCCGAAAGAAGCACCGAGCTCTCGCCTCTGGCCTACGAGTCGTCTGCGCGCATGCGCGCCCGCAACGAGTGGGGGAAGGGAGGAAGGGGGGCGGGGCGCCTAGTCTTCCGGTCTGCACAGCCGGAATCTCCCCCTCCCCCCTTCTCCTCCTCCAGGGGGGAGGAACCTTAAGCTTCCACATTCAGGTCTCCCCCTTCCCCGCCCCCTCCTCCAGGCTAGGAAATATTCCTACCCCCCTGAGGGGGGGCTCCTTGAGGAAGGGGGCTGCTACTTGTCTTTCTAGGTAAACCGGCCGTGAGTTCAGGGCCTGCGCGTGCATTCATTCATCCGTTTATTTCTTGTTTGCTCATTTGCTTGTGTGTTCATTTATTTCTATTTATAACTCCGCACCCAGCTCTTCAGGGCGGGGGTGAGTGGGGATTAAGAGCTTCAGAATGTGTATGCAGGCTGCATTTATGTTCCCAGCATGTAGTGGAGACAGTCCCATGGTAGGTGCTTAACGTCCTTACTTGTGCTGGGCGGACCAGCGAAATCAGGGGGTGATGGCTTGACTTGTGGGTGGACTGGATTGAAGTGAGGCAGAGTTGCATCCAGTCATCACCCTCAGGCTCCCTTGCAGAGTGCCCCAAGTCCAGCGCCAGGACAAAAGCGGAGACACCTGGTGATGGCCCAGGGTGCGCTTCCAGCCCTGACCAAGCTCTAAGCCCTCCACAGCACCTGCTTGAGCCGCCGTCATGACCGTTGGGGCTAACTTCTGCCCATTCCCCGCTGGGGAAAGTCTTCGCAGGCTTCAGGTAGACGTGCCCCTAACCCACTGGCAGTTTTGGTGCTTGTAGATTACTCTCAGTGTGAGGAGATGACTTGACCAGTCTGGCCACTGGGCGTGCTACAGCTTCTTGGAGTCCCAGGTGAGTAGTGAATGAATCAGATGGTACAGTGCCAGTGTGACATTCACAGTGCCCAGGGCAGCTACGAGTATGCCAGCATGGTTCTGAATCACAAAATACAACAGACGCTCTACGTGAAAGACAGAACCAAAACATTTATTCAGACACCACAATGGCAAATCCATCCTGGCAACAAAGAAATCCGTCATAGTGACCGAGTCTATACACCTTATCAGGCCTTCCCACAAACAGGCTCCCCTAAGCAAAATGCCACACTCAAATACTAATTTCCTGAGGCCCACAGAGAGTCACTTACCCAATGTCCCCAAGCGTGTAAATAGCAGAATTAGGGTTCAAATCCAAATCCTCTAACTCCAAATCAGTACTCTCTCATCCTTTCTTTTTTTCAGAAAAAAAATAAGTAGAGTATACAATTAAGGTCAATTTATAGGTTTTCTCTTTTTCTTTTAGTCTTTTCTCTCTGTTATTGCCTTACAATGTCACTACATGTCTTATAAGTACATAGCTTATTTACATGTATTGTCTCCTCCCATTACAAGGAGAGTTCCTTGAAGCCAGAGGTCATATTTTTGCCTTTCTTTGTATCTCAATGCTTAGCATAATGCCTGGCACATAGTAGGTACCTAAAAATGCTTGTTGGCTGACTGGTACATTATATCTGCTAGGGCTTTTTCTCAAGAAAAAAACAAATCTCATCAGAAAGTGTAAATGAAATAATATTTTTCCTTAAAGTTAATCTCTCATAAATGTTGATGCTTCTAAAAGAGGAATTTTTAGATGCATTCAGAGGTTGTACATGAGGTCACCTTATGAGAGAAATAAACTCAGTGGTATTAACCTAATCCTTGTTGAATACATGTTAATGAAGGCACGATACTATGCACTGAATATACATAGAAAGGCAGAAGATTGTCCCTACCCTCAAATGACTTACAATCTAATAGGGGAAATCCTCATACAAAAAGAAACCAAAAAGGATCTGGGGAAGAGTGTCCAGCTCAGAGGCATAATGAAGACCTGAAACAGGGTGTGAAAATAGTGAAGTGACTTCACTGGGAGATCTCCTTGGATGGAGGATCTGAAAGGGGCTCTTCAATATTCACCTTCCACCCTCTCCAATCAGAATGAGGGAGGAAGGGAGGGGTTGCAGAGTCAGGGGATACTGAGGAGATTTGAGTTTGAGAAGTTTATCTTGCAGTTAGAGATGGAAGAGGGCCAAAGATGCTGGTATTATCAGAGGACTGGGAAGCAGAAGTCATAATATAAAATTTAGATTGAGTGTGTAGGAGTCATAATACCAAGTCAGGTCAAGGCTTTGGAGACCAGAACATTAGAGGAGGCAGAAAAAACAGAGGTCAAAGGAGCTAGGATTAAAACCAAGAATCACCTACCCAGTAAAACTGAGTATAATCCTTCAGGGGAGAAACATGGATATTCAATGAAATAGGGAAATTTCAGGCATTCTTGACAAAAAAATCAGAGCTGAATAGAAAATTTGATTGTCAAATGTAAGACTCAAGAGAAGCATGAAAAGGTAAACAGGAAAGAGGGATCATAAGGGACTTATTAAAGTTGAACTGTTTATATCCCAACGTGAAAAATGATATTTGTAACTCATGAGACCTTTCTAAGTATTAGGGTAGTTGGAGGGAATGTATGTGTGTGTGTGTATATACATATATATGTATGTGTGTGTATATATCTGTGTATGTATGTGTTTATATATGCATGTATGTATAGACAGGGCACAGGGTGAGTTGAATATAAAGGGATGATATCTAAAAACTAAAATTAAGAGGTGAGAGGAAAGAATGTTCTGGGAGAAGGTGAAAGGGAAAAGTAGAATGGAGCAAATTATTTCACATAAAAGAGGCAAAAAAATGCTTCTATAGTAGAAGGGAAGAGCAGGGAGGTGAGAGGGCATGAGCAAACCTTACTCCCATTGGATATGTCTTAAGGAGGGAATAACATAGACACACAATTAGGTATGGAAATCTGTCTTACCCTACAGGAAAATGGAGGGAAAAGTGATAAGAGGGGGGATGACAGAAGGAGGGGCAGATGAGGGGAGGGCATAATTAGAAGCAAACACTTTGGAGGAGGGACAGAGTGAAAGGAAAGAATACAAAGAGTAGGGGGGGGCAAGATAAGATGGAAGTAAATATAGTCTTTCACAACATGACTATTATGGAGTGTTTGGCATGATTACAAATGTATAATCTGTATCAAATTGCTTGCCTTCTCAATGAGAGTGGGTGGGGAGAGAGGAAGGGAAAGAATTTGGAACTCAAACTTTTAAAAACAAATGTTTTTATATGCAACTAGGAAATAAGACAAATAAGCAGTGGGGTATAGATACTATCTTGCCCTACAGGAAAATGGAAGTGAAGTAGATAAGAGAAGGGGGTGTATGATAGAAGAGAGGGCAGATTGAGGGAAGGGATAATGAGAATGAATGTTGTCTTGGCGGGGAGGGGAGAAATGGGGAGAAAATTTGGAACTCAAGATCTTGTGGAAGTGAACATTGAAAACTAAAAATAAAATAATGAATGAAAAAACAAATACAAAGTAATTTGGGGGGAATTACTAGCTACTGAGGGGATGCAAAGTCTATGCAAAGGTATCAATAGAGGAAATAGAATGTCACATAGGAGGCACAGAGAGGAAGCTAGCTTGCTGAACTGTAGAAGGGGACTACTCAGTGAATTTTCCTACCCCAGTGAAATTTCAGTTCCAATTGAAAAAAAAAACCCCACAGATACTGAAATCTAACTAAGGGCAAGGATGAAGGGTTATTTACAATCCTTTTAGTCTCCTATGAGCAATGAAGCAGAGGAAACTTAACAGTCCTTTGGTGGAAAGTATCCAATTCTAATCAAGTGAAATCATTACTCAACAGTAAAGTGCAAACACTGCAAATTATTCTGGTTTGCAAAAACATTCTAGCATTCAAAAGTGCAGAGTCATCCTAAGTCAGCAGGCTTAGACTCTTGTAACCTGGTGGAAGAAACATCTGAACCAAAACCTGAAGATGTAGTGGAATACTAGAATACATCCTTGAGATTAATGTTCTGATAACTATTATCAACACATTTGTTGCTTGATAAGCAATTGAAGTTAATGCAGTGAGTGAGACCTTCTGCAATCTAACCAAAATTTACCTTTTCTACCTTCTATACTGCTGACCAAGTTTGGAGTTAGAAGCCCTGGGTTTGAATCTAGGCTTTGCTGTTTACTATCATATGCAGCTTTTCCATTTATACAACATTTCCATTTCTTATTTTATAAAATAAGGGAGTCAGGCTAGTATATTTACCATATACTAAATTTATACTAAGTTACAATATATAATATATATTGTTCATTCCTTTCAGTTATGTCTGACTCTATGTGACACCATTTTGGATTTTCTTGGCAAAGATACTGGAGTGGTTTGCCATGTCCTTCTCCATAAGATATATAAAATTACAGTGTATGCTCAAGTATAATATTTATATATTATTTATGCTAAATTATAATACATACCATTATATATGCTAAGTAATATCATATATATTAAATGAACTGTATATTTACTAAATATACATTTAGACTATATTTACTATATGTAATTACATGGTATGTAATAAGTACATAATACATGGTAATTTGATTAGTATTTGTAGTTGGGGGATTAGAAAAGGTCTCGTGCATGAGAAAAGATAACATTAATAAAGAGCAAGGATGTAGTGGCAACAAAGAAATAAACAACCAAAGTGCAACTAAGCTAGTCCTGAGCTCCCTTCTTCTCAAGTTTTCTGGAGACAAGGACAGAAGCCCTGTAATGACCATGTTTATTGCCCAGGACACAACTTGCCTCTTAGATTGATGAGTTACATATGGGTCATGCTTCTCAACTAAAGAGGTATCTAGAGGAGGAGACAGCTAGAATTCAGGTCATATTGCGAAGGAAGAAATGAATGAACCCAGAAATCTCAGTCTTCTGAAGTCAGGACATGGTAAAAGGTTGAACATTGTCAGGCAGTCCTCAAGCCAAAGTCTGATTAATTGTAATATAATTAATATTATATAATTATAATTGTAATATAATTAATCAATCTCAGGAGGCTCTGGGCTGGTGTGTTAAGTTAGTTCATGAAGGGGCTTAATGGTTGAAGCCTAGAGCCAGCTATTGGCAGATCCTCATCGCCCTCCTCAGAATGAATACAGCAGTTGTGTGTAGAACCTTAAAAAAGGCTTCTGTTCAAGAGAAGAAATAGTGCTGTCCCCGAGATGTATTATCACCTAAGTAATGGACCTCAGGCGGACATTAGGGTTTTTCCCCCCTAAGAGTTTTTCTTTAGAAGTTTTACGACCTTAGTAGCTGCTGTTGTTTTGTTCTTGAAAAGAACCAGTGACATCAGGAGGGTGATGTCTTGACTGCCAAGTGAATTGGATTTAAGTGAGGCGGATGGCTTTGCCAAGTCATAAGCCTCTCTCTGTCCTTCAGTCAGTGAAGTTCAGTGGCAAGACTTAGGTCCAAGTAGCTAGCTGTGGCTCTGCTTGCAGTGGGAGAACATGGCCTTTTTACACTAAGGTCTCTTCCAGGTCTCAGTTTGTCTGAGGCAATTAAAATAATTAAATTAATCTCAGTAATTAAAGGCTACATAAGAATTAAGGCAAAAGATGGCCTAGTTTGCCTTCACAAAAGTGGCTAGATTGGAGACCAAATGCAAAGAATCAAGCTTGCCAAAAAGGAGGCTATCTACATTCTGAATAAAAACAGAATCATCCTGAAAGCATATCATTAAGGTCTTTCTTAAGTATCTGTGAAAATAGAGAATAGGAGTCTATAGAATCTTGTGACTGCCTCATGAAAGTATATTGCAGCTCTGCTATTTAAAAGAAAAGAGGTATTGGGTAGAAATGGAAAAGAAAGCAGAAGCTAGATCAGCAATCATAAAATAATATACATTTTGATGATGCAAAATAATATGGTGGCTGAGTTTGGAACAACTGGAAAGACAAGACAAAATCACAGAATTTACATCCCTTAGGTCATAGACAAGTAAATAGGGGCCCCTTTCAGATTTCATGAGAGGTAATATAGGAATATTACAAGACCTAGTGATTAAAACAATAATGCCTTATTTCATAAGGGTAGAAGTACTCAATCTGACACCTTCCTCCACTTCTGGGTACAGCGGATACTGAGGAACTAGGGCAAAAGTATCATAACTGGTACTGCTTTAAAATACATCCTATCCAATTAACATGCTCGAGGCCAAAGACACTCATTTAAAAGTTGGCTAGGTGCAGACAGCTGCTTCAGAGTTGGCAAAATGGCACTTTCATTCTGTAAGTGGAGCATGAAGAGAAACTCCAACTGTAGTAAAACATAAAATGAGGTCATTTTAAAAAGGTCTTCTTCCAAACATTTACAGGAGGGGGAGGACTGAGCAAAAAGTCATTCATTCTAGTCAGAAATAGGTCCTAAAGTAACAGAAAGAGGTTCAGTAATCCAGTGGGGAGTTAACTTATTAGTAATGTCATTGATAGCATATGAAGGGAATCTTGGTCACCAGGAAGGAAATTATAAAGTCATCAAGCAGGATGATTTCAGAAAAACTTGGAAAAACTTGCCTGAACTGATACAAATGAAGCGAGCAGAAGCAGGAGAGAGAACGCTGTACACAGTAACAGCAGTATTATAAGATGAGCAAATGTGAAGGACTTAGCCATTCTCAGTGATGCATCCAAGACAATTCCAAAGAAGTGATGATGAAAATGATGAAAATTCTGGCTCCAGAAAAACTGATGTCATTTGACTGCATACCAAAACATACTGTTTTTCACTTTCTTTTTCCTTCTTTCTTTTTCTTCCTTCTTTCTTTTCTTCCTTTCTCTCTCTCTTCCTTCCTCCCTCCTTCCCGCCTTGGTCCCTCCTTCCGTCCCTTCCTGCTGTTCTTTCATTCTTTCTTCTTAACTTCCTTTCTTTTTCCTTAAGTTTTCCTACACAAAATGACTACTATGGAAATATTTTATATGATTGCACATATATAACCTGTATCAAATTACTTATCATCTCACAGAGGGAGGGAGGGAAACAAGGGAAGGATGGGATTTAGAACTGAAAACTTAAAAAAAAAAAATCAGCAACTGTTAAAAATTGTTTTCCATGTAATTGGGAAAAATACTTTTAAAAAAGGAGAAAATATGAAGTCATTTACTGAGTGTTCAACATATGGGCCAGCTTGATCAACTATCAAAAGCCATCAAACATCAAAATGACAAAACTGCTACCCTTGAGGCTTTCCCAGCAGGGCAAGTTTTGGGGAGTGTGTAGAAGCATCTCCTCCTGGGGGGAATGGTGAGTGTGACTGGACTCATTGCAGTAAAATTTATTGCAGTAAAAGTGCATGGTACATTTTTGAGGAACAAGTTAATGAGCAGCGTGTGACCTTGTTTTGGGCTCCAATTTGCATTAGTTTATTTTTCCTGTTTATTCTTTGGCTCTTGGATCAGATAAATTGAATTTTTTGGAGTTGAAGAGCCACTCATTTTTTATCACAGTCATCCTTTCCTTATTCTGCTAAGTACATAAGTTTATTAAGTACTTACTTTGTACTGGAGACTGTTAATAAGTCTGAGTGGGGATACAAAGGAAAAAAACATTTGTCCCTATTCTCAAGAAGTTCACATTCTAATTGGGAATATAACATGCCAGCAATTATGTACAAACAAGATATGTTCTGGACGAATTGGAGATGATCTCAGAGGTAAGAAACTAAGATTAAGGACGTCTGTGAAAAGCTTCTAATTTCAATTTAAAAAATTGTTAAAATTTTTTCCCCAATTAAACGTACAGACAATTTTCAACATTCATTTTTTAAAAATGCGTTCCAAATTTTCTCCCTGCCTTACTTCCCCCTTTCCTGAGATGGTAAGGAATTTGATATGTTACACATGTTGAATCATACAAAATATATTTCCATATGTCATGTTGTAAAAAAAAAAAATAAAGTAAAAAATAGTATTCTTCCATCTTCATTCATACTGCATCAGTTCTTTTTCTGGATGTAAATTACATTTTCTGTAATGAGCCCTTTGGAATGGTCTTGGATCATTGTATCGCTGAGAATTGCTGAGTCATTTACAGTTATTCATTATACAATACTGCTGTTACTGTGTACAATGTTCTCCTGGCTCTGCTCTATGAAAGAATTCTTGCAGAAAGTAGGGTATTAGTTGGGACGTGAAAAAAGCTAGGGAAGCCAGGAGATGGATATTGGAAGGCATTAGCAAGGTGAGTGAAAACTCATGAAAGATTCATGTGTGAGGGGTGGCAAAGAGTGAAAATTCATGAAAGATTCGTGTGTGAGGGGCGGCAAAATCAGTGACCCTGGATTGCAGGAGTAAATGGAGGGGAGTATTTGAGTATGAGAATGTTTGAAAGTTAGGAAAGAGACAGATTTTGAGAGATTTAAAAGCTAAACGGAGAATTTTATGTTTGATTCTGAAGATGATAAGGAGTCACTGGAGTTTGAGTAAGGGGAAGAACCTTGATTTAGGAAGACTGCCAATTTGACAACTGAGTAGACTCAAGTGTAGACAGATTTGAGACAAGAACAACAACCAACAGGCTATTACAATATTCCAGGGTAAGGTAATGAGTACCTACCTCAAGGTACTGGCACATGAGAGATGTAATGAAGGCAGCTAGGTGGTACAGTGGATAGACTGCTGACTCAGAAGTCAGGAAGAGCTGAGTTTAAATCCAGCCTCAGACTCTTACTAGCTGTGAGACCCTGGGCAAGTCACTTAATCCTGTTTCCCTCAATTTCCTCACCTATAAAATGAGTATGAGAAGGAAATGGCAAACAGTCTTTCCCAAGAAAACCTCAAATAGGGTCATGAAGAGTAGGTCATGACTAATTGACTAAACAGCAATAATGAAGGTAGAAGCAACAGAATTTGGCAAATGATTGGATATGGCTGGGGGGGAGTACTGAGAAGAAAGTGAGGAGTGACAAGGAAGACTGGTCCTCCACTGCTACAAATTACTGGAGGCTATTAGTATGCTACCCAATACAGACATTATACAGCAGCTTCTGAATTTTGAGAGGAGACCTTGGACAGAAGGGCCTGCCACCACTTCCTTGGCATTGTCATCTGGTTCATCAGTGATTAAAGAGCCTTTCAAAAACTGCCCTTAGACATTTTAAGTAGTGTGTTGGCTGTTCGTTCTCATTCTGCTTGAAGGTATTCATCTTTCTCCAACCTGTTTATTTAGGACAGACCATTGATTGCATTAAGCAGTTCCTGTTGAATCTGATCAAAGTTCTGACCTTGTCCAGCATCAATATTGGGACACCATGCCTCTTCTCTTGGTTTTTTGCCTGTCTCCATTGCACAACATGTAGTAAAACTTGTTTCAGAGTTGCCAATATGGGATTATAGCAGTTAGTGACAGTTGTTCATTCTTCCTCATTTCTTAGGTGCTTCCCTAATATTAGGGAAATCTATAACCAACTTCACCTGGGCTCAAGGCATAAGGGCTGTGATGAGGTTTCTACCTACTTCAGGGAGTTGGTGAAGAGGACCATAGTTATCACCTCATTCCCTTTTATTAATTCATTTTCCAGGAGAACATTTCTATGTTTGTTAGTATAACCTGCAATGAGGCAAAATGTCCAGGAAGACAGTGGAGTAAAGAATAATGATAGGCACTAAAAGAGCAGTAGGAATTTTCCTCATCTCCTGGGATTCTTTGTAAAGTTCCAAAAGATCCTTTCCTGTTTCCTTCTCCCCAGCTGACAGAGGAGACACAGAAGGAGAACCAGACTGGCTAGAAGCACATTTTTGCTTTAACTCTTGTTGGGTAGAATCATTAAGACGTCTAAAGTTCAACTGTAGAAATCTCATGGCAGCTTCTACATGCTGATCAAAATAGACTTCTGACTCATTCTTTTTCATCTTTGAGCTGCAGGATTCAAGAATATTTCTAAAATGTTCTATTTTATCAAAATTAAAGAATCCTTCTTTTGGAAACTGCTTAGCAAGATCATTCCTGGTATAAAAACTCCATCTGTATCACAATCTGTTCAATCTTAGACCAATAGTGAGTGTGTATGAAAAATGTGGGAGTTCTTTTTTTTAAGACACAGAAGCATGTCTCTCTTTAGATGACTTGTTTCCCATTCTGGAGACCCCCTTTTTAACAATGGGGACACTAGCTTCAAAAACAAGAGTGTTTCACCTGCAGGAACTTGAGTGGAGCCCTTCACCCCCATGAGAACCTGGCTTTAGATCTCTCTACCAAGTAAGAAGCTGACCTAAGCCTCAACCTGAATATTTTTGTACTTTACTGTTTTGATAGTGCCTCTGCTCTCTCTTTTGCAGAAGGTTCCCAGGCTTTTCTGTCTGGACAAACATACCCATTTTTGACCTTTCTATCTAAATGTAAAATAAGTCCACAGTCAACAAATGTATCAATCTATATGCTAGTTGGGAGACCCTGGTCTGAGAGCAATGAAGTTTCACTGGATTTGCAGAAGAGCAGGGCATGGTTAAGCTAGGTGCCACTAGTTCCAGTCTTGGTCTACTGTCCAAATGCTAAGGAGAAGAGGAAGGAAAATATCTGTATCACCAGATCGTGGGGTTGGATCACAATGTATTTCATAATGGGATCACAAACATGTTAGTAGAACTTAAATTGGTTTAGTTACAGACTGGGTAGATGACAGAGAGTAGAGTACAGCCTTAACGAGATTAAAATGATATTGGGAAATGTTTAACAAAATGAATAAAAATGCAATACAACATAGATAATGTTCATTTGTGGTTTTCTAAGTGAATTTATTGCCATCAGAGATCCATTTCACATCTGAAGCCACTCATTTAGAGTATTATATGAAGAACTGTCATGGTTTAGGGAGTATCATATGCAACACATAAGGAACAGACATGGAAAATGATGTGTACAAATACTTATTGTGCTTAACAGACTTGACCCTTCTCTCTTTTATAATGGTCAGGTTTTGTGAGCCTATATCAGGATCTAGGAAGAATGTTTATTTTTACCCTGAAAAAAATTTTTTTGTGGGACATTTTACCTCTTATTTTTCTGCAGTTATTTGAAAGAGAAAAGTACAGAGGTGCTAATGAATTTGAAAAAAATATGATTCTTATAAGAACCCATCCTTCAGTGCATCAAGGAGCTGTCATCTCATCCATCTGTGCACACTCTCTGCCAACATTAATGAATTACAACTCCTAGTGTAATTTATTTGATATAAATGAAAAAAACATTGTCATGCAATCAATCTAGTTATTAGCCATTTTGAGTATAGCTAGACTTGTCCTTGGACAATTATCATGCAGTTCATCCCTGGGACAATATTTGGATCCTTTCTCACTTAGTAGGAATTTCCACAACTTGAGGTCCTGTGTTATGGCCTTAGAGGATCCAAGATCAATTTCATACCTCACAGAAGTAGCAGAAGAAGACTTTTGTGGAGGTGAACTTGAGTTCTTGAAAAATACATTTCAGTATTTAAAAAGATCTGAAACAGTGATAGAACACATATTGAAAAACTATGAAGTAGAAAACCACAGACCTGAACATTATTTGTGTTAATTATAACATGTTGTTTAGAACATGATAAACTATTCAAGCCCTTCATTTTAACTCTCTGTAAATTTCTATGTTTCAAGTGTGTTTCTTTTAAATGGCGTATTGCCAAATTCTTCTTTCTAATCCATGCTGTTATCAACTTCCATTTTGTGGGTTAATTCAACCCATTCACATACTTAGTTATTGTTAATTGTGTCCTTCCCTCATTCTAGTTCTCTTTTACTTTTCTCTCTCTTTACTTTCACCTTCCTTTTTACAAATAAGAAAATAGTAGAAGAGAAGGAGCTTCCTTCTTGTGATCTTATAAGTGAAACAACCCATTTTCTCTCTGTTGCAGTTCTCTTATCCTTACTCCATCCTTGAGCCAAGGTTTTTGCTATTTCTTCCTTTCTTTTTAATACCCTCCCCTTCAGTATTTGAGTTTGTTTTGATTATAACCTCTTCCCCTGGAAGCTCACTCCACTCCAGCACTTCTCACAGTGGAAGTACCCACTCCCAACCCTGGGGTCTCTGTCTCTCTATCTCTGTGTCTCTGTATTTCTCTCTTTCTCTCTGAATGGCTGATTCCTCCCAGAACCTCTAAGGAAGAGGTCCAGGTCATCCATTTCTTCATTCTTCTCCAGAATCCACTACTGATTCATTTCTACAGGACTTTTTCTACCACTTCTCCTGCTCTCATCAACCTTTTGTAAGTTGATATCCCCTAAGAGAATGTAAGTGCTTTGAGAGCAGGAACTGGGCCTTTTTTTGCCTATAATTTTAATCCTAACATTTAGCACAATGCCTGGAACATTTATTGTTTTTCTGTCACGTTCTCTTCATGAGTCCATTTAGGATTTTCTTGGCAGAGATACTGGAGTGGTTTGCTATTTCCTTCTCCAGCTCATTTTACAGATGACAAAACTGAGGCAAACAATTTTAAGTGACTTGCCCAGGGTCACACAGCTAGGATATGTCTGAGACTGGATGATCTTCTGTACTCTAAGCCCAGTGTTCTATCTGTTGTGTCATCTGGCTGCCCTGCCTGGAGCATAGTGAGCAATGAATAAATGCTTATCGACTTGACATTAAAGGTTCTTTTTTATTATTAATTAATTTATTTAACTTTTAACATTCATTTTAACAGAATTTTAGGTTCCAAATTTTCTCCCCTTTTGTCTCCCCCCCCCCAAACACCAAGCATTCTAAAAAAAATGTAGAACACTTCACGAATTTGCGTGTCATCCTTGCGCAGGGGCCATGCTAATCTTCTCTGTATCATTCCAATTTTAGTATATGTGCTGCTGAAGCGAGCACTAAAGGTTCTTTTTTAAAAAATTTTAATTAATTTATTTGTTTTCAGTCTCCAACAATTACTTCCATAATTTTAAATTTTCTCCCCCTCCTTCTCCCATCAGTCCCCTAAATGGCATGCAATCTTACATCGATTCTATACTTATATTCTTATTAAACACATTTTCACATTAGTTGTGTTGCATAGAAGAACTAAAACGAATAGGAGAAATCATGAGAAAAACCAAACTAAAACATAACACAGGAGAAAATAGTCTGCTTCATTCTGCATTCTGATTCCATAGTTCTTTCTCAGGATGTGGATGGTATTTTGCCTCAAGAGTCCTTTGGGCATGTTTTAGGTTCTTGCATTGCTGTGAAGGGCTAAGTCTATCAGAAACAGTCCTAGCACACTGTGACTGTTAACTGCGTATTATAGTCTCCTGGTTCTGTTCATTTCATACAACATCAGTTCATATAAGTCTTCCTAGGTTTTTCTGAAGTCCACATGTTCGTCATTTCATGTGGCACAATAGTATTCCATTACATTCATATACCACAACTTGTTCAGTCATTCCCCACTTAATGGGCATCCTCTTGATTTCCAGTTCTTGGCCACCACAAAAAGAGCTGCCATAAATATTTTTGTACATGTGGGACCTTTTCCTATTTTTATGATCTCTTTGGGATACAGCCCTAGAAGTGATATTTCTGGATCAAAGTGTATGCACATTTTTGTAGCCCTTTGGGCATAGTTCCAAATTGTTCTCCAGAGTGGCTGGATCAGTTCACAGCTCCACCAACCATTAATTAGTATTCCAGTTTTCCCACAGCTTTTCCAACATTTATCATCTTCCTGTTTTGTCTGATAGATGTGATGTGGTACCTCAGAGTTGTTTTGATTTGCATCTCTCTAATCAAGTTATTTAGAGCATTTTTTATATGACTATAGATAGCTTTAATTTATTCCTCTGAAAACTGCCTGTTCATAACCTTTGACCGTTTATCAATTAGGGAATGACTTCTACAGTTGTAAATTTGACTCAATTCTTTATATATTTTGGAAATGAGGCCTTTATCACAGACACTAGCTATAAAAACTCTTTCCCAGTTTTCTGCTTCCCTCCTAATCTTGGTTGCATTAGTTTTGTTTGTGCAAAAACTTTTCAATTTAATGTAATCAAAATTGTCTGTTTTGTACTTCATAATGTTCTCTTATCTATTGTTTGGTTATAAATTTCTCCATTCTCCATAAATATGACAAATACACTATCCCTTGCTCCCCTAATTTGTTTATAGTATTAGCGTTTACAGCTAGGTCATGTACCCATTTGGACTTTATTCTGCTGTATGATGTCAGGTATTGGTCTATGCCCAGTTTCCACCACACTGTTATCCTGTTTTCCCAGCAGTTTTTGTCAGACAGTGAGTTCTTATCCCAGAAGCAGGGGTCTTTGTGTTTTTCGACATTAAAGGTTCTTAAAGGCTAGTGTCATAAGATTAGGTCTGGTGGACTTCAGGCCACCATGATAGTTTCCCCTTAATGGAGGTTGCAGCTTATAGATTCTATTCATGGAAAAATACTAGCTATAATATATGTGTGTATAGACATATTGTGGTTCAACTTTTTATTTTAATAACATCAGAATATGCACACCAAGTGCAGTGTTAGCATCTAAACTCATCCAGTAAGCAATAACTAAACCTATAGTGACATCAAAGTCAGTCTTTATATCTAATAAGTTAAAACAATCCATTCTTATATATGTGATCTTTGAATCCTTGTTTATGAACTGACAATATTTCTGGCTGGTAAAATGAGCTAAGATGTTACTGCTGAATGCACAAGTCACTGCTTATGCCAATGCAACAAAGATAACCACCTGTTTGAGGATTGCAATATATTAGACATTCAAGGGAGGAAAAAAGAAAACACAACTAAGTAAAATTCATGCAACAAACATCTGAGAATCTGAGCACTTCACATCAGTGTTTAGAAGTGTTTCATTAATGTCTTTAGATAAGTATATCAAAACCTTGGCCTGTTTTAATTTCAAGTTGCCAATTTTATTTGACTTACATCAGAAAGTTATGACTACACTGCTAACTTTGGGTCTGCTTAATTTACTTTAGAGTTTAATGTGACCTAACATTAAAAGCTTACACTTTCCAAAATAATTTCACACACAGTGACATTGAACATTCACATGCTGGTGTTTTTGTCCTGTCTTTTGGTCAAGTTTCTGTATACTTTCAAAGAATCACTTTTAGGCTTACAAAAATAAATGTGTTAAAAGTCTCAATAAATATTTTTGCAAAACTAGCAGCTAAAAGTATCTAGAAATCCACCACGGGCAAACTGTTGTCTTCCCAACTATAATTCTCATGGTTCCAAATGCATTTTAGAATCTAGTCCCTTTTGTTCACCAGTCTCCAAAAGATAAAATAAGATTGGCAGTTTAAGGTCACGCACACAAGACATATGCACAAATCACTGATTATGCAAATACAACAAAGATAACTACCTCTTTGAAGATTCCAATGTATCAGGCACTCATGGGAAAAAAAGAAAACATATCTAAACAAAACTCATACAACAAACATCTGAGAATCTGGACACTTTACAACAGTATTTAGAAAAGTGTTTCAATAGTATCTTAAGACAAGTATATCAAAATGTTGGCATGTTTTCATTTCAAGTTACCAGTTTTATTGACTAACATCAGAAAGTTAGGGCTACACTGCCAACACTGGATCTGCTTAATTTGACTTAAGAGTTTAATATCATCTAATATAAAAGCTCACACTATCCTAAAATATGTAATTTCACACACACACAGTGACATTCAATATTCAAGTGCCAGTGTCTTTTTTCCTGGCATTGGTCAAGTTTTTCTAAACTTTCAAAGAATCATTTTTAGGCTTACAAAAATAAATATTTGTTAAATACTATGCAAAACTAGCAGCAAAAAGTATCTAGAAATCTGTCATGGGCAAACGGTTTGCTTCCTAATTATTATTCCCATGGTCCCAGATACATTTTAGAATCCAGTCCCTTATTGCGATCAACAATTGCCGATAGACAAGATAAGATTGGCAGTTTAAGGACACACAAGACATATGTATGGTTGCACATATATATATATATATATATATGTACATGCATATAGATAATTCTCTGAATGCACAATAAAAGAAGCATTTTGTAAGAAGTTATGGGCAAAATGTTTTTCGTTCGGTTATTTTTCTCATGTCCAACTCTTTGTGACCCGATGTGGGATTTTGCTGGCAAACATCCTGGAGTGGTTAGCCGTATCCTTCTCTAGCTCATTTTATAGATGAAGAAACTGAGGCAAACAGGGTTAAGTGACTTGCCCATGGTCACATAGCTATTAAGTATCTAAGGCCAAATTTGAACTCAAAAATATGAGTCTTCCTAACTCCAGACTCAGCAATCTATCCACTGCACCACCTAGTTGCCCCATGACAAGAATGGCTTATCAATGACTACAAAGTTCTGTCTAGGAAAGAGTGAATCAGAAATTTAACTTAGTACAGTTTGCCATATTAGGAACTAATTGCATTGATATGCACCAACATGTCTGTTTTGGGTTTTGGTTTTCCCCAGCTACTGCATAAGTTTTCCTTTGTAATATTCTTAGGTCAATCAATGATTCCCATTTAAGTTGTATCACACCGGTAAGCCAAAGTTTGATTTTAGCCCAAGCTCAGGAAATTTATTTTGCCCAAACAGTTCATATCTTGAGCATTACTGAGCCAAGAGAACATGAAAATAAAAGTTGTCTAAAGTTAAAGGCATGGAGCATTGATGAACATGATCCTTAGGCACCAAATTATAAATGCAGTTTTGGGGGAGGGATAGCATTGGGAATGGGAGTTCATCCAAACTATAGCAATGAAGTGTTCAAGCCACCTTCTGAATTGGGCTGCTGATTGTTCCTTTCCTTTCTTGTAACTTTGAGCTTCCTTCAGTGGAGAATCACAGCTGGTAATGTACTGCAAATTCTTGAAACTACTTAAGGTGTAGTCTGTTTGGTAGAGTGACTTACTGTAAGCAGATTTAATTAACCCACCAGTCAGCCCCTTGGGTGTTATTATTTCCTCCATATTCATCCCTATTGTAGAAGCCTCCATAGCCATCTTCACTAAATCCTCTACTGCTGCCATGACTACCACCTCCATCACCGCTGTGACCACAGCTGGCATTTCTACTTTGTCGATGGTCTCTGGCATCAAAACCTCCTGAATCTCCTACTCTGTTACCCTTATGGTAATGTTCCTCAGTCATGGTTCTAGCTATGATGGCACTTCTTATTTAGCTTCCACAAGAAGATCCACCAAATCCTTGGTAATCTTGACCTTCCTCTCATTGAAGACTAAGGCTTCCAGCACAACCTGTACAATTAATTCAGTGTGCACACTCAATATCATTTGACAAATCAAAGCTGATGCCATGTTTCACAGCTGAAATATCCAGTCCTCTTGCTGCTACTGCTGTAGCTACTCAGAGTGGGCTTATCCTAAGCAGAAGTCCCCAAGACAGCATGCAATCTGGTATAGGCTATACATGTACAATCATATTAACATTTTTCTATAGTAGTAATGTTGTGAAAGAAGAATCAGAACAAAAGGGAAAAAACATGAGAAAGAAAAAAAAGAGGGAAGATACCATGTTCTGATCTGCTTTCAGATTCCATAGTTCTTTCTCTGGATATGGATAGCATTTTCCATCATGAGTCCTTTGGAATCGACTTAGATCATTACATTGCTGAAAAGAGCAAAGTCTATCAAAGCTGGTCATCAACCAATGTTGCTTTTACTACGTACAGTGTTCTCCTGGTTCTGCTCACTTCACTCAGCATCAGTTCATGTAAGTCTTTCTAGGTTTTTCTGAAGTTGGCCTACTCATCATTTCTTATAGAATAAAGTATTCTATTACATTCATATATCACAGCTTCTTCAGCTATTCAAACTCTTTGACCACTACAAAAAGAGCTGTTATACATATTTTTGTACATGTGGGATCGTTTACCTTTTTTATGATCTCTGTGGGATATACATCGACTAGTGATATTGTTGAATCAAAGGTTATGCACAGTTTTATAGCTCTTTGGGCATAGTTTCAAATTGTTCTCCAGAATGGTTGGATCAATTTGCAACTCCACCAACAATGCATTCATGCTCCAGTTTTCTCACATCTCCAACATTTATCATTTTCCTATTTTGTTGTGTTAGCCAGTCTTATAGATGTGATGTGGTACCGCATACTTATTTTAATTTGCCTTTCTTTAATCAGTAGTGATTTAGAGCATTTTTTCATATGTTTACAGAGAGCTTTAATTTCTTCATCTGAAAACTGCTTGTTCTATCCTTTGACCACTTATCAATTGGGAAATGATCTGTATTCTTATAGATCTGAATCAGTTCTCTATATATTTCAGGAATGAGGCCTTTATCAAAGATATTGGCTGTAAAAGTTGTTTCCTGGCTTTCTGTTTCCCTTTTCATCTTTTTGCATTGGCTTTGTTTGTGCAGAAACTTTTTAACTTAATATAATCAAAATTATCCATTTTGCATTTCATAATGTTCTCTATCTCTTGTTTGGTCATAAATTCTTTCTTTCTCCATAGGTGTAACAGGTAATCTATTCCTTGCTCTCCTAATTTGCTTATTACTTAATCCTTTATGTCTAAATCATGTACCCATTTGGACCTTATCTTAGTATATGGTGTAAGATGTTTGTCTGTGCCTGATTTCTGCCTTACTATTTTCCAGTTTTCTTAGCAGTTTTTGTCAAATAGTGAGTTCTTGTCCCAGAAGCTGGAGTCTTTGGATTTATCAAACAGTAGATTCCTGTAGTCATTGACCACTATGTCTTTTGTACCTAACATATTCTACTCCATCATTCTATTTCTTAGCCAGTACCAAGTAGTTATGATGATTGATACTTTATAATACAGTTTTAGATCTGGTATGCCTAGGCCACCTTACCTTGCATTCTTCTTCAGTAATTCCCTTGATATTCTGGACCTTTTTTTTGTTTTCCAGATGAATCTTATTATTATTTTTTCTAGCTGTGTAAAATAAATTTTTGCCAGTTTGATTGTTATGGCACTGAATAAGTAAATTAATTTAGGCAGAATCATCATTTTTATTATATTAGCTTGGCCTATCCGTGAGCAACTCATATTTTTCCAGTTGTTTAGATCTGACTTTATTTGTGTCAAAAGTGTTTTGCAATGTGTTCATATAGTTCCTGGGTTTGTCTTGGCAAGTAGATTCCCAAATATTTTATATTGTTCACAGATTTTTAAATGGAATTTCTCTTTCTATCTTTTGCTGCTGAGCTTTGTTAGTAATATATAGAAATATCAATGATTTCTGTGGGTTTGTTTTATATCCTGTAGCGTTGCTAAAGTTGTTGATTATTTCAAGTAGATTTTTAATTGATTCCTTAGGGTTTTCTAAGTACAGCATCATTTCATCTGCAAAGAGTAATAGCTCTGTTACTTCACAGCCTGTTCGAATTCCTTCCATGTCTTTTGCTTCTCTGATTGCTAAAGCTAACACTTCTAGAACAATACTGCATAGCAGTGGTGATCATGGACATCCTTGTTTTACTCCTGGTCTTATTGGCAATGCTTCTAATTTGTCTCCATTACATACAAAGCTTGCTGATGGGTTTAGATAGATTTTACTTATCATTTTAAGGAAAATTCCATTGACTTCTATGCTTTTAATAGGAATGGGTGTTATATTTTGTCAAAAGCTTTTTCTGCATCTATTGAGATAATCACATGATTTCTGTTAATTTTGTTATTGATAAGGTCAATTATGCTGATAGTTTTCCTAATATTGAACCAGTCCTTCATTCTTGATATAAATCCCACCTGGTCATAGTATATTATTCTCATGACAAGTTGCTGTAATCTCTTTGCCAAAATTTTATTTAAAATTTTTGCATCTATATTCTTTAGGAAAATTGGTCTATAATTTTCTTTCTATGTTTTGACTTTTCTCAGCTTAGGTATCAGCACAATATTTGTATCATAAAAGAATTTGGTATGACTTCTTCCTTGTCTAAATATTTCTAAATAGTTTACATGGTATTGAAATGATTAGTTCTTTAAACAGTTGGTAGAATTCACTTGTAAATCCATGGAGCTCTGGAGATTTTTTCTTAGGGAGCTGTTTGATGGCTTGTTCACTTTCTTTTTCTGAAATGGGGCTATTTAAGTATTTTATTTCCTCTTCTGTTAATTTATTTTTTGTAAATATTCATCCAGTTTACTTAGATTGTCAGATTCATTGTCATGCAGTTGAGCAAAATAGTTCCTAATTATTGTTTTAATTTCCTTTTCATTGGTGGTGAATGTACTCTTTTAATTTTTGATATTGGTAATTTGGTTTTCTTCTTTATTTATTTTTAATCAATTAACCAAAGGTTTATCTATTTTTTGTTTTTTTCAAAAACCAGCTCCTAGTTTCATTTATTAGTGCAATAGTTTTCTTATTTTCAATTTTATTAATCTCTCTTTTGATTTTCAGAATTTTTAATTTGATATTTAATTGGGGGTTTTTAATTTGTTCTTTTTATAGCTTTCTTGGTTCCATGTCTGGTTCATTGATCTCCTCTTTCTATATTTTATTTATATAAGCATTTAAAGATATAAAATTTCAACTAAGAACTACTTTGACTACATCAGATAAGTTTTGGCATAATGTCTCATTATTGTCATTCTCTTGGATGAAGTTATTGATTGTTTCTGTGATTTTTTTTTGACTCACTCATTCTTTAAGATTAGATTATTTAGTTTCCAGATTATTTTTAGTCCATCTTTCCATGGCCCTTTATTACATGTAATTTTTATTGCATCATGATCTATGGTGTATTTAATATTTCTGCCCTTCTTCATTGAATTGTGAGGTTTTTATGCCCTAAATGGCCAATTTTTATTTAGGTATCATGTTCCACTGAGAATTTCTGTCCCAATTCAATTTTCTCCAGAAGACTACCACATCTAACTTTTCTAAAATTCTATTCACCTCCCTATCTTCTCTCTTGTAACACATGTGTACTCTCTAAGGGCAGCTAAATGGCATAGTGAATAGTACCTGACCTGAAGTCATGAAGACCCATCTTCCTGAGTTCAAATCTGACATCAGACATTTACTAGCTATGTGGCCCTGGGCAAGTCACTTAACCCAGTTTGCCTCAGTTTCTTCATCTGTAAAATCAGCTAGAGAAGTAAATGGTAAACTACTTTAGTATCTTTGCCAAGAAAACCCCAAATGGGTCACAAAACTATTACATATTTGGTTGGACACAACTGAAAGACTGAACAAGTATATTCTTAAAAACAGATAATAAATATCCAGAGGCCCTGCAATGTCTATTTATCAGTGAGAACATACTATCCACAGTTGTAGAAATTTTGAAATAAACTACCAATCAAATTATGTGGTAAACAATTTTAACTAACTAAATGTAGAAAAATCCTGAGATCCTAGTCATTAGCCTATTCCTAAGTAGGTCTGACCCCTGTCTGCTCCACTCTTGAAACTGAAGTAAATCCAATAGCTCCAGGGCAGTTCTGATTATTTGACATTGATTTAGAGATTTGGCTATAGATCACCCAGGAGAGATACACTTGACCTTTGTCTGGGCAGAAAGAGAATCTAGGGACAGGTAGGTGACATATTGGGTAGAGTGCCAGCCTTAGAAGCAAGAGGCTCTGAGTTCAAATCAAGTCTCAGACACCACACTTACTAGCTGTATATAACCCTGGGCAAATCACTTAACCCTGATTTCCTAAAACAAAACAAAACAAAACAAAAAAACCCCTCTATAAAATGTCAAGAGGATGGGGCGGTGTTGGTGGTGATAGTGATGGTAAGATGGTGGTGGTGGTATGGTAGCCTGTTTTTAGAAAACGTTGTAAGCTTTGATCAATAAAGTTTGCATGCTTTGAGAAGTATAAACATAATTGGTATTCTGTTGCACTAGCGCAGGAGAAGGAAAGGAAGGAGGGGGAGGGGAAGGGAAGGGAGTGGAGCCTGGGCTCAGGTCCATGAGTACAGGCTCTGGGTGAGGAGAGTGTAAAAAAGAAGGTTTTTAATAGGTTAAGGCTCTCAATCCTCCCTCATCAACCCCAGGTCAGGCAAGGAATAGAAGCTCACCTCCTGGTGTCCTTCTTGTTGGGAGAAAATGTTACTACCGTGATGTTCCTATAGCTGAAAGACTATCAGTGCTTTCAGTACCCCAAGGCCAAGGCCTCTATTCCCAAGAGAAGCATTGAGTACAACAAGAAATAATGCAACCTTGAACAAGGATTCCAGCAGTTAAATAGAAAGAGATTGCAGGGATAGTATCAAAATGTACTGATTAGGTAGACAGGATGGGAGGTGAGGTAGATTAGAGTCAAGAGAGAAAAAAGATCAAAGTTTCAAGTCCGGTTGGCCTAGAACACTAGAACTTGAAAAGACCTAAGAGTTCTAGTTCAGCCAACTTATTTTGTAAGGTCACTTTTAGCCAAGTATACAAGTGTTAATTAGGTACCTACTAATATGCCAGGCAGGGCTGCCAGTAGGATAGGTGCAGAGAATACAGAGAATACTGGATAGTGTGTGGGGTCCGAAAGTTAGGAAGACTCATCTTTGTGACTTCAAATCCAGACTCAGACACTTAATATCTGGATGACCTTGAGTAAGTCACTTCACCTGGTTTGTCTCAGTTTCTTCATGTATAAAATGAGCTGGAGAAGGAAATGACAAACCACTCCAATATCTTTGCCAAGAAACCCCAAATGGGGTCATGAAAAGTTAGACATGACTGAAACAACTGAACAACAACATGCTACCATGCTAAGCCCTAAGGACACAAAAAGGTAAAAGAGTCCCTGTTCTCAAAGTGTTCACAGTCTAATGGTGGAGACAATATGCAAATAACTATGTACCAACAAGATAGATATATACACACAGAAATACATATGTATGTATGTGTGTGTGTGTATCCCCACACTGTAAGTAAGGAGGATTTTGTTATCCTTCTTAGAGTTAGTTTCTCAGGATCATGGCCATGGCACTGTCTAGTTTCCAGATGTTAAATGATAGTTCCCAGAATAGCCCCAAGGATCCTAGGCAGTAATTCCTAGAATCATAGTGATAGGCAGTCCTACTGAGACTGTGCAGTGAGATATAGGGGTGACATAGTGTGATATTTACCATGCTTGTGCTGACTGATGATATTGCTAAATTTAACCTGTGAGGCTATTGCTGGCAATATGCCTTCTTTGTCTGTTGCTATAAAACAAGTGGGTACTGGATAGTGTGTGGGGAACCCATGGTGCAATATGACAGTGTAATGCTGTGTGTGCCTTGATCAACTACCATCAAGGCTTGGGGGGATTCTGTGTTTGCCCATTGAGGCTTAGGATTTTTATTTCCGACTATATTCTCTGTATTCTCACTGAACGCTGCGAGAAGGGTGATTAGAGAATGCTGTAGAAGTTGGTCTCCCATTATCAGCCACTACTTTTGAGAAGACTAGACTAGAATAAAGTAAGATTCTTAACCCCTCCAAAGCTGTCTTTCCTGTCCTTCCTTTTTGATCAGATCAAGAGGGAAACTGTTAGAGGCTGGAGTCCAAAAACTCCAGTGCCTCCCATATGTTATTTGTGAAACACACACATGCACATGCACACATATGTATGTAGTATACATAAACACACACAGAGGATAAATCAGAGATAATCAACAGAAGGAAGGCAGCATTAAGAGAGATCTGTAAAGCCTTCTTAGATTTTAGTTAGAAATTGAAAGAAGCCAGGAAAGTCAGGCAGCAGACATGACAGAGAGAGAATTCTAGGTATGGGGCAGGGGGGGGCAGTCAGTGGAAATTCATGAAGTCAGAAAAGCACATCTTATTTGAAGAACAGTAAAGAAGTCAGTGTCACTGCATACCCAAAATATATTAAGGGTGCATAGGACTTAAGAAAACTAGAAAGATAGGAAGCCAGGTTATGAAGGGCTGTGAGCCACCATATAGAAGATTTCATAGTTGATCCTGGGGGTAATAGGGAATTACTGGAGTTTACCTAATAGTCAAGTCAATGAGCATTTAAGTGCCTACTATGTGCCAGGAAGACTAATTTGACAGTCAGGTGGAAGATAAAAAGGAGACTTGAAGCAAGGTGAACAAGCAGACTTTTGTCATAGTCTAGGAATGTGGTTTTGAGGGTCTACATCAGAGGAGTAAAAGTGTCAAAGGAGAGAAGGGGGCATATATGAGATGCTAAAAAAAGGTAAAATTGACAGGATTTGGCAATAGATTGAATATAAGAAGTGAAAGTGAGAAGTCAAAGATGGCACCTAGCTTAGGTATGGGTGTTCAGGATGATGGGGATGCTTTCAACTTTAATAGGGAAGTTTGCAAAGTGGGTAAGGATGGTCAAGGGGAAGAGGAGTTGTATTTTGGACATGTTGAGTAATGTGGAACATCCATTTTGAGATGTCTAATAGGCAGTTGGAAATGTCAGTCTGGGGATTAGAAGAGAGGTGAGGGCTAGATAAGTATATCAGAGAATCAGCAGCATAGAGAAGATAATTGAATCCATGGAAGCTGATGAGATCACCAAAAATAATAGTATAGAAGTAGAATAGAAGACACTGAACCCTAGGGGCACCTAGGAAACTTACTTGGACAGTGTGAGAGCTGAAATTCAAATCCAAGTCCTCTTAAGCTAAATTCAGCCTACTACTACCCCATTATTTTGTGCTTTTAAGGGAAAGTATTTTCTATTATTAACTTAACAACCAACATCAAATGAATATTTCAGTAATCAAAGAAGAAAAAGAGGATTGTATAAGAAAATATGAACTTCTATTACACTTTTTTTCAAAAAGTATATATTAAATTGAACATAATAGTGGCACGTTGTTGTGTATTTGTCCTTCATTCTCAAGGAGGACAATGACATCAAGATGATGATATGACTTGCAGTTGACTTTGATTTGAGTGAGGCTGTGCAAAGTCACCAATTTCACTTTCATCTCCAGAGCCCTCCGGGTCCAGTGGTCCTGATATACATCAGGACCACTGGAGGTAGCCCAGGATGCAATGTGGGACCCTGGCCATTTTAGGCTAAGATCTTATCAAATTCTCACTTTGAGTGAGATACACCCATTCAATGAATAGGCCTGTGTAAGTAGTTACTTAAGGGATGGCCCCTTTTAATTAAAAATTAAAAAAAAAAAAAAGTGACTGCCACTACCCTGGGCCTGGGGCTGGGACCAGACCATGTTCCTCTCCCACTCAAGTGAGAAAGCTTTCCCACTGACCTTTGAAGCTGTCTTTGGCATTTGTGGGTTGAAAAGTCTGAAAACCACTATAGATTCCAGTAATTCAGTGCCCTGAGGTCTCTTCCAGTCCTGTCTATGCCAGCATGACTCATGCTGGGCTGTGCTCAACTCCAAGCCTGGTGCAATAGATCCTTCCTGGTGGCCTTCCAGATTGTCTTGGGCTGGAAATCTGTTTCATTCTGCCATTTTGTGGTCTCTGCTTCTCTAGAACCTTTGTTTCCCTAGCACTTTTTAAGGGGCCTTGCAGATAGGAGTCACTAAGTATATTAGCTAAAAGTTCAGAGGTATTTCCCATCTCTCTGTACAGATGAACAGTGATGGCCAGGGAGTTCATAACTGAATTCAATCCATCCTCCTCTGAAGCTATTCATTCCAAGAACCAAAGTTCCTGCAACTGCTCTTTGTCCACAGCTATTAGAGACAATTAATAATTGAACCTGAGTCACAGGAATCCAAAGTGAACATTCTGATGACCTGCCTGGAGCTGAATCTTAAAAAAATAAAAATAAAAATCCATCCACTATGTTCTAAGTACTAGCCCATTTCAGCTCAAATTCATTGGATGTCATCAAGATGGCCTCTTCTGTATACCATTCTTTACATAAAGGGAGAATTAAGTAATGGAAAAATAGTCATTGAGATTGAATTCAACCAACGAAGTGAAAATGACAGTAGTGCCTAAATTAATTAATAGATCTGAGGATATACCAATCAGTCTACCAAAGGAGACTTTATGGAAATAGATAAAATGAAATTCGTTTGGAGAAACAAAAGGTAAGCCATTAAAGCAAGTGAAGGAGACACAACATTTGCAAATCTCAAACCATATCTCAAAGTTATAGCTATCTAACTACTTGGCAAGAGCATTAAATAGTAATTTTTTAACCTAAAGTAAGGAGGGTTAAACATACTCAGAACAAGTGATTGAAACATACTCTCAATTCACTTGAGACCAGGGTAGAGGTCTTGGAATACAGGAAAACTGGTGATAGAATAACTGCTGGGGAAAGGAAGAAGGAAAGGAGCATTGTGTCAGGTCAGGGAAAGAGCTCATCTGTGGTAGAGCTGGAGGAGAGGGGGAATGACGTATGGGGAATAAAGCATGGGTCACCTCATATTTCCCTATTTTAACTAATTAGTCTTGCTAACTAGGTGCTAAAGTCAGTTGTTCCTATAAAACTAAAGTATCATAAATATTTCAATTTTGAAACTTCCAAGCCTTGAAATAAAGTCATACCACTCTAGTTCTGCTACTGATTATACGTAAAAAATATAAAAGACCATTCTAAGAAACAGACTCAAAAATTTATATCCTCTATTTATGGGTTAACTCTACCAGGCATTTCTTTTTTTAATAGGGTCTTATATTTTCTAATTATGTAAAGACAATTTTCAACATTGATTTTTTGAAAGATTTTGAGTTCCAAATTTTTCTCCCTTCCTCCCTCCCCTCACCTAATATGGCATGCTATCTGATGTAGGTTATACATGTACAATCATGTAAAACTTAATTCCACATTAGTCATGTTGTGAAAGAAGAAACAGAACAAAAGGAAAAACCCATAAAAAAGGGAAAAAAAGGTTAAAATAGTATGCTTCAATCAGCATTCGGACTCCATCGATTTTTTCTCTAGATGTAGATAGCATTTTCCATTGTTATAATTTTGGAATTATCTTGGAACATAGTATTGCTGACAAGAGCTAAGTCATTGCAAGATGACCATTTTACAATGTTGTTACTACTATGCACAGTGTTCTCCTGATTTTTGCTCACTTCACTCAGCATCAGTTCAGATCAGTTTTTCCAGGTGCTTCTGAAATCTGCCTGCTCTTCATTTCTTATAGTACAATAGCATTCCATTCCATTCATGTACCACAATTTGTTCAGTCATTCCGCAGTTGATGGGCATCCCCTCAATTTCCAATTCTTTGCCACCACAAAAAGAGCTGCTATAAATATTTTTGTACATGTAGGTTCTTTTCCCTTTTTTATGATTTCTTTGGGATACAGACCTAGTAGTGGTATTGTTGGATCAATGAGTATAGGGTATACCTTTTAGGCTTTTGTCACTAATTGTTGAAAGGCCTTTTCTGCTACTAAAGAAAGTTCAGGTAACATTAAACAGATAGGGAGATATGATATGAGGGTCAGGGAAATTTTTCCATTGACCTTGAAATATGTTATTTTTGAAGCTACCTATGACTACACCCATTTTATTCATCTTAGGGTACATGAAAAGGGTAGAGGCAGATGAAATAAGCATTGATCTCTCCCCAGCTAGATGTTGCAAATCTCCCCTGGGGAAGTCTCTAAATCTTCCCAGCTATAGCTGCTGAAGGCCAACTAATTTCCAGGAACTGGAGGAGCCAAAAGAAGATAAACACCATTGTCTCAGCTTTTTCTGGCTTCAAAATTGGAACCTGGACATACTCTGCCTGAAGTCCATGTAATCAGCCCTCCCTTCCAGATCCTTCTCCAGACTCATCTCCTCCCTTCTAGCTGGGAAGTCTTAGGCAAGTCACTTCCTTTTATAGGGCCTGTTTACTTGTCTATAAATTGAGGGGATTGGGTGGGTGATCCCTAAAGCTCTTTTGGCTTTAAATCTTTTAACCCCTTTATTTCATTAACCCTGCATAGAAATCACAGGCAAAATGCTGACTCAGCACCCTAAGATCTTTGAAATTCCAACATGCCTGAACATCATCATGGTGGTGAAGAGCCTCAGAACATTCCAATATTTGAATGTAGTCTTGGAGCTCAAAAGCATCTGTGCATTATAATGCAAAGATAACCTTTTGGTTAATATGGCATGGTTCATGTTCCTAATAATCTTACCAAGTCTACAAATTGGCAATGCTTTCTCTGTTTAATTAATCAACACACAGTTAATTAAATAATTTGAACTTATAAGAACAGAATTTAGTGTTGTAATCAAGTAAAACACAAAAGATAATGTGATGTTAATTCTAACCTGTGTATATTTTGCTTGCTTGTGTGTTATCTCTCCAGTAGAATGAGATTTTTCTTTCTTTTTGAGTCTTCCTATCTCAATCCAGTGAAATACTATCTGTGAAGTGCTTTATATTGTGCTTGGGAAACAGTTGATGCATAATAAATGTTTGTTGCCTTCCCCTGTCCCCAACTCCCATCTCACTTTGACTGGAAGTGCAGCAGTTACTCATGAATCAAATCCTCCTGCTCATCAGTCTGTAGTCTTTGACCTGCAATATTGCAGAACCCACCACTCCTTTACACTTTCCACCGCTACACACACAATACCCAAGTAATTATTATTTGTTCTCCTTAAAAATATTTATTGTTGATATTTTTCTTTTTTGTATATTCCTAATACTTCCCACTTTCTCTGCCAATTACCAATAGAATTCCCTCTCTTACAACAAGTAAATTTAGTCAAGTGAAGCAAATCCGCACTTTAGTTATGTTATATGCTCAGCTTTAGAGGTAGGGTGGAACAGTGGACAGAGCCCTAGGCCCAGAGTCAAGAATACTTGGATTTAATTTTCACTTCTGGCCCTTGCTAGTTCAGTGTCCCTGGGCAAGTCACATAAGTTCTTTAAATTTCCTTTAGCAATTCCTTAGGGTGTTTTATTTTTTAAACTAAGTAATAGATTAATTGAGAACTTCAATGATGGAGAGAATCATCTTGCCAAAGAAATCACAGATCCATTGCATGTTTGTGGATTTGAAACTTAAAGAGAAAAATGAAAATCAATTTCTTGAACTGGTTTTACTTTATTGGTTCCCTCAAATACTCCCCTGAGGTTTGAGTGAAGACACTAAACACTTAAGAATCCATGATTCCATTTCCTTCCTCAAGTCAGTGGGATATCTTTCTTTACTTTCTAGTTTGCCAAATTCTAGCCTTCAGGCTCATTTTCTCAGGGAGCACAAAAGATTTTTTACGTTTCATTCATGCTTATACACGTGGCAAAATAAAAAACAACAAAGAACAATGCAACAGGGCAAAAAAGAAAGAAAGCAAAAGGAAGGAAGAAAAAAGAAAAGAAAAAAATGTTTTTTATTTAATTTCTACAAGTTATACATAATATAAAACAATCTAGGTTGAATGTGACTTTTTTCCCCTTTAAAAAGCTTCCTCCCACACTCCTCCCCGCCGCCATGAAGTAGTCTCCCTATGATCTACAACTGGAAGGGACCTTAGAAGTCATTTAGAACAACCTGTTATAGAAGATGAAACTGAGGCTCAGAGAAGTGACTTGGCAAGTCAATAATTTGGTGTTTCCTTTCTCCTTTTGAATTCCGTCATGGGAGTCTAAAGGTTTTTTCTTTGGGTATGGGGAAAGTCTGTTTGTCTTGTTTTATTTTAAACATTTACTTCTTTTATGAAAAAAACAAACAAGATTAACCACAGGCCTTTGCTTTTCTGTTTATGTCTACTGAGGTTGCAGTTGGAAGGAGGCAATTGAGAGAAAGTGTCCCAGGAAAGGAGGAAGAGAGAGAAATGAAAAACTGATGTGTTTGCAGAGTACTGTCTCTGGCTGGGGGCTCAGAGCTTAGAGGAAAAGGGGTAGAGAAATATAGATTTTTTTTTAACAACTTCCAGAACTGAGAGAGAATATTTATTTTAGGAACCATCCTCCTCCAGTCATTATGTAAGCATTAAAGTGAAGTGGGAAGATTAAATAAGATTAACTAAACAACTGTTTACCACCCTATCCCCACCACTGTTAGACTTACTTTGAGCTTAGAAGATTGAACCTTAATAAGTAACACTGAAAGGGTGTAAGAGACACACAAAAACTAGGTAATCAAAATGAAAGCTTAAGACTTCCCTTGACCCTATCTCTAAGTATTGGTAAGTTTCTTCTTAGCTTACTTTACAATAAATTCTAACAAAATGGTGCACAGATAAATTATCTGCTTAGAGAAATGAAACCACTGACTCTATCCTGAAACTATCTCTTGAGTTTACCAGGCAATGAGTATTTCAAAAGGGGAAATTTTCAAACTTCATCTTCAATTGTTTTCCTTGATAGTATTAAAACTTGATAGTATATAACAGTAAAACCATGACACAGCAATGTGACACAGAGAGAAAGGGCATTTTCTTTTATTCAAATTTCTAGTTAACTGAGAGTTAAACAGCCATTTTCTGAAATTGAAAATTTCCCAAAGACATTATCAGACTACCTTCATGCCTAAATCCTAAATATAACAGAATATTTCTTCTTTTGTTGAGGATCTTTAAGAGCATCAGGATAGGTATAAAACTAAAGAATCTATACTGAACTTAATGTGTCATCTAATAATTCCTTAAAATAAAGTTATTACCATTTTATTTACTCATGATTTCTAACTTTCTCCCAAAAGTCAAATGCAGAAAATTTTAAACTAATTGGAGGGGAGGTAACATAACAATGGAATTAGTGTTGAATATAGAGTGGGGGGTGTCAGGGAAGGGAACTATCTTTTCTTGAGCATCTGCTATGTGCCAGGTACTGTGCCAACACTTTACAAATATTATCTCATTTGATCCTCGCAACAATCCTAGGTGGCAAATGCTATTATTATCCATATTTTATAGTTGACCCAAGATTGAATACCTGTTCTACCACTTGCTGTTTGTGTGGTCTTGGAGTGCTTCACATAACTACTCTGGACTTCAGTTACTGTTCCAGTAAAAAGCACTGGGGGGAGGTAGTTGGGTGGGGGATAGAACTACTTTAAAGAACCTCTAAGGTTTCTTCTGGCTCTAAATTTAGCTATTTATTAAGTTTGAGTAAAAAATGAGAAAATAATCTATGATTCTACAACCCTGAGTTAGGTGAAGTTCTAAGTAAATGAAGTTTTATAATAAGCAATGTAAAGATTAGGTTTTCTGATTTACAGTAAGCTCTGTAGGGAGGAATCATATTTGCTAGTTACTGAAACTAGGAATGTTATGGGAGCACATCCCAGTATTACGGTGGGCATGAGTACAGATGGAAACTGAGATATTAATTGTGCTTTTCAGAACTCTTGAGAATATTCAGCTCATGTGTTTAAGAAGCAAGTTTTTATCAATCTTGTATATCTTCCTTGAAATTTCAAATTCTGCCTCATCCACTGGAGGCTTTCTTGGGCTACCAGGCTGAAGGAATTTCTGAATCCTGGGAAGCTTGCTGACTCTAGCTTTGAACTCCTAAAATGAAAAAAAAAAATGGCATCACTTGTAAATGAAGTAATTAGCCTTGCACTTTGGAGGAAGGCCCCAGGGTTGCTCTTGCCAAGACCCTTTGGAATTTATTTCATCCTTGGGGGGATGCTGTGGCAAGCATTTTCACCCTGTTGGCAGTGACTTTTGAAAGTCCTTGGGAACTCCAATGTATAAGGTCCACTTTTCAGGTATATAATATAATATATGAAGGAACAGCCTTCTCTTTTCAGAATGTATATCCCACATAGGTTTTTTTTTTTCCCATTAATTATTTGTATAGACTTGTTAAAAGCCAAATTGGAAGTGGCTGCTTGAGGTAGTAGATGGAGCATCAACTGCCTGTCATACATACTAGCTGTGTGACTCAGAGCAAGTCACATAACCTCTTATTACTCCCAGACATTCTACTATGACTGAGCCATGGAGTGTTGATTTTCACTGATGGGTTGAGTTTGCCCAATAGGATTTCTGTACACCGGTGAATGATGGCCTCCGACCACCTTTGCCCACAATAAAAATAGCTACATAGGAAATCAAAAAGGAAAGCTTTAGCAAAATTTGATAGATTGTAAGCTCATGGAGGGCAAAGATCATGACATTCATTTTTATATTTCCCTACCTCTACTCCCAGAGACTAGCACAGTTATTTTGTGCATAATAGGTGATAACTCTTGATTTGTTAGTGAATAAATTGAGGAATTTATCCAATTTAGGGCCTTGTTCTAACATGTATTCCATTAAAATCCTCTGCTCAAAGTAGTGTGAAAGGTACCAATAATTATCAGAAGCTATAGTAGTAAAATGAAAGTTTTAGGTGGTCCCACCAAGCTGAAAAGACTCTGATTTGGGGCAGAGCCTGGGCTGTCTGCCCATCATCTGAAAACCCCATTCAGCTAAATTCATTAAGACTCATCACCAGAAGGGTGCTCAGCAGTTGATGACAGTTTTGGGCCACAGAACCTCCTGAAGATCATCTTTGAAGAAAGCTCTGGGAGATAAAAAGACTTAGGGTCAGTAGAGAAAGGAACCACAAATCTTTAAGTCAGGTAATTAGCAATCATGTATTAATCATCATTCGTTGTGCTGCTCTAGGCAATACACTAAACTCTGGAGATAAAAAGAAAAAACAAACACCATCCCTGCCCTCAAGGAGCTGACAACTGAAGGGGAAGTCAGCCTGTGAAGCAATGGGTATGTAGACAATGAATGGTGACCACTTTTGATGGAATTACCTGAAGCTTAGGGAATGCAGAAAGAATGCCAGACTTGAGTTCTTCAGCCATTAGGATGACCTCAAGCAGCTGTACATCTGCCCAGCTCAACTGGTTGCCAACAAGATAATTTTTCCCATGGTCTTTTAATACCTGTAGGATCAGTGACAAGGACAGAAGGTTAAATTTAAAATTTAAAAAGTATAGCCTGGTACACTCTCTCTTGTAAGCAAAATAATTTCTTTCCAACCAACAGAACCTTATTCCTCACTATGGATTACTCCAAATGAGAGAGGGAGAGAGATACTTCAGTACAAAAGAACATTTCAAAAAGAAAAAGTCTTTGGGCCAGGAGTTAGGAAACCTGGATTCCTTTCTACACTATGGTACTTACTAGCTTTCCTGCAGAGACTTTAGGCCTGGTGTACCCTTGCTGTGGAGGAAGGTCTAAACTTCTTGACTGTCATATCTTTTTCAAGCTTGATCAGATATTTCAGTTTGTCCACTCAACAAACTTTTGCCCATTTTGTTTTCCGACTATCTAAGCAGGGTTGTTGGAAGGATCAAATGAGATAATATTTGTAAAGTCCTTAACACAGTGCCTGGCATATCGTAAGTGTCATATAAATGTTAGCTATTATTATTACTAGAATTAAAAATTCTCAGTGAGTTTCTCATGGCACCACTACACACCAAATGCCCCAAGTCTTTATTTCCATTTGGCTCAAATTCTGTTTTAAAATGTATTCAACAAAGCAGTAGTGCAAATGCAAACAAAATCTTAGGTAGTCTTGTGGGGTAATGATAACCAAGAAGCATAGACACACACGTAAAAGCAGTATCATACAATAAGGCAGCAATAGCAATGAATTCAGGGCCACATTCAATTCAACAACTGTGTAATCAATGATATAGAACTATAAGTAGTAATATTTAACAGCAGTCAATATCCTTATAGGCAATAACCCACAGGCACAATTTATTTAAATTTATTGCACAATTTATTTAAAATCATACAGAGGTACCAATTTAGCCATAAAAGGGTATCTCAGTGGAGGAAAAAAATAATCTTAGAATTGGGGTAGAGGTTGGGAAGGAGGGCAAAGGGAGATAGTTCAACCAAAAGGAAATATCCTTAAGCTTTTAAGTAAAGTCACTAGACTTTGAAAATAAAATGTACAAATCCCAAGGACAAGCTAAGGTCTCTTCTAGCTTTGGCAATCAATGAAACACATGATATATCCTAGACCCAGGTTATAGCAGAATCTGATTCCCTTTTTTGTCCTTATCCTTTCCCCATATTAGGGGCACAATGGGATCATCTGTTGACCACATTCTCAGGTTGTATTGACAGTCTGCCTTCAAGAGTCATAGATTATTGAGATAGTGATGTTTCTAAAATTTTCTTAACACCTTTTTTTCACTAAGGACCAAAAACCCAAGTATTTTAAAGTAGTTTTTCTCTCATGATGGAGTCTGTAAATTATCTGTCACCACAAATTGAAGATGACAGGCTGTTGGATAAATTTCTTCTCCACAGTGACAGAGATTTAGGCAATTTGTGTAATCACACAACAATTTGTGTAACAATTCTCGTACAACAGATTTTTCTGTCTCAAACATTATTCAACAAATCAACACACATTCATTAAATTCTTCCTACATGCATGGCACCTACATAGCATAGTGGATAGAGTGCCCAGCCTGGAGTGAGGAAGACTCATATTCCAAAGTTTAAATCCAATCTCAGAAATTTACTAGCTATGTGACACGTACCACTTAACCCTGTTTGACTCAACTTTCTCATCTGTAAAATGAACCGAAGAAGAAAATGACAAAACTATTCGAGTATCTTTGCCAAGAAAATTCTAAATGGCATCAGGAAGAGTCAGACACAACTGAAAACTACCAAAAAACAACAGCAAAGAATTGGGTAAGATAAGATAGGGATAAAAAGGCAAAAAATAATCTAATCTATGTCATCAAGGAGCTTGTGACATATCAGGAGGAGGATACTACAACATACGTAGTCAAATGTAATGCACAGTATATATGCTTAAAGTACATTGAATAGTTGTGCAAATATTCACTTCATTGCCACTAAGAATTATGTATGGGATTGACTTGTACAAAGATCCTCGAGATCACGTAGTCCAATTTGCTTATTTTTCAGGTGAAGAAAAGGAGCCCACTGAAGTTAAAGCAATTTCTCCAACTTATACAAGTAGAAAATGGCAGAGCTAGAATTGGAACCTAGATTTCAGATATCAAAACCTAATATTATATTATATTGCCTTCCACTTCCCAGTAAAACTATTATCTGTAAACTCACAGTCTAATAACTTAGAACCGATGTCTTATGGATGAAATTTTCAGCTGAGAATCAGAAGGACCTTGATTCTCCTTGTAGTTTTGCCACTTACTGTGTGTCCTTGGGCAAGTCACTGCACTTCTCTGAGACTCCATTTCACCATACATAAAGTGGGCATGATACTTGCAGTGTTCCCCTAACAGGGTCGTTGTGAGGATCAAGTAAAATCAAGCTTGTAAACTATTTGATAATCATAAAGCACTTGAGAAATGTAAGATGCTGTCATTATAGGATTTAAAGCTTTTACCAACCTGACAGCAACCTACCTTTACAATTTTCATTTTACAATATACCCATTCACACAGTCTGAAGTCCAGACAAACTGGACTTCTTCCTATTCCTCACAAAAGGCATCCTACGTCCTGACAACATATGTTTGTGTGGTTTGAGCCCCCCAGTGCCTAGAATGCATGCAGTATTTACCTCAACCTTCATAGAGTCCTGAGTTCCTTCAAAGGTCATCTCAGAAATAATATCTTACTGATATCATGACCTCTCTGACTGCCCCTCCTCACCATTTAGTAACATCTTCTCCCCAAATTACATTGTACTTATTTCTGTGTGTATACCTATATCCACACACACACACACACACACACACACACACACACACACACACTTTTAGGCATAAGAATATAAGCTTCTTGAGGGCAGAATCTATCTCATGCCATTGTGTCCTCAGAGCTGAGCACAGTCTCTAGTATGCAGTTGACTCTTTAATAAATGATTGTGGAGGGAAAGAGCCAAGATGGCATACTGGAAGCAGGGACCTGCCTGAGCTCTCCCCTGAAACCTCTCAACATACCTGTAAAAATGACTCTAAACAAATTCTAGAGCAGCAGGCAACAAAATGACAGAGTGAAACAGATTTCTAACCAAAGACAATCTGGAAGGCAGAAAGGAAGGGTCTATTTCCCCAGGCTCAGAATGAAACACAGTCCAACGTGCGCTACACTGGCACAGACTGGAGCAGACCTCATAGTGCTGAATCACTGGCAGCAGTAGCAGTTTCCAGACTTCTCATCCAACAAATGGCAAAACAGCTTCAAAAGTCAGGGGGAAAGCTCTCTCACCTGGGTGAGAGAGGAATGTGGTCTGACCCCAGCCCCTGCCACTGATGCAGTGTGGTTGCTTCTGGAGCTCTTGGCCTACAGATGGTGGGGGAATTGAGTGACTGATCTGGGTTGCAGACCTGGGTGGTGGTCCCGGGGTGAGAGGAGTGCTGGCATGGCAGACCTGGTGGCTGCTGTGGAGAGGGAATCCTACTCATAGTTTCAGGGCAGAAAAGAGTTCCTGTGGTTGCTCACAGACAAGAGTGCAGGCCAAGAGAAGAGTAAACACTTCTCCTTTCATCATACCACTTTGGAAGAACTGAGAGTTTATAGGTCCCTAGAGATATCTCTGAAAACAGCTGGACAGCCCCTGAAACTTGGGGCAGTATACCCTCTGCTTAACAAAGAGTTCAAAGTCATGTAATTAGCTGGGGAAATGACCAAAAAGAAGGAAAAAACTTAGACTATAGAAGTTGACTTTCTGGGTGAAAAGGTATTTTCTCATGATGAAGAAGATCAAAGCAAACAACCAGAGGAAGATTAAAGCATACAACCAGAGGAAGACAGTGAAGTCAAGGCTCCTACATCCAAAGCCTGCAATAAAAATATGAAATGGTCTCAGGCCATGGAAGAGCTCAAAAAAGATTATGAAAATCAAGTAAGAGAAGTATAGGAAAAATTGGGGAGAAAAATGAGAGCAGTGCAAGAAAATCATGAAAAATGAGTCAACAGCTTGCTAAAGAAGACCCAAAAAAATGCTGAAGAAAATAACACCTTTAAAATTAGACTAACCAAAATGGGAAAAGAGGTCCAAAAAGCCAATGAGGAGAAGAATGCCTTAGAAACCAGAATTGGCCAAATGGAAAAGGAGGTCCAAAAGCTCACTAAAGAAAATAATTCCTTCAAAATTAGAATGGAGCAAATGGAAGCTAATGACTTTATGGGAAATCAAGAAATTATAAAACAAAACCAAAAGAATGAAAAATAGAAGACAATGTGAACTATCTCATTGGAAAAACAACTGACCTGGAAAATAGATCTGGAAGAGATAATTTAAAAATTATTGGTATACCTGAGAAGTATGATCAAAAAAGAGCCTAGACATAATCTTTCAAGAAATTATCAAGGAAAACTGCCCTGATATTCTAGAACCAGAGGGTAGAATAGAAATGGAAAGAATCCACCGATCACCTCCTGAAAGAAATCCCAAAAGGAAAACTCTTAGGAATATTGTAGCCAGATTTCAGAGTTCCCAGGTCAAGGAGAAAATATTACAAGCAGCCAGAAAGAAACAATTCAAGTACTGTGGAAACACAATCAGGATAACACAGAATTTAGCAGCTTCTACTCTAAGGTATCAGAGAGCTTGGAATATGATATTCCAGAGGTCAAAGGAGCTGGGATTAAAACCAAGAATCACCTATCCAGCAAAACTGAGTATAATACTTCAGGGAAAAAATGAAATTTCAATGAAACAGAAGACTTCCAAGGATTCTTGTGAAAAGACCAGAGCTGAATAGAAAATTTGACTTTGAAATACAAGAATCAATAGAAACATGAAAAGGTAAACAGAGAAGAGAAGCCATAAGGGACTCGTTAAAGTTCAACTGTTTACATTCCTACAAAGTTACATCTTTGTAACTCATAAGACCTTTCTCAGTATTAGGGTAGTTAAAGGGAACATAATAGTTCCCTGCCTTACTTTGTAAATGTTAGAAAATTCAAGTCCAGGGTTTGTAAGTGATGTACCCACATTTCCACAAATAAAAAGTGTCAGAGGCAGGATCCGAACTCAGATCCTCTGTCTGCAGCGCCAGTGGTCTTCCTTCTGTACCATGCTTCTACAATGTGACATATTTTCTCAGAATGAAATAAAGTGCTTGTAATTTCAGTGACTATCCGCACATCGTATAGTCTCCCTACCTCATTTTTCCATACCTTCTCATATACTGGGAAGAACCTTTCAGTGGCTCTCTCAAGGATATAGTTGAGATTCTTTTGTTTTTCTTCAGGTAAGGAAAATGGGAGGTAGATAATCATGTCATTCAGATCCCTCATTCCTTCCACATATATATCAATTCTGGAAAAGAAAAATGGCAAAAAATTCAGGATAAGAACACTGCCTATATATATATATATATGTATATTTCAGGATCTTCTTTGAAATGGAAAAAAGCTTGACTTGGGCTTTAAAAACATCAACTTCTGTTTTAAGAGACATTTTCACTTGGTTTAGACAAATAAACAAGACTAATCAATCAATCAACATTTATTAAGCACCTGTTATGTTACTGTGTTAAACATTGCATATACAAAAAGAGACAAAAGACCGTCCCTGCCTTCAAGGAGCTCATAATCTCATGAATCACCGTTGTAAAGCATAATTCACTGTGAGTTGTTTTGGTTTTATGTTTTTGTCTGCACCTATGATTTCATCAGCATGGGTTACTCCCTCAACCACACAAATTGGCAAATCACCTGTCACTTATCATTTCATCAGGGCACTGAGAGGTTAAATAACCTTTCAAGAGTCAAAAAGGTAGCATCCAAGCCTGAGTTTGAATCCAGTTTCTTCTGACTCCAGAACCTAAAAATTCCTTAAGAATAAAAATTATTCCAAATTATTTTCTTTCTTTGTTTTAATATCCCCATAGCCTAGAACAGTACCTAACATATAATAGGTGCTTAAATGCGTGTGGATGATTCATCCAATGTGGGTTGCTTTCCAGTATACAGTATGGCCTTTCTATGATGAGTTAATAAACACAGAAATTAATTTTTAAAACTGAGTTAATAAGTAGTAAAGATATTTATTGGTTTTGAATTCATGCTTTTTCAAATCAATAAAAATTATTTTAAAATTGTTATTATTGGTATTTTTTTTGAGATCCAAAGCCATTACTTTTTCTCTCCTGAGCAAGTCATCTATGTATCTGTGGGTGGGCCAGTCCATTGTATATGGGCCTTAAAATATCGGTGAGAATGTATTCCATAAGCAGTCTGTTAGAATATCAGCTCTTTGAGGACAGGGACTATTTTTTGCCTTTTTGTATCCTTGAGTGTAACACATTCCTGGCCGATGCTTAATAAATGTTCTTTGGTTGATTGATAAGTAGTCTACAAAAGTCAATATTACTTTGTATTGTCTGTCTACTATGTAGTTAGAGACTTTTTTTTTCTCCTTTTACCTCCCACCACTTTGCTTCTTCAGCCTGATAGAGATCCCACTACAAGGCCAAACATAGTCCAAGAATATCCCAGATGGGGAAAGGAAGTTAGAAAGCTTTACATATTCCTAATATGCTGATAAAAGCATTATTGTTTTTATGCAATAAAGAAGATAACTGTTCAACACAATTTCTTTGGGAGGCAGAGGTTGTAATGAATAAATAGCAAGCCTTGGAGTCAGGATTTCCTGGGTTCAAGTCTTGCCTCTGAACTCTGCTGGCCATGTGATCCAGGACAATTCTCAATTATTAAGGAGAGATTTCTTAAAATGAAAAAGGCAACTTCTATGTTCTATTATAAACATGCAATGATTACTGTACAGTGCTCTCTCCTTCAGGTCCTTCCCATACAAGTCATGTTTGGCAGCTATGTATTTCAGGATAGCTCTGGTTTGTACCATGTACATTCCATCCATTTCAACCATTGGCACTTGTTGATACATTAGGTTTCCATCTAAAAACAGAAAGAAAAGTCAAGTCAGTAGCTCACTCCCTTTCATTGGAGTATGGTCATAGTGCCAGAAACAGAAGGGGCCCAAGAAATGATCTGTTTCATTTTACAGTGGCGGAAACTGAGGCCCAACAAGGTTACAAGCCTTGTTTAATATATATTTATTCCCTTGCCCTGCATTTACTCACATAAGTAGCAGAACCAGCTGACTGAATGGGGACCCAGGTAGCTGAGTAATTCAGCTCTTCCTCTGCTTTGTTTCCTCCTCCCCTTCCTTCTCCTATCCAAAGGAAGGTAAATTAGGATCGCCAGAGGATGCTCAGTTAACTTGGGGTTTACTGGCTAGATTTTTTTCCTTTCCTTCCCTTCCCTTCTCTTGCCTTTCCTTCTTTTCTGTTTCCTTCTCTTTCCCTTTCCCTTTCCCTTCCTTTTCCCTTTCCCTTCCCTTTCCCTTTCCCTTCCCTTCCCTTCTTTTTCCCAAAATCTTAAACCTACTACACTCTGAAGCCCATAGAATGGACAACACTGGGCCTCTGCCCAGGCTCCACTTAAGTGGACCCTGTGGCTTAAGAGTGATTATCAATACTAACTGTTGCTGTTTCCCTCCCAACTTGATTTAATTATTTTTTCTTTGGCTCATTAAAGGGGTCATCCCCTGACTACTTCTTAAATGAATGGGTGTTACCTCACCCTAAGTGAATACCTGAATAGACCTTGGCCTAAAGGGTCCAAGATCTCCCAGTGTATCCTGGGCCATCTCCAGTCATCCTGATGAATATCTGGTCACTGGATCCAGATGGCTCAGGAGGAGAAAGTGAGGCTGGTGACCTGCACAGCCCTCCCTCACTCAAAACAAAGTCAAGTGCAAGTCACGTCATTATTTCTCTCATGGTATGGTCTTCTTTGGCAACGAAGTACAAAACAACAACTCACATAGGTGACACAGTGGACAGTGTCCTGGACTTGGAATTAGGAAGACCAGATTTCAAATCCTATCTCAGATACTTGCTAGCTATGTGGTGCTAGGCAAATCACTTAACCTGTTAGCTTCAGCCTCTTCATATGTAAAATAGGCATCATCAAGTTTACAGGATTGTTGTAAAGATTAAATTTATAAAGAGTTTTGTAGCCCTTAAAATGCTATGTAAATTATATTTATGTATATTACTTCCTTTTAAAGAATATAAGCTCAGTGAGGGAAAAGACTTTCATTTTTTCATATTTGACATGCATTAAAGAGTAGCTGGTACACAGTAGATGCTTAATGAATGCTTGTTGATAGACTAATCCATCCTCATTCCAACTCCCACTGCCATACCCTAGTTCTCAACTCCTATCTAAATTGTTTCAATATGTTTCTCATTAATCTCCATACCTCCAGTCTTTTTTTTTCCAATCTGTTCTTCCAAGTCTTTTGGAACAATAACAATTATCAAGTTACTTCTTTGCACAAAAACTCCCATGACTCCCTCTTCGTAATATAGCTTTTGTATATAATACACTGATACTCTTCTGTTTAAATGTGATAAATGATAAGTAAGCGACATGTTGGAAATTCTTCAGTTTTTTGAGCAGTTAGACAAACTCTTAGGATGTTTATTTAACAAGATTGCCTAAACTTTTTGCTGTCTACTATTTATTTTTTGCATAAGTAGCTGTCCTGAAGGCAGAAGCAATATTTGTGATTTTACAAAGATAAAGCAGTACCACAGAATAATGTGTCTCTGCTTTGGGTGGTGATGATTAATTCTTTAATCAGTTTTTTAATTACATTCTCTCCCTTTTATGTAAAAAATAAGTTGGCATTTATACCCTTGCTGGCATACAGTGTGTTTATTATATATTTGTACTGAGTTAATGTTTAAACCTATGGACTTAATGACTAAGAAATAGAAGGAAATGCCTGAAAAGTAATTTGGGGGCTCATATAAAACCAAACTTCTCCATACCTTTGTTTCACTAGATGCTTATTTTGTAAATAAATAAAAGATTTAATCTGATTCTTTTCTGCTTAAGTTTTACCAGTAAGATATGTAGAAATGGATGATCTTCATTAAGCTAAAATTTATTTGCTGAATGTAAAACTTAATCCTTTGAGTACCATAAGAAGGCAGTGCTGCATTGTAGGACAAATCAGATTTATTTCTCTCTTTGTTGCAATTTGATTGCTTACTAACATTTGTTAAAGCATGAGCTTTATTGTAATTTCTTAAATCTATTAAAAAATTACCATAAGATTAAAAACAAAACAATTCAAACTCTTCCATGACCTTCATAACCTTTGCAATCTTGTATCCCACCACTTTTTACGTCCCATCTTTCTTCTGGCCAGACCAACTGCCTTTGTTCGCTAGCCCAGAGGAGATGCCTTGTAGACTTAACCTTTATGCTGTAGAACTCTTCTTAATCTGGGGCCTTTTGTAGGATTGGTGAATGCCTAGAATCTCTTATATCACACTGGCCCCACCCATGCTTCACTTCTTTTCCCAGATGTCTCTTGTTCAGTAGTTACTTTCCCCCCTGGCTCATACTCTTTGTGGCCTCCACCTCCTTTCCAAGGCTGGACCCACAATCAAATCAATAAATTCATTGCTACTAGAAAGGTTATGTCAGTCTACTCCTCTAAGGCTCCACTCACCACCCCAGTAACTGTCCAAATCAATATTCCTCTTCCTGGCCACCACTCTTGTGTGTTTTCTCCCCCATTAGAATATAAAGTCTTGCCTTCATTTGTTGTTGGATTTCTTTGTATCCCCAGATCTTAGAATAGTACTTGGCACAGAGTGGCAATAATAATTGATTTTTGATTTATCTATTCCCTTCCTTTATCCCATGCAGTGGTAAAAATGGACTACATAACATTCTCCAAGGACACCACAAGCATATCAATACAGAACATTTCATACCAGTTATGTGCTAGTGTTTTCATGTGAGAATGGGGCATAGGGAGGAAGTGATTTGCATTTGTCCTTACCAATAGAAAAACTACCTACAAAAGTATTAAAACTGCTCTTAAAGGTTACCAAATGACCTCCTATTGCAAAAATCCACTCCCAGAGGCTCTGTGCTTGACTTTGACTCTCTCCTTTTGAATCTCTACATTCTCTCTCAGTGCTTTTTATCTTTTCCCACAGCTTCAGCTATCCCTTCTGTATGTGTAACTCCTGTATGTGTAACTACATGAAGCCTTTTTTAAGCCCTTAACTATATGCCAGTCACGTGTTAAGCCCTAGGGATAAAAATATGAGCAAGACATTCCCAGCCTTGTAGATGCTTACAGTTCCAAAGGGGAAAGACAATGCATAAAGGGTAAATAGAAATCAGGAAAGAAATGCTTTTGGAAATAGGATTGGGAAGTGTCCTACTGGCCAAACACACATATCAGAACCCAGGATATCAGGGCCAGAGTGTGAGTTCTAGTGTAATGGGGATAAGGAGGGTGGCCAGTATGCAGGCAGCATAGTTTGAAAATGGCAGGAAAAGGGTGTGCGGTCGGTTGCCAGGCAACATAAGGCTCACCTGTCATGTCCAGGATCCCAGACTTAGTCAGAGATCTAATGGGAATATCTCTAGTCCTGACCTCTTTAACAACTTTCATATTCCAGCTGCCTTCTGGACATCTCTACTTGGAGGTAACACCAGCACCTCAAATTCCATGTATCTAAAACTGAACTCATTATCTTCTGCCTCCTTAACCCCCCCACCTCCAAAAAAATCACCACCAGTATCTGACCCTCTTCCTGCCTTCTTTATTCTTGCCAATGACACTACCATCTTCAGGGACACCTGCTCACAGCTCCAGGGCCATCTTTTACTTCTCCTTCACCCTATCTCACATGTCCAGTCAGTCATCAAGTGCTCTCATTTCTGCCTTACCATCCCCACTGCCTCATTACCCATAATCTCAATGCTCCATATTGAGGTCCTCATTCCTTTTCTCCTATAAGAAGAGACACTGTGGTATGGTTTAAAGACTACTGGATTTTAAACCAGAGGACACCTGGCTTTGCTACTTGTGCCTATGTGACCTTGGTCAACTCAGTTAACTTTCCTGTATCTCAGTTTCCTCATGTATAAAATGAGAGGGCTAGACTAGAGGACCTCAGGAACCTTCTTTCTCTATTTCTATGAGCTTCTGTTTCTTTTGTAATTACCTCCCAACAGATACTTCCTGACCATTCCATCCAACATACTACTACATTAATCTTTCTGATGCACAAGACTGATCATGTTCTCTATTCTTGCTGAAAAAAGACTTTGATTGGTTTCTATTGTCTCCCACCCCCAGTCCAGATCCAGTGGACTTTTCTAACCTCATTTCAAATTTTTTCTTATTTAGTCGTTTTTCTCATGTCAAATCTTTTGAGAACTTTTTTAGGGTTTTCTTGGTAAAGATACTGGATTGGTTTTCCATTTCCTTCTCCAGCTCATTTTACAGCTGAGGAAACTGAGGCAAACAGGGTTAATCCTGTGGCTTACCCAGGATCACACAGCTTGTAAAAGTCTGAGGCAGATTTGAATTTAGGAAGAGAAATCTACCTGGTTACAGGGCTGGCACTCCATCCACTGTGCCACCTGGAAAGGATCCCTTTGGGCTACATATTGACTTAGAAAATCACAAATTAACATTAGCTGTGTTGTATTTTTATTTATTTTCTTAAACATTTCCCAGTTACATTCTAATCTGGTATTTACTTCACTTAAGGGCAGCTTCCCAGGAATATGACATCTCTTCATTATATTAATCATGAATTTCTGGCCAAACTCTGTCCATAGACTTCTGTGCCTTATTCCTGGAATGCTTCTCCCTGTTATCTCCTTCTATTGGCCTCCTACCCATCCTGGAAGATCCAACTCAAATACTACTTCCTCCACGTAGTCTTTTCTGATCCTCTGACATCACAATCCTTTCTACTGCTTTCTTGTGACAGTCATATTTTAATCTTTATGAATCTACAATTTGGGAGTAAAAATTAGAATTCTAGGATCATAGCTATCAAGGATCTTAGAAATTCTCACCTCAACTAGATTGTAAAATTCTTGAGAGTAGAACTTCTGTTTTATTTATTCTTGCATTTTTCTTTAACCGTTTAACTCAGAGCTCCTCAAATACTAGTCATTTAGTAAATACTTATTTAATGAATGAAAGCTGATTCATGTCATGGTATTAGCAAATTAATGCATATATTGCCACTTCAAGGGGTGCTTGCATTTTACAAGAATATGCCCGAATAGATTAATATATACCCCAAAAGAATTTCAGATATGAAAACTACTCTACAACAGAGGCTAGATGGGAACTTCCTGGTACTCCTTAGGTCGCAGTAATGTATGATATGGTGGCCATTAGATTTAAAATCAGGTGCCCTGGATGTGGATCCAGGTTCTTCCACTTCCTAGCTGTCTTACCCTGGAGAATTCTGAGCCTTAGTTTTCTCATCTGTAAAATGAGATTAATACTACTTGTATTGCATACATTATTATAAAGAAAGAACTTTGTACAAGTGTTAAATTTTTGCTTAGTTCATTCATTATAAGACTGTTATGTTGTCCATTCATCTTCTTGAGCTAGGTCAAGTCTGCTGTCCCCTCATTCTCCTTACTCAATGTCACAACATTCCTATTTCCTGAATTCTGGGTTCTTTGATCCCACAGTTAATCAAAAACACTTTTAGTTTGCAAAGAACTTTGCATTGCATGTATTATCTCATTTGATTTCACAACAGCCCTGAGCGATTTAGTAATGAGAAAATTGAGACTGAAAGTTTAGTGACTTGCTCCAGATCACTGGGCACAAAGGTCACAAAGCAAGGGTTTCAGAAAAGATTCCAGCTCTGGTCTTCCTGACTCCAAGTTCAGCAAGTTATCCACTATACCAACTAGCTGCCTTAAGACAGTTTACAGAGAGCTAGGACTCTGCTTCAGAGGATAAAGTTTTACTTTCTAAGGGGATAGAGGCTTGAGGGACCCACTTCTGGAAAAAACGAAGGAAATAAGCATTTATGAAGTGTCTCTATGTGCCAGGTCCTACACTAAGGATTTTTAAAAATATTATCTCATTTGATCCTCACAACTCTAGGAAGCAGGTACTAACTATATCATCATCCCCACTTTATAGTCAAGAAAATAGCAAGGACATGCAGCAATTATCAAGTTATTTCTACCAAAAAAAAACCACCTTCCAATAACTCCCATTTGCCTAGTCTTTCTTCGAACTCATGGAATCACATGACCCAGCTGCAACCTAACCTTTCCAGTCTTAAATCCCATCACTCTTTACTTCCACCACATTCCTCTATAGAAGGTAAGGGCCCTTTGTTTCAGGAGGAAAAAAACTTTACTTTCTTTCCTGATGTGTTTGTTTTGAAATTCCAACCCCACCTCTGAGGTACAGAAAAGCACACTTGTCTACTGTTCCATGTAATTCCCCATCTGTGCTATGATTTATAACATACTTTTTCACAACTGTAGCACCAGAGGACTTCAGAGCTAGGAGGGATCCTAGAGAGTTTCTGTGTATCATACCAGACAAGGCAATGGCAGTTAATCTAATCTTCATGGAGCAGTACAGAACAGCAGGGCTGTGAACTCACCCTTAATTAAATTCTCAAAATCTTCAGCTGTTTTGAAAAGTACTTCTTCATACTAGAAAGGAGAAGGACACACCAGGGTATCAGCAATGGAATCATAAAACCTCAACACTGGGAGGGACCTTAGAGATCACTTAAGACAACTAAGTAGTATCATGGGTAGAGCACAAGACTAGGGGTCACAAACACCTGAGTTTAAACCCTGCCTTAGGTACATATTTACTAGCGGGTGACCCTGGGCAAGTCATATAACTTCTCTGGACTTAAATTTCCTCCTCTGTAAAAATGAGGACTTTGGATTAAATGACCTCCAAGGTTCCTTCCAGCTCTACATCTATAATCATAGGATGCTCTCATCCAACACTTCTCAAACTTTTTATTCTCACAATCTCCCTTCACATTCTTAATGCAATATTTTTGAGGTCCCACCCAAGAGCTTCTGTTTATGTGAGTTCTATCTATTGATATTTGCAATATAGACATTAAGACAACTAACTTATATTGTAATTATAAATCTATTTTTTAAATTTTAATTCATTTAGAATAACAATAATTAATACTCATTACATACTAACCTAATATGTGTATCCACCCAGGGTCCTCATAAAACCTCTGCAGACTTTTATGCTTAACCTAGGTTGTAGGTACAATAGAAAGAACTTACCAATACTTAAAAAGAAATTTGTTCAAGTTTACAGTAACCACATTACACCTCTGTCCACAAAGTAGTTGTATTTTTGATCTTGTGACAGAGCAGAACAGATTAGGAGAATTGAAGTCCCTCAAATCCTAGGAAGCGGGAAGAGCTGGAAGGGACACTGGAGATTATCTTGTCTAATCTCATTTGGCAGGAGAGGAAACTGAACCCCAGAGAGGGGAAGTGATTTACCAGTATAAGAGAGGAGTCAGAAAAATCATTCCTTACCACCTGAAAGATTACTACACGTTTCTAGCATATCATTAAATTATTAATGTTTAAAGGTTTAGAAACTTCACAAAAACTTTAGGAAGACCTTGTATAAAATGAATCTAAACCTTCCCTAATCCTGACTGAATATTTTTTTAAGTCCACAAAAATGAAAATTGTTTAAATATCTTTAGGAACCAACACATTCTTTGTTTCTTGATAGTTTTAAATGTCCAAAATGTTGGGCTTTTAAATTAATAAAAATAGTAAGCAATAATAGTGTATTAGTGAAATTAATCAAAAATAGTATCGTTCTTTGTGTTAAAGCACAGAAAACTTTTTTTAAAGCATCATTACAGTATAGGCAAAGATCACAAAATGTTAAAGCTAGAAGAAATTTCAGAGATAATTTAATCCAACTCCTACATTTTACAAGTGGTAAAACTGAGTCTCAGAGATGCAAGGAGGTTTGCCTAAAGGTGTTATCACCAGGATTTGGCCCTGCATCTGCTGAATCCAAGTGTAGTGACCTTTCTGCTATGTTATGTTTCCACTTTCAGGAGAACTCAATCAACACTTAATTATCAAGATAAATGGGACTTTCAACTTGCTCCTGAGACTCAGTTCACTGTTAAAGAAAAAAATTGGTGATTACAGTGATTAGACCCCTTTTTTTGGAGAGAGTCATTCAGTAAGCACCATGTGACTTATCCACTAGTAAATATTCACTCAGTCCGAAGAAAAAGAATAAATGTAAGAAATGAAACCTCTACCTCTACACCCACAGCTGCCAGCAGCCAGCGCACTGATTCCATTTTGCCTCTTGCATCAAAGTAATAAAGTTTGGGCTTCCCAGTCATGATTTTCAGTTCCTGGTGTTCTGAAAAACAAGAGAGAACAAACAGTCTGACTCAGACCTAGATGTACAAGCTGTCCTTTTTGTAATCTTGACTCCTCTGGTTATATATAAGGAAAGCCCAAACTCTCAGGGCAACTGATTGAGAGGGCAGATTGGGGAGGGGAGAAGAGGGAGGGGAATCATGTGAAGGGCAGGCTTCAGACCTCTCATTTTTCTCCAAAGGCAGACTGAAGGCTGGTAGGTAGGGAATCTATTTAACTGATTGAAATGCATTTGGGACTTTGGTGAGTAACCTGGTGCACACAGGATATTTGAAATGGAAACATGGTGTTTCTTTAATTGTGTAAGGAATGTCTGCTAGAATAATTTTTATCATATCAGTGTGGGTCATGTAGATCTGAGTATCATGGATCTTATATAATGCCCTTTTTTACTCTAGGTATTGTTTGGGGGTGATTCTAGTTATGCAGATAGTAATTCACCATCAAAACCCAAAATCTGATAGTGAATTCACTATCAAAACCCAGGAACCATACATTGAATAAAAAAGTTTTCATTTAGGACAAATATCAAAATCATGTAGATCTGTGCTTTGATTTACATAGTAAGCTCCCTGGAAAGGAAATTCCCTCTACCAATAGCACATTTGCCATTGTCCTGGGCTTTCTAGTCTCAGTTGCCTAGGACAGGCCAAGCAATTTGCTTGCCCAGGGTCACACAGGCAGTAGGAGTCAGAGGCAGGATTAGAAGCCAGGTCTTCCTGAGGCTGAAGTGGCTTATCTGTCTACATAGAACACCTTGTTTCCTCTCCACTGGAGAAATCCATTATAATAAAATATACATTGTTATCTTGCCATAAGGGCTCATTTCAAATTGACATAAAGAAATACAATTTCACATGGATTCCCATGCTGCCAATGAGAATGGGAATATTACCCATAAGATCCCAGGGTTATGGCTGGCTCAGCTGGAATCGCTTCAGTGCTTCACTGCCCAGATAATTGTGTATACTCCACTGATGTTCTACTCTGTTCCTCAAATGGCTGGAGTTTTCAGCTGGGGTTGGGGCTCTTTCTTCAGAGGAAGTGTTAGCATTCTTGTGAGACTGTCCAGCCAACATGCCTGGAGTTAATGCTGTTTTTAGCTCTTTGAGCTTAACGATGTTCAGTATCCTCCTTCAAAGGACTTCTCCAAGCCACCTTGATATTTTGACTATTCCTTTTAGTTCCTATGAAGAATTTTGTAGCAAAATGTCAAGTTACTATAAAGCAGATTGTTTTCATTTTTCCCTTATAACCCCTACATTGAGCAGAGTACACACAAGAGAAACAATAAATATTTCTTGAAATTTTTTTTAAAAAAAAGAGTTTTGCAGATAGTGCCAAGGACATGTTAAATGATATCAAAACTTTAATAGCTTTAAAGAACATTGTGTGATTCAAGGACAGAGCTGGCATTTCTACATTCCTGTCAGTGCAACCAAGAC